>NC_044309.1:136959487-137285485 GCF_007474595.2 Lynx canadensis | reverse complement strand
GAGATATTCTGCAGGCTGTCAGCACCCTTTCTCTGCCCCTGCCGGGTGGTGACATTGTAGCTTTGTCCTGGGTGAACGCCCACGAACATCTTCAGCTCGCTGCTGAAGACGTGGGCTTGTCACCACCCTCCGTGTGTCAGCGGCCCCTGTTGACCCACTCCCACCCACCCCTCCCGGGGTACAGAGTCTGGGCCAGCTCAGTGGGGGCTCACAGGTGCTGAGTCAAGCATGCTTCCCTGTCCCCGCCCCCCCCCCCCCAGGCAGTCCAGCACCCGCTGTGCCCTGATCAGTGTCACCTTCTCCTCCCTCCTGGCCTCAGCCCCACAGTGGTGCCCACCAGCCTCGGGGGCCTGGGTTACCTGCGGATGTCACCCGTCCTTGGGGCTGAGGTTAAGACTACGCTCCCCGTACTCAGAGTTTCCAGATCTTCAAGGAATTGGTGAGAGGCTGGGGGAGCCTGAGAACTATTTTTTTTTTAATGTTCATTTATTTTTGAGAGAGAGAGACAGTGTGTGAGTGGGGGAGGGGCAGAGAGCGAGGGAGACAGAGAATCCAAAGCAGGCTCCAGGTTCTGAGTTGTCAGCACAGAGCCCGATGGGGGCTCGAGCCCACAAAGCAGGAGATCATGACCTGAGCCGAAGTTGGTGCTTAACTGACTGAGCCACCCAGGCGTCCTATATTATATAGGTATTATATAATGCCAAATATATAACTACATAATAGAAATATGTAAATATACTTATTTAAAATATGTTAAAATCTAACATATAAATATTATGTATAAATATATAGTCGTATATTTTAAATTTATAGAAACTTATACATATCTGTATATCTTATTTTATGTAGATATGTTTATGAATGTTACATAAAACATATAAAATGTACTTATTACAAATTTATATGTAAGCTATAAATATTATCAAATAATGACACACACACTTGAACAGCATTAACAGTTCAGACCCACAGAAGTTTCCGATGTGCCTATGTGTGCCAAGCGCTGGGCTATGTAAATCTGGAGAGAACATGATGGGCTGTCCTGTGGCTCAGTGTGGGCACAGAGAACAGCAGTTACGGCCCCAGAAGGGTTTGTTAACTTTCCTGGGTCTTAATTTCCTCTTCTGTGAAACACGGATTAAAAATAGCAACCTTCGGGGCTGTGTGAGCGGCTCAGTCAGTTAGGCGGCTGACTCTTGGTTTGATCAGGTCACAGTCTCACAGTTTCATGGGTTTGAGCCCCGCATCGGGCACCACGCTGACGGTGCAGAGCCTGCTCGAGATTCTCCCTCTCCCTCTCTCTCAGCCCCTCCAACACTCACGCTGTCTGTCTCTCTCAAAATAAATAAATAAACTTAAACATAAAAATAGCAACCTTCAAAATCAGAAACAGAACGAGCACGAGCGTACCCTCTACCTCCTCAGAAATGACTCGCGGCGGCAAAACGCATCCCATTTCCAATTTAAATGTGATCTGATTTTCAAAGGACGGCTGAACTCTTGCAGGATGGAAAAAGAGGGCAAGTGTTGAGTATTCTTATTGGGTTGATTTCAAAACGTACTGAAAGGAAGGCCCCAAATGTGTAGAGCTCGTCTGCATCTAAGTCCATCACAGGCGCTGTTGGAGGTTTGATTTCTGCGAGGCAGCGGCTCGCCTGTGGCTCGGGCCGCAGCTGCACACAGAGACCAAAGAACCAGGGAAGGAAGCCAGGGGCTGCCTGAGTGAAAGGGACACTGGGAAGGGCCAGGGAGGAGGAGGCCTGACTTCTGATGCAGGTCACATGCAGAGTCGGGATTTTGCAGAATCTTCCCATTTAACGAGAAAAGCGATTGATTAAGGTGGCACGAATATTCGTGCTGCAAGTGTGAAACAAGAAATCCCAAGTGCACAAGCGGGGCTCAGGAGTGTGCCCCTTGCCTTCCCCCCACCCTCCAACCAGAAGGAGCTTCTCGATCCCTTCCCTGTGACCTAATGTCAACACCGAATCTCCACCTCTATCCATAATCCCTGCTAACGCAGGGCTCCCTTTGCAGGTCACACCCATTCTGTGAACTAGCTCTACTTCTGCTCTGGTTTGGGTGGACACGTTCCCTCCATTCCCAGAGTAGTTCAGGCTTGAGTTCAACCTCCTAGTCCTCCCTTTGACCGAGCCCAGGCTTTCTCCTGCTATTACCTTTTTCTTCACAGCTTTCCTACCCATCCATCCATCCACCCACCCTCCATCCATCCATCCATCCATCCATCCACCCATACCCATCCACCTATCCTCCATCCATCCATCTACCCATCCTCCACCCATCCATCCATCCATGTGCCCATCCACCCACCCATCCACCCACCCATCCATCCATCCATCCACCCATCCATCCACCCATCCATCCACCCATCCATCCATCCATCCATCCACCCACCCATACCCATCCACCTATCTTCCATCCGTCCATCCATCCACCTACCCATCCTCCCCCCATCCACCCATCCATGTGCCCATCCACCCACCCATCCACCCACCCATCCATCCACCCATCCATCCACCCATCCATCCATCCATCCACCCATCCTCCATCCATCCATCCATCCACCCACCCATACCCATCCACCTATCTTCCATCCATCCATCCATCCACCTACCCATCCTCCACCCATCCACCCATCCACTCATCCATGTGCCCATCCACCCACCCATCCATCCACCCATCCATCCACCCATCCATCCATCCATCCATCCATCCACCCACCCATACCCATCCACCTATCTTCCATCCATCCATCCATCCATCCACCTACCCATCCTCCACCCATCCACCCATCCATGTGCCCATCCACCCACCCATCCACCCACCCATCCATTCATCCATTCATCCATCCATCCACCCACCATCCATCCATCCATCCATCCATCCATCCATCCATCTATCCATCCGCCCATGCACCCATCCATCCATCCTCTCATCCACCCAACAGAGGGCATTCTGCACAGGGCAGGTTTAAGGAAGATTCCACAGACATTACATTGGATTTTGAGAAATAATTACGAGCCTAGGAAGCACGAAGGACATGTGCAAACCCCAAAAGTATGACGGTTCAGGCCAGTTCTGGGAACAGTGTCAGTCCTGGGGAGAGACAGGCAGACGAGGCTGAGGAGGTGGTCAAGGCTGTTCCTGGGACCTCCCACCCCGTCAGTCTTGCAGAACCAGGAATCTGGGTCTGCAGCCGTCTCCTGGCTTCCTCCCCACCACTGGTCCAGAGGAGTGTGCATTCAGAGCCACCACCAGCCCTCCTACTGCAGAGAAACCAGGGAGGGACTAGAGACGCACGGTGCCCATCCGTGTCACCACTGAGATCGGAAAGCCTCCACCGGGGCTGGTTCCAGCCATCAGGACTTGATTCTGCAGGTATGATATTGGCATCTGTCACGTGCCAGGCCCTGGGGACCAGCTGGACTGCTTACGTCCTCTTTCATGAAGACTCCCTAGCCCTGGGAGTACCCGGTACCCGCTCTCCCTCGGCCGTAACGCCGCATCTGCCCACCGCGGTCACAGCCAGCTCCCCTTTCTGGGGCACATCTGCACTTTGTTCTTCTCTGTCCCCGCTGTCCCCAGCACAGGGCCTGGGGCAGGACAGCGCAGGAGCTCCGTCACGATTACTGAGTGGGATAAAGGCAGAGGAAGATGAGACATCAGTCCCTGAGGTCCCCCACAATCTAGCAAGGAAGACGAAACTCCGTCCTGAAGGGAAGAGGGGCCACGGAAAACTCTGAGGGACAGTAGCTCATGACCACTGTGGCAGCAAAAGGCAGGCCAAAGGGAGAGGCACGTTTCCGTCTTGCCTGGTATGTCTACCTCACCTGCTGGGGTGTTTACCTCCTCGGCTTTCCAGAGCCCCAGGAAAAAAAAAGGCCACGGTGCCAAGTTCAACTGTGTTAATCTTCCAAATCCTCGTCCTTGGCATTTCTGCTTCGGCTGTCAGACGTTGCTGGTATTCCTTGGCGTGTCTGTGCCTCCTAAAGATATAATTAAGCCTTTTTTTCCCCCCTTTGAAAAATGTAGGCCCCCTTGGGCACTTCACCTTCATGTCTGGTCTCTGCTTTGTAAATTGCAGCTGACGTGCTGGGATCCAGGAGCCCGGCGACGTGAGGCACACGGGTCCGATGGGGGACCTTCGTCACCTCGTGCGGTCTGGGGTCTGCATTCCTGGCCCTTGAAGCCACCGCCCCTCAGCCTCTGCTGCTTAGTTGGCACTTGATTGTCCACCAGGTGTTGGGAAGGATGAAAACCAGCTCTCTGCGTGAGTCCTGTGTCCCTGACACGAGACGCCGGTCTATAAAGACACCTGCCGTGGACAGCCTTGGGTTCCCCTGCTGGTTCCTCGCTGACCAGCGGCGTGACCTTGTGTAAGTCGCCATCCTTTCTGAAGCTCAGCCTTCAACCCAGAAGCCCTGGGATTCTAACTGACCGAGTGTAATCGCGTGAACAGCACGTCGAAGAGGCTTTTAACAAGCAAGGTGATGAATCAAGAGGCTTCCGTGATTATCTCACGTCAGTGGAAGTTAACTGTGCTTTTTAAAAGAGATTCAGGTTAGAAAAGACAGAGGTTAAGAGTCACCTGTTGACGTAGCAAAGAGTGAGAAGCTGTCACTACTTGAAACCACGTGATAGTCATTTGCTTACTTGGTGACTATCGGTCTCCCCGCTGCCGTGTGAGTCTGGAGGCCAATGTCACGTCTCTCTTGGCCGTTCTCGTATCTCTGGTTTGTGGGACACTTCGTCCCACTTTGAACCTGACACATAGGTGGCGCTTAACCAACACTTGCTGGACGAATGAATGAATGAATGAATGAACTGAACACCAAAGCACTAAGCACAATCTGTAAGGTTGAAAACGATCACCCAGAAAGGAGACTGTCGGGGGAGAACGCACAGGGAAGGGGGACAAGCGAGAGCCAGGCTTCACTGTCCGGCCTGGGCAGCTGCCACGCAGAGCCAGAAGCAGGGAGGAAGGCAGAGAGCCGGCCCGTGAGGACGAGGTGCCGGGGCCACGACCCAGGAGCTCAGAGGAGAGCCACGAGGTCTTGCCAAACACAAACGCGACGGCAACGGGGAAGGAGCACATCATCACCCGCGTCTCAGGGAAGTTTCCTTGGTAGAAATAATGATCCCCCCAGACGGGGATTAACAGCACAGACCAAGGGCAAAAAGGAAAACTCGAGAAAACGAAGATATACTGCTGGTACAGACAAAGAGAAAAAACTACCACGTGGGGCGCCTGGCCGGCTCAGTCAGTGGAGCATGAGACTCTTGATCTCAGGGTTACGAGTTCGAGTCCCCACGTTGGGCGTAGAGACAACTTGAAGAAACAAAACTAGAGCATGGATGGGCTGGGAGAGGGAACAGAGCCGGCCAAGGGGAAGGGAGATGGGGGGATCCCACATGCCCGTGGCTTCTTGGGCCCTCACCATACTGCTGTCGCGAACAGACATCACCTCCCTTCCCCAGGGGGAGGGGAGTGGGCTCTGAGAGCCCAGATGCCCCAGGTCACACGGCTCACAGGTCCGGATGCCCGCCAGCTGGGACTGACCCCAAAGCCCAGCCCTTCCCGTCCCACTGTGTCTCCTCCCCCCTCACGGTGCTGCATGATGTGGAGGAAACTTCCGGAATGTGCTTTCCCTGGCTGAGTCACACACATAGGGCAAACCTGGCAGAAAGGAACGAACCATGAAGCAGTCACATAAGTAGTCGGCAAGGAAGGAACGGAGCTCCCGCAGCCCTGCCTTCTCGCCCCGAGAAACACCCAGGCAGGTGCTTGCGAGGAAGGGGGACAGGTGTCTGGGCTCCATATTTAAAATGCCAAATGGCAGGGAGCCTGGGTGGCTCAGTTGGTTAAGCATCTGACTTCGGCGCAGGTCACGATCTCATGGTTTGTGAGTTTGAGCCCCGCGTCGGGCTCTGTGCTGACAGCTCGGAGCCTGGAGCCTGCTTCAGTTTCTGCGTCTCCCTCTTTCTCTACCCCTCCCCTGCTCACTCTCTGTCTCTCTCTCTCAAAAATAAATAAACATTAAAAAAAAAACTAAAATACCAAATGGCTCCCAACATGTCTCAGCAGAACTCACCGTCCGTATTTCTTGATCGTTATAAATGTGCCCCCGCCACAGGCCTCCCGTGAGCTAAGGCAGCTCCCCAGAGTCCACCTTGCCCTCCAGGAAAAATCTGGAAAGAAATGCCGCTCTGCATAGACCTGCCTTCCCCCTCGATGCGGAAGCTGACGTCTCTGCAGCGCTTGCGAATGTGCTCGCGAAGCCCATTCCCATCTACCCTCTCGTCCTCCTGTGTCAGCCTCGTTCGTCCTGGAGGAGAACACGGGCTCAGCGCGGTGAAGTGAGTCAGGTCTGGGCATCAGGGAGCCAGCCCTGGGCCACCGCCCCTTCCACCGAGCTGCGTGGCCCGCCGGAGGAAGAGAAGGCCTGGTGCTTTTCTGGAAGGGACTGGCCATCTGATGTACTGACTTGCACCGACTTGGCCAAAAATGTGCCCTTGAAGGGAGGGATGGGCAATCCTTTCCTGCCCCTCCCACCTGCCTGCTGGGGTCCTGCTGCCCCAGACCCAAGCTCGCCAGCCGCTCGGATCTCCCCAGATGCCCCCCGCCCCCAAATCCACCGGCCTCCTCCAGCCTCCAGAGAACGCGAGACTGGAGGTCAACAGGCGCCTGGCTTCCAACCCTGACGTGCCATCACTAGGCAGGCGGACGAAGCCCACCCACGGGAGTTTCCAGACCCTCCTGTCCGCTCCAGCCCCAGCCCCACCCTACCTCAGGCCAGGCCTGACCTTCCGACACCTTCCTCCTCACCCCCAATGCACTCCCCGGCTGCGGCCACAGCCGGCCTCCTAGAACGCAAGTTCTGGGCTCGTGCGAGGCCCTGGCACACATCACATCCCACCCACCCCAGCCCCCGGCTCCCAGCGGGGGTGGAGCATACACCTTGATCAGGCCCCCACGCCCTGTCCGGCCTGATTTCTCGGCACTCTCTGCTCCGGCCACGCCAAGCCCCTCGCAGTCCCCCCAGGATGAGCAAAGGCTACGGAAGGGGCAGGGTGCACACAAGTCTTGCCGACGTGACTTAGCATTAAAGACCCGGGGACCCCAGACACAGACAAGTCCTGCCCTCCACTTTCCAGAGGGCAATACAGCACCACCCTCCTCCTTCAGAGGCAGCCAAGGCCCCGGGGAATTCGAACGCCGGCCGGGTGGGCACCTGCCGGGTACAGAACGGGTACCCCAGGCCCCAGCAGCTGGCTGCGGCGCGTGCCCTCTCTTCTTTATTCCTTCGGCAAGCACGGAGCCCCGGCTCTGGGCAGGCAGCGCACCCGGTGCCGCGGTTACGAACACCGACCGGCGCTGGTGTGGGTCCTCGCGGAGCTCCGGGCCCCCCGCCGAAGTCAGACACAGATGGTGGGGTGGCGAGGCTGGGAAAGTAAGCAAAGAGGCTCCGGGAGAAGTGCTCACCCCAGACCGGGCCCCGGGAGCTCGTGGAAGCTTCACCAGGGAGTCAGTCTCGGCTGGACGTTGAAGGACCGGCCGGCCCGCCCAGGAGAGCTGGGGGTGGGGGGTGCTCAGACATGTGGAAGCAGAGGAATTTCAGGGCTGGGCTGGACCTCAAAGAGCAGGGCTTTGCCCGGCCCGAGGTCACACAGGAAGGTCACGGCCCAGGAGCCCCACGTGGAGTCCCAATACCCCGCGTGCCCTCCTGAGTCCGTGCCTCCGTTTCCTCATCCGGAGATGCGGCGAGTCTCCTAGAGGTTCTGCAAGTGGCATCTGGAACGTGCCGGACGAGGGAGGGTCACAGCTATCGGTCTGACGGCAGCGATGACCAGGACGCCACTCGGGGGTCCCCGGTCTCGGCCACGGAGCGGACGTTCCTCGCAGGGCCCTTCTGGAAACACCCGACATCAAGGCTGCAGGCAATGCTCTTCGCGATCACGGGTGATGGGGGGTGTCTGCGTCCTGTGCGTGTTTATGGCTGTCAGCCGAGGCTTCGGAAGACTCGGGTCGTCACCACACTTTCCTTTGGACGTCGCACAACATGCCTCTCTGCGGCTGTTTGGCTTTGTTCTCGCTTTTGTTTTAAAACGGGGAACAATTTACGAACACGCCCGGTGATATCAAAGACTTCCCCCCCCCAAAGGCGCACGACGGCAGCGGTAGGAGAGAGTCGCAAATCATCCTGGCTGGACACAGACGGTCCCCAGGAGAACCTCGGGGGACACGAAGGGGCTGCTCTGGGCTCGCTCTAACCCCGTGGTGACACAGGAAGGCACACCCCACCCGCCCCCTCCTCCCCTCCAGCCCTCTGTGTAGCCCTCACCACCCGCTGACCGCGAACATATTCTGCTTGTTTCTTTCCGCTCCTCCCCTCTGGAATAAAACGAGTTTGTCGCAAGGATTCACGTCTGTCCGTCTGTCTTGGTCACTGCCGTGTCCCCTGGACTAGGACCTACCCCCGCAGGACACAGACATTATTTGCTGGAAGAAGGGATATGAGAACAGTCCCAAAGGGCCCATCCAGGGTGCTGTGGGGGTGCGGGGCGGAGTAGCTCAGTACTCTGCCTGCAGGGGTGCGGAGGGCGTGCAAGAGGCGATGACCCTGCCCTGGGCTTTGAGGGATGGGTAGGAGTTTACCCAGAGGAGAAAGAGCTGAACGTCATGGCTGAAGTCTGGAAGAAGGGAGAGGCCACGGGGTGTCTGGGGTCCGAGGCCTGGGCTGGTGTGGCTTGCGCACAGTGGAGGGAGGGGAAGGGACAAGAGTGCTGAGCGCCGAGGAGGACAAGGACAGGCCTAGGCTGAGGACGTCTCTCCAGCCGGGGAGGAGGGGTTTAAAAGCCGGCAGTCCCAGCCACAACCGGTCGTGGGGGTCCCTGGCTCCCGGCTTTCAGAGCCAAGTGGTTAGAGCACCTTTTGCTGAGAGAAGAGGACACTTGACCAGGCTCAGCGGGTGCCCGTGGGACCGTGCAGCCAGGTACAGGTGGAGGCCGTCTGTCACAAGCAGCCCCATGTGACACACGGTCCAGGTGCGGGTGGGGTCGTGAGGCCGGACGAGGCTCGCGAGGACAGCATCTCGGGGTCCCAGGACACACAGCTGGCCTTCTCAGGAAGTCACAAGGGGGTCCTCTGTCCCCACATTGTCCCTGCCCTCAGTCCACCAGCCCCAGTCCTGGCCGATCGCTGGAATCCCGCCCTGCACCAGGCGCCGGGCTGGGCCCTCTGGGTGACCCGGGGTTCACGGACGAACGTACTTCCCACCTCTCGCCCCTCTCTGCACCCTCTGTGACACCATGACACCGCTGTGACCCTGCTGCCTTCCACCTGCTCTGCGTGTCTGGACAGCAGTGACCTGAGGCCTTGGTCCGTGGGGACCAAGCAGGCGCGGGGGCGGGAACTCACAGACACCCCCAGGCCGACGAGTCTCCGGGCACCTTGGCCCACCAGCAGGGCCGGTGTCTTGAGTTTTGTCTCCTTCCACCCTCCTGCCGGGGCCGGGACAGTCCCACCCACGGCGGCCCCACCGCGCAGGAACACAGAGCTGTCCGGCCCACCAAGCTCTCAAGCCGCATCATCAGCTGAGACTCACCACGAAGCCTGTCCGGGGGCTCAGACGCGAGGCTCCGTGTGGCCTTCTCTTGTGTCGTCCTCTCTACCACGCTGTCCCCTCCCTCCCCGAGGTGGCCGCGGAGGGGGCCGCTCGTGTGGGCGGCAACCTTTGACTTTCCCCGGCCGAGTCCTGGGCTGCTGGCTTGAGTTTGGTCCAGAAAGCTGAGCTGGGGGGTGGAATGGGGAGGTCCCTCCTGGGGCGGAGGCCCTGAGTGCAGGACAAATGCCCAGCATGCCACTTGGGGCCACTGAGGCAGCCCGGGCAGGAACAGGGCGGTGTCCTGCTGTTCCCCGTGGCCCCTGCGTGCCTCGCTCCGGTGGACTAAAAGCGCTGAGCCCCAGTGAGCCCTCTGGGGGCCCGGCGTGAGCCTGGGGGAGCTCCGGGGGGCGTCATCAGCTGTGTGATGGGGCGCCTCTGAGAGTCTGTGCCTGTGAAATTGGGGGTTGAGAGCCCCCAATCCAGCTGCCCTTTCATATGGTTACGCGGTCAGGCATAGCGCTGGGCCCGGTGCCTTCACCCCATCTCTGCTCCAGCACAGGGGACACAAGAAATGTCTGTGCCTCTCAACTCCATCCAGTCCCCTCCGAGGGACCCCCTCCCCTCCACCTCCCCTCCACCTCCTACTTCCCTCAGTGAGGCCTCCAGCCTCAGGGTGAAGTCAGGCCGCAGCCCATCCCGGGCCCAGAGGCGGCTGGGCCATCACCCTGGGAAACAAGCTGGCTGCTGGCCAGGGTGTGGCCCTGGGGTGACGGGCGGGCTGTGCCTCCGGGAGAAGAGAGAGCGCCTAATCCCTGGGATTTGCCGTGAAAGCCGGGACCCGGCCAATCACTCGTCACCCGGCAGGGACAGCCTCGCTGTTGTTTTCAGACGGAATTTCTGAATCTGCTCCGTAATGTGTACTGATCCCGGGCCAAGCTTTCTGAATCAGGCGGCCGGACGGGGTCAGCAGCACATGTTTAACCCCTTAGGGGGTAATGATTTTAACGAGGTGATCTGGGCCCTTGCTGGCTGGGACAAGAGATGGTGACCTGAAGCCAGATGGCTGGGTAAGCAAGCGCTTTGCTCTGAGAGAGGCCCGGCCTGGCGGTGGGGGGTTGGGGGAAGGGAGGGCAGGGGTGCCATGAGGTTGGTATCTTTGCTCACAAGCTCTTATATCAGGGCAGCTGATGTCGTGCACTGCACACGAAAGAGGCTGCAAAGGGTACCCCCGTAGGGTTTTGCAGTGCGCAACACATTCAGCTGGACGTGGCAGCCGGGCCACACCCCATTTCTGTCTCCCTCTGAGACAATAACAGGTACGGAGCCTACAGGAGCTCAGACGGCAGGATGCTAGGGAAGCTAAGAGGCAGCTTCACGAAAGCAGGCTCTGTAGCTTGGGTGCAAATTTGTAGCACAGCACCCAGCCCAGGGCCCGGCCCAGGATGTTGTGCTGAATGAGCAAGATGATTCAAGGATGACAGAACCCGGAAGGCATGGCCTCCACCATCCTGCTCCTGGCGGGCCTGCCTCGCCCGCGGAGGCCACCACGCGTGCTGATTCCATAAGCCCCGGGCAGCCGGAGCTGCTCTGGGGTGAACAGTCTTGGCCCTGTCCCAAGTGCCTCCCTCTGGACTGTCGTCCCGTCGAGGGGCACAAGCTCTCTCCTGCTCCAGCTCTAGGTGGCTGCCTCACAGGGGCTCATTTATCCCCTAACAGCCCAGCCCGCTGTGTTCAACTCCGCTCCTACAAGGCGGTCGCTGACCCGGCCACGAAAGTGTTGTGGCAATGTCGCCGAGATGCAAACTGAGGCTCAGAGAGGTTCTGTGACCTGCCTGAGGTCGCACAGCTGTAAAGAGAGAACCGAGAATCAAGCCCAGAATGCCTTACCCCAAGCTCAGTGCTCCGACTGTGCTCACAGAGACTCAATCCTGTCTTGCCCCCCAAAGGGCCACCGCAGCTACTGGTATTTTTCAAATGGCAAACTTGAGGGGCGCCTGGGGGGCTCAGTCGGTTCAGTGTCTGACTTGGGCTCAGGTCACGATCTCGCGGTTCATGGGTTCGGGCCCCGCGTCCGGCTCTGTGCTGACAGCTCGGAGCCCGGAGCCTGCTTCAGATTCTGTGTCTCCCTCTCTCTGCCCCTCCCCTGCTTACGCTCTGTCTCTCTCTCTGTCTCTCTCTCTCTGTCTCCAAAATAAACATAAAAAACATTCAAATGGTAAACTTGAAATAAGAGTAATAATCCTTACACACTCACAAATGAAATTTAGAATGCTATTTCAGAATGAAAACGTTCTTAGTTTCCTTTAAGAGGGGTACCGTATGAGAGTGTCAGCACCCCCGTCAACACACGTCACGCTTCAGCACAGACAACGTGGGAAGCGGGGACTGTCAACTCCTTTCCACGGAGAGGGATCCGGTGCCATTGGGATGGGCTTTCTGCACACTCATTGTGCACCAGGCACTGCTGGGGGCTTTCACATAATTGTCTGATCTGATTGCATTAATGGGCGTCTATAATTAGGGCACATCCCTTCCAAACCTGACTTAGGTAACCATCTCTAGGGTGAGTGGGACCGTCACGTGACCCTCCATTCATTCAGATTTTACTAAGCAGTGGCGGTGCCAGGAGCCGGAACAGGAACGCGTTTCAGTTTCTCGGGGGCCCCAGGGGTGCCAGAGCCTCCCACGGGGCTCGGGGCAAACCAAGAACAGAGCTGGCACCTTGCGGACCTGCTCACCAGCTGCGGCTCTGACTGGCTGGCTACAGGACCCGGGGGCGGCCTTCCGTCATTTCTTCTCCGAACAGTGATGCCCACCCGGGGGGGGGGGGGGGCCGTCCCATGAGGCGGCACAGGGAGCGTTCACGAGTGAGGAGGACGCTCAAGGGCGTGGAGCTTGTAAAAGGGCTCCGTGCACGGGTCTGAGCGAATGCACGCGTGGCCACCCGGTGGCTTCTCCACTCGCAAGCAAAACCGGGCCGGACCTCCAGATCCTGCCCCTGGGCCCCGGGCGGCCTGGCACGGGGGACACGAGGCTGAGCCCCGATGTCAGAGGCCCATCCCTTCTCCACGCCAGCCAGCATCAAACATCTCAGAAACCAGAGCCCGCGTGCGGATACGCGCACATCTGACTCCACCCAGTCACCTACACTCACACGTACGCCCCTCCACACACACTCATGCACACTTACCCCCAGGTACACTCACCCTCACCCCCATACACACACACACACGCGCACACACACACACACACACACACACACACGCGCACACGCTGTCAGACCAGAGGGCTTTCCCAGAGACCAATTCACACATGGAGGAGAATCTGAATTTCGCTTCAGATTTGCAGGTTATGCTTAAAGCAAGTTTCCAGCCAGAGAGTGTCCTGCCCAGGCTGCAAACAGTCCCGCTAGGTTGCAACTGCTTTTAGGCGATACAGCTTGGCCCAGGCTGAGTAGATCCCTCTGCAGCCTTGTGCCCCCCGCCCCCCATCAGCCCCCTGTGGGCAGATGGGGAAGAGGCAGGGTCTCCAGCAGCAGCCCCCTGCGCGGCCGCCCGTGGGAACAAGAGCAAGCAGGCCCTGGTTGGGTGAAGAATCAGAGAAGGATGTTCCAGGACCCTGTGCCCCCGCTCGGCACGGTGGTGTTTAAACCTCGCCTCTTGGGGCGCCTGGGTGGCTCAGTCGGTTAAGCGTCCGACTTCAGCTCAGGTCACGATCTCGCGGTCCGTGAGTTCGAGCCCCGCGTCGGGCTCTGGGCTGATGGCCCAGAGCCTGAAGCCTGATTCCGATTCTGTGTCTCCCTCTCTCTCTGCCCCTCCCCCGTTCATGCTCTGTCTCTCTCTGTCTCAAAAATAAACAAAACTTTAAAAAAAATTAAAAAAAAAAAAAATAAACCTCGCCTCTTGACCACGCATATCGGAAGGAGATCTTTGCTCGCAAAGGGGGGCCCGAGACCCGAGACCCCATAGCCAGGAACACTGCGAGTGCTCGAGCTGGAAAGGAGATGCTTCACTGCCTCTCCTCTCTGGCTGCTGCTGATGCCAGTGGTAGAGACGCCAGATGGTGTAGACCAGAGTGCACACGGCTGCACCACGCAGGCCATGGGACGGGAGGCTCTGGGGACAGGCGGCCCAGGTCCAAGTTCCGTCCTCCAATGCTCCCCAGCTGAGAGGCCCTGGAAAGTCACTTGGTCCCTCTGGCCTCAGCCTTCTCATCTGTGAAGTGGGGACAACCCCCGTCGCAGGAGGCGGCAGAGGGATCTAGAAGCAGGGTGGACAGCTCAAGCCCCCCAAGGAACATCACGGACCACCAGTGGCTCCCTGTGGGCCACAGAAGTCCTGGGAGTCCCGGCCCCGTGGCCCCCCCCCCCCAGCCTCGCTTCTCGCCCTCGCTGTGCATCCTCGATGCTCTGGGAGCACCAAACTGAGAGTGGTGGCTTCCCACCCCGCCTCCTGTCATGCTGCCCCCGGGGCCAAGAACGCCTCTCTGCCTGGCTTGCTCCTACTCAGCTGTCAAGACCCAACACTTGTGTTACCTCTTCCAGGAAGCTTCCCTTGACTGCTCTGTGAGGCCAGTGGGTTTGGCCTCTCCTCTGTGTGCCCAGCACATTCCACACAGCCCCGGGAGGGTCCAGTTTGGTGCCCGTCCCCCTCTCCGGGCTGGGAGCTCCCAGAGAGCGCGGGAAGAGCACCTCTCAACTATCTTAGCCTCCAAGAGCCGACCCAGGGTCTGGCCGCAGGAGGCCTCCGCGTGTTTCTGGAACCACGGGGAAGGTGAGGTGATGGGGCCACGGAGTGTAGGCAGGACCTCCAGACACACAGCACTCAGTAGGAAGCATGTGATGCGTGTGCGTGCGGTTACTGGAGCCCAACCTGCGCTTGGTGCCATGTGGTGGCAGGTCCCTGGGTCAGTGAAGAGTGTCGTTATTCCAAACCCCGGAACTCAGGGAGGTAACCGTTGAGAGTTGCCGCCCTGTAGGCAAGTTAGGGCGAAGGGCTGAGCGACGCTTGGGCGGAGACACTCCAGGATTCGTGTAGTGCTTGTCTTGAAGCCTCAAGGCCACCCTCCATGAGTAAAGACCGCCCCCCACCCTTCAAACTTAGGTGGTCAAGATGTCCACGGGGCACCTGGGCAGCTCAGTAGGTTAAGCATCCGACTCGACTTCAGCTCGGGTCATGATCGCACGGTTCGTGGGTTGGAGCCCCGCGTCCCTGGGCTGACAGTGCAGAGCCTGCTTGGGATTCTCTCTCTCTCTGTCTCTCTCTCTCTCTGTCTCTCTCTGCCCCCCCGCCCCGCTCTCTCTCTCTCAAAAGAAATAAACATTAAAAAAAAAAAAAAGGTTCGAAACACCAGCATGCTGAGTAAGGGAACGGGGCCTGGGCTACCCTTCTCGTGTTTCTCACCTGGTCACGGCCAAGCCCACCCCAGGCACCACCTCCTCCCGGCAGCATGGGCTGATGTGCCCAGGCAGGGGGACTGGGCTCTGCACCCACAGCACCTCCCACCGTGCTCTCCTGTCGCTCTCTGGGAGTCAGCCTCCCTAGAGGCAGACACTGCATGTTCCCCGCTCAGCGCATAGTAGGTGCTCAAGAAGCATGGCAGAGCGGGCAAGCCCGTTAACTGAGCGGTCCTGGTGCCCTCCACGCCCACGGGCCTCCCCAAGCCCGGCCAGCGGGGAGCGAAGTGACTGCGGCCAACATTAGATTCCTGCAGATCTCCACCATTTAACCGTGGGAGCGGCCTGCATCTGAAGCGACAGTTCATACCTGCGTGAAACTGATCTGAGATGTAGTTTATGGCCAGGGTCTCTGAGGCCATAACACAGGCGCGGTCACAGTTCGAGCCAAAAGGTTCACGGAAATCTCATGAGGCCCAACGCCATGGGTACCGCGGGCACTGATTTGTTCTGTGTCCATGCTCGTTTTAGTAAAATTACAGCCTTCCCGTTAATTACGCACAGACTGAAAAACAAAACTCTCTACTCCATCGGGGAAGGACAGTTAGCAAACCCGCCTCTTGTATTTCAGTTTATTTGGGGGGGGGGGGGTTGGAGCTAACTACCTAGTAGTTTTAGGGCTGTTCTTATTTTAATTAATATTATTAATTATAAAGGGTGCCCACGAATGCAAATTTTAGGAATCCCACCTCACACACCAGGGGCCAGCGTAGAGGACCCCATTAAAAACAGGAAATGTGAGGGGCGCCTGGGTGGTTCAGTGGGTTAAGCATCTGACTTGATTTAGGCTCAGGTCACGATCTCACGGTTCATGGGTTCAAGCCCCGTGTCAGGCTCTGTACTGACAGCGTGGAACCTGCTTGGGAACCTCTCTCCCTCTCTCTCTGCCCCCGCCCTACTCTCTCTCCCTCAAAATAAACTTAAAAAAAAAAAAAAAAAGCCGCCAGGAAACGTGAGACGTACCACCCAAAGTGGACTGTGTGGAATCACACCTCCATCACAGGCTGGGGGCCCTTTCTTGCCAGGGAGGGGTGAGGGTTTCAGGAAGCTGTTTCCCCGTGGAGCCTGTGTGTGAGCTGGGGTGGTCTTCTCAGCGTGGCCTCGGGGAAATACGTGATCACCCACTGTATGTCACTGCCTGGTGGGGAACCCTCAAGTTCACGAAATGGCTACGTGGCAGCAAAAAGCTGCCAAGACCCCGTCAGTTTACCCACTGGCCAAGGATCAGGCCAGCTGCACGCAAAATTAAAAGGCAGCTCTAAAAGGCAACTCAAGGGGCGCCTGGGTGGCTCAGTCGGTGAAGCGGCCGACTTCGGCTCGGGTCATGATCTCGCGGTCCGTGAGTTCGAGCCCCGCGTCGGGCTCTGTGCTGACAGCTCGGAGCCCGGAGCCTGCTTCGGATTCTGTGTCACCCTCTGTCTGCCCCTCCCCTGCTTGTGCTCTCTCTCTCTCTCTCTCTCTCTCTCTCTCAAAAATAAATTTTAAAAAACATTTAAATTTTTTAAAAAGCAACTCCAGCCTAGTGCTGTCTGTAGTTCCCCCTTGGCTCTGGGGAGGCTTCCACAAGTCCCTCCCCCCATCATAGCCCCCATTCCGGAGCCGTCACCTGAAGGACCCCTTCCCCACGCAGCCCCCGACTGCAGCCAGTAGCCTGCACAGCGAACCGTGAACCCGGGGCCGGATGAGGAAGGCTTTTGTAGTGGCCCGAGAATACCTCAGGCATTAATAGGGCATTTTTGCACAGGCAGAAAGTGCATTTTTCATTTTTCACTGACAGCTGGTTAAGGAGGAATGCCACAGGACGGCTGCTTGGGCCTTCCACAGACAGCAGGAGCTGCCTTTATCCCCGCTAAGAACGGGCTTTTAAAGGATACGTTAGGGGAAGGCCTGGCCCTTTTAGGTTCTGGGTGGACTCAGGGCACTTTCTTCTGTCATTCGGGGGAAGAGTGAGCTCAGTGGCCTCAGGGTCCTGGCGGTCTGTACCCTTGTTATTTCTCTGGGACCCAAATTCTCAGTCACTTTGCCCAAGTCAGCCCGGGCCATCAGTGGGCTCCAGCTCCGGGTGTTCAGGGAGGACCGGGCTCCAGGCCCGCTCTGCCTCCAGCGCCCCTCACCCATGAATGGGGACAGTCCCGCCAGGTCACGGGGTCGTGGCCGGGGAGGAAACACCTGCCCCTGGGACTCGCTGTAAGCCACTCCTTCAAATGTGTGGAGACTCAGCTCAGACCACACCTCCTCCAGGAAGCCTTCCTGAGCCCGGTGTCCAGCATCCGCAAAGCGCATGGCCTAAAGCGGGGAGGGGTTCAGCCAACACCTGTGAGTAGGTAGGTGTCCTTTCCCAGGTACGACAGGCAGCGGGGGGCTGCGCAGTGGTTCACACTGGGCCCAGAGCCCCCGGATCCTGCTGCGCACAGCAGACAGGAGGCTTGCGTGCCTCTGGAAAACACTTTCTTCCTTTCCCAAGGACATCAAGGGTTTCTGCCTGAGACATTGCTTGAAAAGAGAACAGCACCACTAAAAACAAGTTTGCAAACCCCGCCCCCCACCTCCCCGGGGCCCCAAGGTGTTTCTGATGCCGGGTCCCAGGTGCTTACTTAACTCAGCTCCCTCCTTTGCCCCCAGGGAGACAGTCACACCCGTCCCTGAAGGTATTTGTGAGAACCGAGCCCAGGACGGACGCGGGGTGAACACGTGGCTTACAGGCTGCTCACACCTGGGCTCAGGGCCAGCAGCGAACCATCCAGTGCAGGTGGACACGTCTGGAGCTGCCGTGCTGTGCCCGTGTCCAGGGCCAGCATGTGCCAGCACGGCTACCCAAGAGGCCCAGAAGCCCCTGGGGTGCACAGGAGTTATTTGGGACAGAGGCAGGGTTAAGGAAGTCCGGGGAAGAGACCCTAAGCAGAGAAATAAGGCAGCAACGATCGGGTAGGTATAGAGACGAGGGTCCGACCCAAAACACAGCCCGGGTCCCGCCTCAGCGAGACCTTGCCATCCAGACTCCTCTGGCCTCAGTCCTCTACCCGGGGGGAGAGGACGCTGGCACAGGCAAACTCCAGGACCCCGGCCAGATGGGCCTCCTGCAGTCACACCGAGGAGTGGAGGTGGCCGGGCCCACCCGGAAGCGGAACGCATTCCCCGGGGCCAGCCCATCCCTCCTCCACGAAGCACCAGCCTGGATTCCAAAGACCAGGGCACGCGTGACCAAGTGCAGGGAGGGACAGCCGCTCTTGTCTTTGTGGCCTTATCCACATTCCATTCCCAGGGGCTCTGTTCTGTTCCCCGCTCTGCCCCGGGGCGCCGTGGGAAGGACAGCACGCCCTCTCGCCTCTCTGGGCCTCGGTTTCCCCCTCTACAAAGAGGAATCGGGAGAGATGGTCTCCAGGAGCCTCCGGGCTCCGACACGCCAAGATTTTCTGCCCCAGTGGATGGGAAGCCGAGAAACGGAGACTACCAGGTTGATTCTGTCCGGAGGACAGATGCAGCTAGAAAAACACGCTGGTGGGCACTGGATCGGGGCCCAGCCACTGCCCAACCCCCTGGCTGGGGTCACCCAGGAGGGATTTAGCGGGGAACCGAAGGGGCCACCCCCCAAGAGAGCCCTCGCAGGCCACAGAGGCTTATCAGTGTCTTCCGTGTCAGATTTTCATGATGGGTTTGTGGGGCCATCTGTCTCCCCGGCTGGAATGCAAAACATTCACCTGTGGACCCACACGGCCCGGCCTCGGGCCTGGCACAGACGGGGGCTCGGGGAAAAGAGCAGGAATGGAAAGAATGAACGAGTAAATCCGAAGGTTCCAGTCCTGCTCATACGGTTCCAAGGCTGTGATTTACCCCGCGTGGAAGCCACGCCCACAGGGGTGGCAGGAGGGGGCCTCCCGGGCACCGCTGTTGCAGGTGAGGCACCACCACCCCACCCAAGCGGAGCAAACCCGGACCCTGCCTCCTCCTGCCTGCCCTCAGCCCCAGGCCCCGGGGGGTCCCTGAAGGGCCTGTTCATCTAACATGGGGGAAACTGAGGCCCAGGGTGTGCAGAAGGTTTCACGACGGCTCACAGCCAAGCTGCATATGCCCTCCCCTTGGAATCCCAGGGAGGACTAATGTAC
Source organism: Lynx canadensis (assembly GCF_007474595.2). Classification (NCBI taxonomy): domain Eukaryota; kingdom Metazoa; phylum Chordata; class Mammalia; order Carnivora; family Felidae; genus Lynx; species Lynx canadensis. The sequence continues at coordinate 137,266,304 of NC_044309.1, read as the reverse complement.
CATTAATTGTAATTAACTAATTATTCCTGCTGCGAACTAGCGGAGGAGGCGGCTGGGGGTGGGGAGCCCCTAAATGACTCAGTCATGTTTACAACATGCAAACCCATTTAAGAGCTTGTAAAGTCGCTATAAATGGCTCTTTGGCAACAGGGGAATAACGATTCCCTGTCTCCAGCTGCCAGTTTAACAACGGTCGGCGGCGCCGGGGGCGCGGGGAACAGGGTTCTAAGATCCAACAGCGCCACCTAGAGACCTCCTTCCAGAACGTTCTGCCCCAGGGCCGACCACTCTGCCGCTTCTCCCGGTGGACGGACACCTCACAGAATCCAGGGCCTAGGAGACCACGAAGCCCAGTCCCTCCTGCCCCCGTTCGCCGTGGAGAAACTGAGGCCTACGTGAGGAAAGGGCCCGGACCCCGGGGGCTCAGCTGCTCGGAAGACCCTGGGTCTACATCTAAGTCCAGAATGGTAGACGGGATTGTTTTCACTCCCCGAGAACTTAAGGTCTATAAAAACGTGACCGTTCAGGAGAGGTTTATGAACCACTTACCCAGACTCACCTGCTTCCCCGCCTGGGCCTCTGATGGAGCCCTTCCCCTCCCTCTCTGCCCCAGCGGAAGGGCCCCAGCCCTGCTCTGTGCCCCCATGGCGGGGCGGTGCCCGGGACCTGCCAGGAGGGACAACATCTGGACACACCACAAGGCCAGCCGTCTGGGGCCGAGACCAGAGCTCAGGCTCTGACTCCTCACTTGCTTTCCTTCCGTTGACCACCAGAATAAAAATCCTAACAGGTCCCACTGACCTGGGGATGGGGTCCTGAGACAAACACCTTGCCCGTGAGGTATGGCCAGAAGCTCATGGTTGTGAGACACAGAGACCCAGTTAATGCACCCATTCACGGGTGGGAGACTGGCCCAGCCGGGAGCGGACCCCACTCCAAGCCCGCGGTTGCCCTGGGGGTCCCCAGCTGGCCCTGCAGGACAAGGCAGGCTCTAGGAGGGGGGCTCAGACGGCGGCTGCATGGTCCAGAGAGGTCGTCCCAGCAGACCGGCACAGCGGGCCTCTGCCAGGCCGCTGGCCGGGAGGACAAGGAGGCGTCTGGACAGACCTGAACGCCTCCGGCAACTCACCCACAGTCATGCCGTCCATGTAGCGCTTGATGATATCGAAGGAGTCTCGCAGGTTCCCTTCCGTGATGTCGAAGATGATGTCGGCGTGGTTGGCGGGATACATGGGCATGATGGCCCGGAGAAAGATGATCTCTGCGAGAAGGAAGCACAGCATGGAGAGCCCAGAAATGCACCCCTGGGTCACGGGCACCCGGTGCCCGGGAGCCCTGCACGGAGAAGGCGGAGGGGTCCTGAGGGCTCGCAGGTCACAGCCTGTCCCCCTTGTTATCAGCGGGGAAACTGAGGCCTGGAGAAACCTTGGATCTTCTCTGAGGTCATAGAGTAATCAGCAGCAGTGCCAGAGCTGAGGAGCAATTAGTAATTAGTCATAAATCTTCCCGAAGCTGGAAGAAGGGGAAGGGAGGTGGATGAGAGGCAAAGGGAGGGGGGTCAACAAGGGCAAGACAGCGGGTGGTCTCTTGCCCACGGTGATGTGGGTCAGCAAAGCTGCCTCTCCGGGAGCGCCGGGCAGATCGGTGGCTGTGTCTACCGCCGCGGCCTTCTGATACGAAGTGGGGCAGACTACCCCGGGCTGGGGGCGCGAGGCCCCGATTCTACCCTGGCTCTGGATGATCTGGAGGCGTCCTCCCTCTGGGCCTCGGTTTCCTCGCCTTTGGAGTGAAGGAGGCTGACTGGTGGTGCCCACTAAGCGTCCTTTCAGCGTTAAAGGTCAAGGTCTGGATCTGTTGGGCCCGTGACGCCAACAGGCGTCTCCAGCCACGCTCCACTCCCTGCGGAATCAACTCAGAGACCGGCGCTGCCCGAGAGGCCACAAAACCGGCCGTCAGCGGTTTGGGAAGGATTTGTATGTGGTTGGCTGGAACGTGTCATTTGGCACGCGGCAGACCCCAGTCGGCGATTTTCTCCGAGTCCCTGCCTCCCTGCGGAGATCCTGTGCCGCCCCTTTGCCAGAGGAACGAGCTCCGTCAGGCGACCATGTCCCTGGGGAGCCTCTCCTGCCCTCGCCACCCCTCTCTCCCCCCTTCCCCCCTTTTATGTTCTGGCATGTGCTCTCACGGGACCCCGTCGCAGGGTAAACACGGGGTGTGGTCACGCTGGCTCAGCTATACATCTGCCCTCAGAGGCTCACCGTGTTCTTCCTATCGCTGTGCCCCAGAGCGCGGCCTCGAGCCTGACACCCGGGAGGCCCGGTCAACGTTTACTGCAGGAGTCAGTCACGGTGGAGCTCCTCCCAAGGCCAGAGATGAAACCCCTCCCCTCCCGGAGGAAGCGGGGGCAGGAGATCACGGCAGCCCCGCACGGGGGATGTACACCCAGCAGCAAAAGGCGTGCAGAACAGCACCCACACACAGCCTCCCACCAGGTGCCGGCAGGGGCGGGGGTTGGAACACTGCTCTGCTCCTGGGCTCCCTGGATCCGATCCAGCCCCTCTGGGGTCAGCATCGGGTGCAGCCCCGTGATGGCTCCCAAAAGCCTTGGGCTAGAAGCCCCAACGCCGCCCACGTTAAGGCTTATCCTTTCCAGCCTGTCTCTTGCCAAGCCTCTACCCCTCCCAGCCAGGAAACCTGGGCTTAGTTCCTCAAATGCCCGCTGTCCCCCAGACTTACCTCCAGACCTTTCCAGAGGAGTTCTGCTCCGCTTGGCACCCCCTTCTGTCCCTGCTCCCCACTTAGACCCCGGTGGGGAAGTCACTTCCTCCCAGAGGCCCTCCCTGACTCCCCAGCGCTCGGCAGAGAGCCAACACCCAAAAAGATATTTGCCGGACAGCTGTGACCCAGACAGAAGAAGCGCGCCCTCCTGAGCCGAGAGCCCGGAATGGGCCGGCACGGTGCTGTGCGCTCGGGGGACACAGAGGAGATGCGGAGGCAAATCTACGTCTTACCAAGGAGAAGCTCCTTGGGGCCAAGCTCTCGGCTCAAGCATTGGGAGGCCGCTGAGGGGGCTGCCTCGCAGGGACGTCTCTCTTGCGGGGACCTGCCTTGGGGCCCCCACTTCGATTCCGGCCGTGGGAGTCGCCACTCACCTTCAGGGCGGGTGAACTCTCGGAAGGTGGGCAGCGAGACAACAGTATGCGAGATGGTGTGCACAGGATCCAACACGCAGGTGACGTCGTTGGGACGGCAGGACTTGATGCAGCGGACGGTGTCTGTCTTCTCTTGGCGGAGCCTGGGGGGAACCACAGCACAAGAGGCGGATGGGAATGTCGCAACCGCCACTCCCACAGAGACCCAGGATCCAGGAGGACCAGCAGGTGGCCAGGTGGGGAGCGCCCGTCCAGAGGCGGCTCCCGCGGAGAACCGCAGTGGCCTCCGCGGCCCGGCTGCTCGGCGGGGATGCCTCGTGGCCCTTCCTGCGACCTGGACCGGGACCCACGCTCCCGTTTTCACCGGCCCTGGCTGCGGGTGAGCGAAGCTGGGCTATTTGCCAATGCCGTTTCTACAACTGCGGACACATTTGTTCATCCGCTCACTCAACAGGTATGTTTTCAGGGCCTGCTGGGTGCCGGGCACCAAGGATGCCGAGGCAAACGTGGGAGACACGGTCCCGCCTTCCCGGAGCCCTGGGTCAGGTGGGTCGCAGGGGTGGTAAGTGAGAGAACGTGCACGCGGTGCCCAGCTCGGCGCCCAGCACAGAGAAGTCAAACCCACGGTGTCATGCGACAGATCGGGAGGAGGGAGAAGAGGCGGGGGCTTGTTTCAGGTGCGAGTTTAAAATATGTGGGCTAGAAACATTTTAAATCCTCTTTATTGTAAAATAAAACATAAATGCAACACCTAACCGGAACAAAGATGTAGTTTAATGAGTTATACAGTCACTGCTCAGGTCACGAGAGAGATCCCTCATCCACCACCCGAGTCCCCATCATGCGTCCAGATCGATCCCAGTGCCCTCCCGCACCCCCCGGGACCCCTGTCCTGACCGTCCTAGCAGTCGCCTACCTGGGCTTCTTCATTGTTTGTATCATACAAGCATACACCTCGAGACACAGTCATTTAGTCTTGTCCGTTAGAAAAACGTGTTGCTTCTCAAGTCCGTTTTAATCCACAGGTTGCCTCTCTATCCTTTCATTTCCCAGACAGTTGGTCTGTTAAGAAACTGGAAGCCTTTGAGCCATATGGCCTCCTCCACGTGGTCTCACCGGCTGCATCCTCCTGGTGCGATGTGGCGTGTACCTCTGTCCCCTGACTTTCTTGCACACTGGCTGCTGGATCCGGACCTGACCAGATGCAGGGCCAGTCCCTTTGGCAAGGTGACAGATGGTGACGTGTCTTCCATCAGGGGGCACTTGGCGTCTAACTATCTCATAGGGCCTAAAGCCACTGATTCATCGGGGCTTACAAAATGCTGGTAGTCTGGTCCTATCATTTCTTCTTAGTATATTAGTTGGAATACTTCCAGATGCTACTCATATGCTATCTGGTTACCATGGGGTATAGTTCACAAAAGAAAAGCAATGATGCCCGATTCTTGCCTTATTTTTATAAGTTTTCAGGACCATGAACTAGCTCTCTCTCATCATCCAGAGGTCACCCGTTGATTTTTCCAAGTATCGGTATGAACTCATGGATGTGAACTGTTTGATGGGTTTCAACCCACTGCAATGATCATCCTTTGCTGGAGCTCAAGTTTTCCCATCTTTGTCCAGAGGGAAGATCAGAGTGGCTCCTGTGTCCTTTCGACTTGGCCCCAGTAACGTCCAGTAGCTCTCTTGCTCTCTGGTATGACGGGGCGGTCCAGCCTTATTTTGTACTTCTACTGCCCCAGCTACATCTCCGAGAAGTCTTTGTTTTGTTTCGGTTTTGGTTTTTTAGCGGTAAACAGTATTTCAAGACCACAATCTAGATACCAGATATGTTTGGTGCTACTGGGTTGGCCATTTCTCCCAGGCCTCTTCAGTGGACATTTTTAAAGGTAAAATATATCATGAGTTCCTACTGATATTTCTGATTCAAAACGAGAACGACACAGACTTTTAATCTCTTCTGTATTACAGAGGCATCTCTTTTCTTCCGTATCAGAATCCTGGTTCTTAAGAACACAGGAGATGATAGAATATCCCACAATTATTTATTTAGTTATTCTATATTCTGACACAGTAGTCTCAGAAGAGCAAGACTAAAATTACCACCACCACCACGAACACAATTACTTAAAATAATATATATATTTTTGGATACATCCTCCCTATTCTTCCTGCAGGTTTTATAGACGTGCTATATCTACGTTGTTTGGACAGACAGCAATTCATATTTATCTACATTGTTTGGACATATAGCAATTCATTCTATATGCTGTCCTTACAATACTCACTTAGTTGTGGTTGGATAAGCAACTATGCTTAACGCTTGTAGGCTGATACTTTTGCATGTTGATAATGGCTTGTGTCCTTTGTACACATGAGTCTGTTTCATTGAGCATATAATCCTTGGCTTATGTTTTCTTGAGGATCCTAAGTATTCATCTTCTTCCAGCATAAGTGTTGCTGTGAAAAAGTCTGATGACAACATACTTTTTCCCCTTATAAGTCATTGCTGTTTTTGTCTAGATGCCCACTGTTTGTCTTCTCTTTCCTTTCATTTTTTTTTAATGTTTGTTTATTTTTGAGAGACAGAGAGAGACAGAGCACAAGTGGGGAAGGAGCAGAGAGAGAGGGAGACACAGAATCCGAAGTAGGCTGAGCTGTCAGCACAGAGCCTGATGTGGGGCTCAAGCCCATGGACTGTGAGATCATGACCTGAGCCAAAGTCGGTGCTTAACTGACTGAGCCACCCAGGTGCTCCTGTCTTCTCTTTCCTTTAAAGTCCGATAATTTGAGGCCCCCAGGTGGCTTACTAAGTTGAGCATCCGACTCTTGATATCTGCTCAGGTCATGATCCCAGGGCTGTGAGATCGAGCCTCACGTGGGGCTTCTCTCTGAGAGTGGAGCCTGCTTAAGATTCTCGCTTTCCCTCTGCCCCCTCCCCTGCTCACACTCTCTCTAAAATTAAAAAAAATAACAAAGTCCGATAATTTTGCTAGACTATGTCTTGATATTTGCTGTTCTGAGTAGATATGTTCAGGCATGGTGCGTTCTTTCAATGTGGATTTTCAAATTTTTTTTTTTTAAGTTTCTGGAAACTTGCTTGAGTTACCATTTTTAATACTTATTTCTTTCCTTTGTTTTGGGTTAGTGCTTCAGAGATTTCTATTATCTGTATGGTGGGTCTCTGTGTGTGTCTTCTATGTCCGTCACTTTCTCTTTGAGCCTTTTCATCTCTTCTACTTCTTTTTTGACTTATAAAATTTGTCTTCTTTTTGGTCACTCTTTCTCTGAAATATTTCTGAAATTGTTTTTTGCTTTAGTTTTAAATTATTTCCTGGGTTCTGTCACTTCATGTCTCAGTTTTTCTTAATTCTGACCCACAGTTTTCTTACATTTTTGATCATTTTCTTAGTGCTCTTACTCTGTTTTGATATAGGTTACAGTTTTGATCTAGACTGTGAACATCTGTTACTGATGTATTTTCATTATCTGGAGGGATGCCATTCTGTTCCTTATTATCTCCTTTCTTACAATAATTTTTGTAGGAGACTCAACCTTGCTACTTTTTGGTTGATCATTTTCAAGTGGAATTAGTTTTCCTGAAATTTTAGAAAAAGGCACATTCACAGTTTTTCTGACTTCACAGAACTCCCTTATCTGTCATTTGGGGCAGCTGGCCTTCTGATATTCCTCTACATTTACCTGGACCTTCCTTATCCAGTCTGTTGTCTCTTTCCTACTGAACTCTGCATTTCCCACCCAGCAATTTCTCCATAGTGTGAGATCCTGACATTAAGGGAAGCCCCGCTGGCTCAGTTTCAGGGGTTCCTAGGGGCTAGATGGCTCCGTTCCCTCAATGCTTCCATGAGCTCCTTGCACGCACTGGAATGGACTGAGTAAATGTCTCCCAGTCTCAGCCGCTGCTCCATAATTTGTCCTCTGTATTTTCTAGGGAATATCTGTTGACTATTCTGGAGTCTCCCACTGCTTTCTTCTGCACAGGTGCCGATACCATGCCGATGGACATACACTGTACTTGGGGGTTCGTAGGGATATCCTGTCACCTCATTTAGTTGTGCATATTTTCTGTAGATTTAAGTTTTTTTGTCTAGTTGTTTGTGTGTTTTGGGTTGGAATCCAGAGAGCTTCAAACACTATGCTGCTGCATCTTTCCAGATTCTCTGTGCTAGAGGGTTTGCACACATTATCTCACTTAGTCTTTTGGTTTATTTATTTTTGGTCAGTACATCATGGACTCTATTTACTTAATGAAAACAGTGGTGCTATGTGAGGATAAGGTTACTACCAAATGACCATGTAATATAATAAAATTTTAAGTTTCTCTACCCAAAATCTCATAGCTGAAACGGCTTTTTTTTTAATTGTCAAGTTAGCTAACATACAGTGTAGTCTTGGCTTCAGAAATAGATACCCGTGATTCATCACTTCTACAATACCCAGTGCTCATCCCAACCAGTGCCCTCAATGCCCATCACCCATTTTCCCCAGCGCCCAAACTTCCACCCCCATCAACCTTCAGTTTTTTCTGTGTATTTAAAAGTCTCTTGTGGTTTGCTTCCCTCTCTGTTTGTACCTTATTTTTCCTTCCCTTCCCCTAGGGTCTTCTGTTAAGTTTCTCAAATTCTACACATGAGTGAAATCATTTGACATCTGTCTTTTTCTGACTTATTTCACTTAGCATCGTACCCTCCAGTTCCATCCACGTTGTTGAAAATGGCCAGATTTCATTCCTTTTCGTCACTATATCTCACTGAGTCTTTACAGCTCTTTCCTCTACACTACACTGCTTCCTTTATACTTGGAAATCATAGAATGGGGCTTGTATCCAGTGATTTCAGAGATGAGGCCGGAGTAACAATCCAACCGGCACTGACTGATCCCAGCAATCCTATCTGCTTCACAGCATTCAAGACAGCAGGGGACAGGGTTTCGGAGGACAGGAGGCAGAGCCAGGCTGCCTGGGTGTGAATCCCAGCTCCACCTGAGACCAGCTGTGGGACTCTGGGCAAGTTACTTATCTGCTCTATGCCTCCATGTCTCCAATGTGAAATGGGGATCATAACCGTATTTTCCTCACAAGGCTGTTGTGAGAGTTCAATTTAATGCTTGGAGCAGTACCTGGCCCTCAGCAAGCAGTACATGTGTTAGCTATCATAGTCATGATTATTATCATTACAATAATGATAGCCATGATTATTATCACTTGCCCTGGGGAGCCTGGGTTAGGACAGTGATGGAGTCAGAAGTGCAGAGTCCTAGGAGTCCGAGGTGATGGCAGTGACCTTAGACACATCCAAACCCTCTGAACCTTCATTCCCCATTGAACTCAAGATCCAAATGGACACTCACATTCCCTCCAACGAAGGAAAAAACCAACACTTATTGACTGCCGACTATATATACCAGATAGGGCCTCATCTGCGATTACATGTAATTTTCAACATAATCCATGACGGCGGCCTTGAAGCTCTGAAAGGCAAATGACTTCTCCAAGGTCACAGAACTAGTAAGTGGCCAGGAGGACATTCAAACTCTTGGTTATTATTTTTTTTCTGCACTGTATGATCTCAGCAGCACGATGTAGGACTATGACCGTATAGCCCCAAGGAACTGCAGGGCAGAGAGAAGCCTCCAGGTAGTGCAGATATCAGCCCCACATATGCACTCAGGCGCACACACAGAGACAGCAGAGGCGCCCTGAAATGGAATGGGCCACCTTAAGATGTAGGGACTTCTACAAACAAGGGAGAGCGCAAGCTAAGCTGGATGGTCAGTTGGTGGGAATGTCGTACAGGGGACTCTGGCAAACTCTGTAAGGTCACTGCATGGCCTCTAAAGCCCCTGAGCATTTCCCCCCAACTCAATACTCCTAGACATGAAGGAAAAGGGCTTCTTCCAACCTGGATAATCTGGAGCATGGGGAAGGAATACTTGAATACGATAACCGGATCCCTGCTGTGCCTTGCTAACTTCACAGAAGAGGGGATATTTGAACTTAGCCTTGAAAATACCATCCATCGATCATTCATCCATCCATCCATCCATCATCTATCCATCCATCATCTATCCATCCATCCATTCATCCATCTTCCCATCATCCATTCCTCATCCATCCATTCATCCATCTGTCCATCCATCTATTTATTCAATTGTTTACTGAACTCTTTCTATAGGCCAAACACTGCAGATGTCGAGAATACAGACATAATCCGTGTTCTCCGAAAGGTCCCAGTGCAGTAGGGATAATAAAAAGTAATAACCACAAGATAACAGGGAAAATGTGCAGATGTTCAGGGCTACTGGAGCTCAGGTTGAGGAAAGGCTTCACTGAGGAGATGACTTTTGAGTTAAGCCTTCAAGAAACAGTTTGTAGGAGGGTGGCAGGGCACACGCTAAAGCCAAGAGAAGGCACATTCAGGGGAGGACAAGCACCCCTGCAGGACTAGAACGAGGGGATGAGCTAGGATAGAGTTGAAAATGTGGACAGAGGCTAGATCGAGCATGGCCTTGGATACCATTCCAAGAGAGCTGGACTTGACCCGCTGGTAAATGAATCACAGAAGGTCCTAACGAGACCAGGCTGGTCCTTCAGAGGGGTCCTCTGGCTGCAGCTTGGAGAATGCTCTAGAAGATGGGAGACTGGGAGCCGGTACAGACCAGACATGCTCAGAGAGAGGTATGGGAGACAGCGTGGAAGGCTTGAGGTGACTGGCTTCCACGGTAGTTCAACTGCCACTCTGTCAACAGGCACAAGGCATCTGTCTTCCCTGCCAGACAGCAAGGCCAGCACACCCTCCCCCCACCAACTTACACGGAACTATAGGAAGGATCTTAGGACCCCGCAATATCCTGGTTCCCCTGTGATGTTCTGCCTTCCCCTTGGGTTTCTGCTTGGAAACAGCATCGGCAGTCACAGAAATGCTAGAGACATAAGGCAGTGTTGGTAGAAAGTTATCCGTTCCCTCAACGGGCATGGACAGAGCATCTCCTGTGTGTTAGGCACCTCGCCAGGAGCTAGGGACACATCGCTGAAGGGGACAGAGCTGGTCTCTGCCGGCCCAGAGCCCTCCGGGTGGTGAAGACAGACACACGAAACACAGATAAATGGGAAATGCAAACCGTGACAAGCATAACAAAGGAAGCGCGAGGTAGCAGAAAGACTGACAGAGGAGCTGAGCCAAGAGGAAGGCCTCACTGAGAAAGGAGCACTTAAGCTGAGCTTTAGCCAACATTGGAGCCAAGGGTGCAAAGCGTGTGCAAAGGGCCTGAGGCAGCAGAGAACTCAGCGGTGTGGCTCAAGGGAAGGGAGCAAGGGGGGAACAATTTGTAGTCGGGCTGGGGACGCGTGCAAGGACAAAATCATACAGGGCCTCGAAGGGCACTCTGGGGACTGGCTGGAATCATGGTGGAGGAAATGAAGAGAGGCGGGTGGGTCGAGACCCATGCTGAAGGTGTTGTGAGAATGGAATAGTTGGAGTTATGGAGTCAGCAAGCCAGGGTTCAAACACCAGCTGTGCGAGCCTGGGCAAATCACTTGCTGTCTCTGGGTCCCCACGGGGATGAGACACCTGCCTTGCGGCACTGAGGCGATGCACACGAAGGACCCGAAGCACAACGAGTGGCACATCTATCGTCTTATCCTCTGCCTCCTCCTCCTGGCAGGGGGGCAGGATCCCCGGCCGAGGCAACTAACCGTATTCAGGCAAGAGCGGCAGCCAAGATTCTGCAACTGTGTTCTGGGTCTTTCTCCCACCGGTTCAGGCTTGTCACGAAGACAAACAGAACGAGAGGCTCAGGATCGAGTTTTCTGGACTCCGTTAAAGGGTCAGCTCCACGCAATACAGCCAGGACACCAAGCGCAGCCAGAGACTTGGGCCCGCGGCCCGGCTCTGCTACAAATAGGCCACAAAACCCTGGCCGAGCCTTGCCCCTTCTCTGGGCCTCAGTCTCCACATCTATAGAACGAGAGCGGAAGGGGCCCGATACCCTGTTTTCAATGACGGCCTCAGCCTTGGGGCTCAACACAAGATGGAGGAGAGCTCACTCATCTGAGGTGATACACGCGCGCCTCCTTAACCCCGTCCCCGGGCTCCCTGGCGGTGTAGACGGTGACCTCCGTCAACAGGGACTCCCAGATGCATACGAGCATAAGAAAACCACTCCTCCGTCACCGCGTGGGAGCACCAGGCAGTGGCAGGTGCCTGGTTCGCCCCAGGGTGATGGACAGCACGGCCTCCCGCCCGGGCGAAATAAAACCAAGGCACGTGAGGCATGCTGGGTAGGATCGCCTGCTGAAACTTTATTAAGATCCCGGAGGGGAGGGCGAGGAAAGCAACAAGAGGGAGCCCCCGGCGGCCCAAAGCAAGTGCTCACAGCTCTGCGGACACAAAGATGAAAAGCTTGGCCACAAAGGAGCTGACGGTGCCATGGCGATAGAGGTCCATCTTGACGGTCAGGAGCAAGTCCCTGGGCTCAGGGACGGGCTTGGTGAGGGCCACCACCCCGCTGTGGTGGCTCACCTTCCGGGTGCTGAAAAAGCCCTCCTCGTTGCCGCTGGTGATAGCCAGCTGCATGCTGTCCCCGGGGACGGCATTGGAGGGGCCCATGCGGAAAACCACCGCGGGCACTTGGATGTTGGTGGGGAAAGAGAGGTGGTAGTAGGTTATTCTCAGAGGCAGCTTGGGGCACTCCTGATTCTCATGGCAAGGCAAGCGCTCGCAGCGGCTGCAAGAAAAGTGGACAGAGAGACAAGAAAAGGATTAGAGCAAATTCAGCAAGCGGAGGCACAACAGAGCGCGAGGGAAAGCGGGGGCTCGCCGGGCAGGGACTCCCGCCACCCCTCTGGCCGATTCGGCTAAGGGAAGAGCACCCCTCACTCACCTGCGGGAGGTGCCGTGGACCTCCGGGCCGCTGACTCAGGCACTAGCCTCTTCCAACACCCTCAGGGGGCGCTGGGTGGCCGGGGTCTAGGGCCGTGCCGGGAGTGAGGTGTGTCCCCTCTCGCCGGCAGAGCACCCCCCGCCGGGCCACACTCCCCGGGCACACCCTGCCCTCTGAGTGTCGTCCGGGCGCCCGGCCCCTCGCCCACGCCGCGGTCACGGCTACATGGGGCTCTTGGCGGGGCACGGAGATGACCCCGGAGGCGGTCATCTCCACCGCTAGCGGTCACGGCCGCTGCCATCTATCAAGCGCTTGGCCACTCGTCACCAAGCGTTCTCTAGCGCGAGCACCGTAACTGCACCGTGAGAGTGGCCCGAGTGCCATTCTTCAGATGCGGAAACTGAGCCTGGAAGAGTCGGGAGGCCTTCCCAAGGTCACAGAGTGAGGAAGCCAGATTTGTGCTCAGGCAGTGAGGTCTGATCCCCACCCGCCTCGCTGGGTCTTGCGCTCCAGGCCCAGTTTCCTGTGTGTCCACAGGGACAGCCAGGGCCTGGAATGGAGATGGGGATGGGTTCTCACTTCCTGTAACAGGAGGACGATAGCCCCTAATTTCCTGTGACAGCACGGAAAGAGGTTCTAAGTTCCTGTGACAGAACGGGGAGAGTGCCCCAACTCCTATGACAGAACGGTGATAGTTCCTAACTTCCTGTGACCGGATGGAAAGAGGTTCTAACTTCCTGTGACCGGATGGAAAGAGGTTCTAACTTCCTGTGACCGGATGGAAAGAGGTTCTAACTTCCTGTGACCGGATGGAAACAGGTTCTAACTTCCTGTGACAGGATGGAAAGAGGTTCTAAGTTCCTGTGACAGAACGGGGAGAGTGCCCCACTTCCTATGACAGAACGGTGATAGTTCCTAACTTCCAGCAACAGGATGGAAAGAGGTTCTAACTTCCTGTTGTAGGTTCTAACTTCCTGTGACAGGATGGAAAGAGGTTCTAAGTTCCTGTAACAGAACGGGGAGAGTGCCCCACCTCCTATGACAGAACGGTGATAGTTCCTAACTTCCTGTGACCGGATGGAAAGAGGTTCTAACTTCCTGTGACCAGATGGAAAGAGGTTCTAACTTCCTATGACCGGATGGAAAGAGGTTCTAACTTCCTGTGACATTCTCTGACTTCCTGTGACAGGACGGTGATAGTTCCTAACTTCCTGTGACCGGATGGAAAGAGGTTCTAACTTCCTGTGACCGGATGGAAAGAGGTTCTAACTTCCTGTGACCGGATGGAAAGAGGTTCTAACTTCCTGTGACCGGATGGAAAGAGGTTCTAACTTCCTGTGACCGGATGGAAACAGGTTCTAACTTCCTGTGACCGGATGGAAAGAGGTTCTAACTTCCTGTGACAGGATGGAAACAGGTTCTAACTTCCTGTGACAGGATGGAAAGAGGTTCTAAGTTCCTGTGACAGAACGGGGAGAGTGCCCCACTTCCTATGACAGAACAGTGATAGTTCCTAACTTCCAGCAACAGGATGGAAACAGGTTCTAACTTCCTGTGACAGGATGGAAAGAGGTTCTAAGTTCCTGTAACAGAACGGGGAGAGTGCCCCACCTCCTATGACAGAACGGTGATAGTTCCTAACTTCCTGTGACCGGATGGAAAGAGGTTCTAACTTCCTGTGACCAGATGGAAAGAGGTTCTAACTTCCTATGACCGGATGGAAAGAGGTTCTAACTTCCTGTGACATTCTCTGACTTCCTGTGACAGGACGGTGATAGTTCCTAACTTCCTGTGACCGGATGGAAAGAGGTTCTAACTTCCTGTGACCGGATGGAAAGAGGTTCTAACTTCCTGTGACCGGATGGAAAGAGGTTCTAACTTCCTGTGACCGGATGGAAAGAGGTTCTAACTTCCTGTGACAGGATGGAAAGAGGTTCTAAGTTCCTGTGACAGAACGGGGAGAGTGCCCCACTTCCTATGACAGAACGGTGATAGTTCCTAACTTCCAGCAACAGGATGGAAAGAGGTTCTAACTTCCTGTTGTAGGTTCTAACTTCCTGTGACAGGATGGTGATCGCTCCTAACTTCCTGTGACAGGATGGGAAGAAGTTCTGACTTCCTGTGGCACACTCTAACTTCCTGTGACAGGATGGTGAGCTCCTAATTTCTGAGGCAGAATGGAAAGAGGTCTAACTTCTGTTATAGGTTCTAACTTCCTGTGACAGGACGGTGACAGCTCCTAACTTCCTATAACAGGATGGAAAGAAGTTCTGACTTCCTGTAACAGAATGGTGAGAGCTCCTAACTTCCAGTGACAGAATGGTGAGAGCTCCTAACTTCCAGTGACAGAATGGTGAGAGTTCCTAACTTCCTGTGACCGAATGTTGATAGTGTCTAACTTCCTGTGACAGGATGGAAAGAAGTTCTGACTTCCTGTGACAGGATGCTGAGAGCTCCTAATTCCTGAGACAGAACGGAAAGGGGTTCTAACTTCCTGTGATAGGTTCTAACTTCCTGTGATAGGTTGGTGATAGCTCCTGATTCCAGTGATAGGATTAGAGAGAGGTCCTAACTTCCTGTGACAGGAGGGAAAGAGATTCTGACTTCCTGCTACAGGCTCCAACTTTCTGTGACAGGATGGTGAGAGCTCCTCACTTCCCCTGATGGCGACGGAGACAGGTTCTAACTTCCTGTGAGAGGTTGGGGACAGGGACCATCTTCTGCCTCCTGAACACCAGGCCATCACACTCTGATGGCAGCTGCCTTTGGAAGTGGAGCCCTACCGCAGAGCCCCATGGGAGCTGGCAGAGCATGCCCCAGGAAGTTCTGCCATGTTGACCGTGTTTGGATTCTCTGGCCAGGAGCAAGTACCGTCCTAGCCTTCCATCTCGTCTCCCTTTCAGCTCTTTAAGTTTCTGTGCCTTGTGTTGGGTTACTTGGACTTATTTCACATTTGGCGTTTATTGTGAGCGGGGTCTCTTTTTTCCATCCGATTTCCGGCTCTTTATCGGGATGAGGGGAATCATCTCATTTATTTGGCCGTTTACCATTCTGCGCGGGCTTCGCTAGGCCAGCCCTGGGAGCGAGCCCCAGGGTACTCCCTGGGGATGATCCTCCAAGGTAGGTGAGGATCAGGTGCACCGCGGGGGAGTCATGCATGGGAGGGGCCCAGAGGCAGAGGGGACAGATAGGAGAGAAGGAAAGCAGAAGAAGGGTGCTGCTGAGGGGCGGCCTACCCCCCGAGACACCTAGCTCCAGGCTAAACGATAAGGTTCCGGGGGGTTCGGGAGACCCTGAGGGAAGGTGCCTGGCCTCGTGCTGCGTGAATCAGGGTTTCTCCTTCCATTAGCTCATTTCGTCGTCCCACACTGTTCTCCTGCTCTACTGACAGGAAGATCAAAGCTCAGTGAGGACACGTAACTTGTCTGTGACGCCACAGTCTGTATTAAGTGGCAGAAACAAAGTTGGCCTGTCTCACTTCAAAGCCTTCATCCACACGCGCGCATACACACACACACACACACACACACACGCGCGCGCGCGCGCACACGTGCACCAGCTGCTTCAGGAAAGGCCTGGTGGTCTGGCCAGCAGGTGGCACTAGAGTCGCCTTCATGTGACTTAAGCTTGTCCCACTTCTGTGTGGCCTGTACCCTGTCCAAGGACGGGGTTTTGATTTGTCAGATGGACGCATTAACCCAGCACGTGTGGCCAGAGGGGACGTGACGTGTGCATGACGTTCGAGCTCCCACAGCCACCACACCGGAGAACCGGACGCTCCCTCCTCCGTGGTCCCCACACCCCCACCACAAACCCCGAAGAGGCATTAACCGCAGAGCCGCGGGCATTTCTCACACGAGGCATTTCTCGGCCTGGCTCTGTGTGGACCATTCACTTCCCAAGGGCCGGGCGATGGCTCCCCGGCTTCATCTCCAGGACCCGGCGTGAACTTGACACATGCTACGCACCCCAGTAAATGTGCACAAACACGTACGGCCCTGATTTTCCCGGTCAGCTCCAACTTCAACGCTCCTGTCCTGCTCTACCCTGAGCTTATGGAAACATCACAGAAACCTCAACTACCGCATCCGGCAAACTGCCCGCCACCCTGGGCACCCACACAAAAGTCTTTGTTCGCCAGCATGTCTGGAGGGCTGTCGTCGCACAGAGAAGGGCCAGGTCCCTGGGACCACACGCCTCGGTTTCCATCTCGTCATGTACAAGAGAACAACGCGCCCCAATTTTTCAGTGCAACGGATTTGATCGGAACACTCTATTTTCTGTGAAAATGCAATGCTGGAAGTCGCCACACACTAGAGAGAGAAGGTCCCCCAGGCCCAGTCCCTTCTCCTGGGAGGCACGGCCATTCTGGCCACCCCCCAGGCTGTCTCACGCTTATAGCCTTCCCTGCCGGCACCTCCCTGGCTTTCATGCTCTTGTCATTCTGGACAGAAGCCCTGGGAACAGGCCAAGGCAGGGCTCCACTCCCCTCACCCCTGTCCACCCGCATTGTACCCTCAGGCCCAGAGCTGTGCCAACCGAGGCTGTGCGGCCTTCCTCTGGCTTCTAAGACCGCATGTCTCAGGGGTCCGTCCTGCTGAGGGGATAAAGAGGATGTTTTCAGTCCCATCCCAGGCTCTGGAACGCTTTGACATTCCTCCTGTGGGTAGGAGGGAATCGTGTGGTCAGGATCTTAACAGCCTGGACGATCCATGAGGCCCAGCCCTGTGGTTTGTGGCCCAGCCTGCTGGGTCATGCTCCAGTTACCGCCCCTTGGCCGCCAGGGACACTGCCCAGAAGGAGACTGTGTGGACAGAAAGAGAAGGCTGAGGCCCAGAGAGAGACAGAGAGGCAGAGAGAGGGCACACACCTTAAATCTTCCCTATCAAGACTCCCTAAATGTTACCTACAGAAATGCTGGCTAGTGGGTCTTTCCTGATACAGCTCTTTTAAATTTTATAAATTGCTTTCTGCAGGTCAGATAATAAATTCTTTAAGAGGATTTTGGAGGATGAGGAAAAGAAGCTACAAAGCAAGAAAACTCCAGCCTGAGGCGCTAACGGTGCCGAGAAGACGGGCCACTCCTTGCTTGGAGCTCCGGCCTGTATCCTGCCTGGGTCGGTCTCCCATTTGTCAGAGGCTCGTCACTATGCTGACACTAAGCTCCGAGCCCCCGTGGTCCTACGGTAACTCCTCTCTCTAGGAGGGGACAACCAGGATACAAGCCTCCAATGGCCACTCAACTTGGGGTTCCAGCCCCAACCCCCTTCCTACACTGGGCTCCCGGCTAGCCCGTGATTCCGTAGCATGATGGCCCCAACCACACAGCCCCTCAGACGCCCGTGTCTCGTCTCCCATCGGAGGGCCAGGAGCTCAACCAGTCACACGGGCGGCAAGCGGCAGGCGGGGAACAGCAGAGGTGCCCCGAGGAACCTCTGTGGCTAAGCTGAAGTGCCCCGAGGCAGAGAAACGGGATGGCCGGTCATCACCGTCCTCCCTCCCTACCACCCTTGTCCCAGCACCGGGCTGGCTGCCTGGAGCTCGTTACCACTCATCCCTGCTAATCCCCAAGGCCTTGCCAAGCAGGTGTTGCAGACACAGAAAGGGCCCCTGGGGGGCCAAGAGACTGACCTGAGGCCACAGCCCCAAGGAACAGGAGAGCGAGTCTGCAAGTCTGCAAGTCTGGAATCCTGGCCCTGGCTCTTCCCCTTTCCTTTCAGGCCCTGCCCTGGACACCAGGGGGCACCCCCCTAAAAACTGGCAGTAAGACAGACCTTTGGGGCGCCTACCCACTCCCCCATGGGGGCTGAACCCAGCGTGAGCTTTATGAGGGGGCACCCCGCAGGAACCTGGCAGGGTGGCCTCACCACCCGCTTCACAGCTGAGGGTATAGAGGCTCCAAGGAGCCCAAGCGACCTGGAATGGAGTAACTCCAAGCTGGCATCTTTCTGGAATGCCACAGCTTCCCCAAGAAGCTGGAGGACTCAGTCCTGGAGGGCTCGGCCTGGCCACTACCCCCAGTTTCTTTCTCCTCCCCCTCTGCGCCCGCCGCTGGGGGGGGGGCGCTGGCGAGCAGGCATGGGTGTTAATCTGGGCCGTCCTCCCCGGAGGGGCAGCTTGGAGCCCCATCTTCCCTCTCTTGCTTGTACTGTGGGTGGGGCCCTGCTCCCTCTTCCTACTCACAGAAAATGACAAGCCCCCTCTTTATCAGCCCCCAGTACATGCTGATGAAGCCGTGGGATGGGACAGACCGAGCCCTGAAGCATCAACCCCCATAGTGAGCAGAATGCCAGCCCAGGCTCCCCACTGAGCACCCCATTTCATGGCCGGACGCCCTTCGATCCCCTGTCCCCAGCCCTACTCCAGTCCTGCCCGCCACTCCCTCCCTCTTTGCCTCACTCAGTTTCCCCCTCCCCATTCATTCCACCAACGCCTACTCCAGGCACCCCCCACCCAAGCCACATGGGGACTCTGCTGCACTCTGTGGCCACTGCTGCTCTGGAATGTGCTCTCAGTAGGCACGGTGCTGGGCACGGGGGCCTTTGTGGGCCCACCGTCTGCCCGGGTGCCTGCACACAGCATGCCCGCGGTCCCCAAACAAGTAAATGACTTTCTCCAGCACCGAGGCTTGGCCAAGGCTTCCACAGCAAATGCCAACACGCAGGAAGGGGCCGGGTCTGCTGATTTCAGTCACAACCTCAGCCCACGGTGCCCACCTGTCCACCCTTGGGCTCGGGAAGCACGCAGACCCCCAGAGGGAGGCTGCCTCCGGTCTGGGCTTCGTGGCTGCCTGCGTTAGAATTCCATGCCCAGCGCCAGCCAGTCTTCCAGAGTCCTCAAGCCCAGACACAGACCAAGAACTGGGGGAGCAGGAACTTAATACCACAAATAGCAGCCCAGCCTCAAATTGAGGAAACGGAACTTTCTTAGGGGTCCGAGGTACGCTCTCGCTGCCCTCCGGGGCTCAGTTCTGGGGTGCCTCTTCCCTAACCGGGGCACAGGGAGGACACGAGCTATTGGATCTCCAGGCGGACGAACGTACGTGTGCTGGGGGAACAGAGCAAGCCCGCGAAGGTGGCGAGGCCGGAGGACGAGCACCTGGGAAGAGCCCAGAGTGCCGCTGGGGAGACGGAGGTCTGAGCATCTGGCATTCAGCAAGCCGGAGGCCAGGCCAGAACCGCAAGCCAGGGCAGCCGCCCTTTGGGCTTCAGCGAGTGGACACTGGGGCCGGGTGCACCAGCCAAGGAGGCCCTGACCCTCCAGCGGGAGGAGCAGGCTCACGGTCAAAAGGCCGAGTTGCGGTCAGCCTAGCTGTGCACTGGCTTCGAGCGTTTCCGGGGGTTGGAAAGGGGGGTCACGCACCCGTGCTCCCGAATCTGGCCCCACTAGAGAGCTCCTCCTGAAATTACTGACAGTGGCATGAAACGAACCTTGCTGAATAAAATTAGGGGTAGGGTGGTATGCAGTGAGGCCAGAGGTCCTCCCTACACCCTGAGGAAGGGGGTTTCTGGACATCCCAGCAGACACCCTAGTGGCCTGGGAAGGAGGGAGCTTCCAATCACATAGGAACATACAGCCTCAAGTTTGGGACACAGAAAATTCCGTGCCGTTCCCACACAGTCACCGGGCTGAATGGAATCTGGCTTTCAGGAGGGGGGTCGCCTAATGAGGATGCCCCAGCAACCACATCAGCTCACCCAGAAGCATCACTACCTTCGTCTGGGTCAGAGTATGTTCTGACCTCTGCATCTCGCAGATGACGAAGCTGAGGCCCGGCGAGCTGCCTCGGGCCCAAGGTCTCAGGCCTGGTGTTTCTGTCTGGCTCCTCGCACAGGCTCCCTGAGGCCAGGCCTGCCCTCCTTGAAGTCACTACCTAGGCTCTCTGCAACCAGCCTCCCGGCGTTTAGGGGCTTGAGAATCGGGGTCCTCAAGTTTCCCAGGGCCCCGGTGGGAGGGCACAGTTCGTGAGCCGCCCACCCAGGCCGGGAGCCAGGCCCCCAGGAAGGCCGACGCAGACAGACAACGGCGGGGCCCGAGGGACTTACGTGTCTGCGGAGCGGCGGTAGTTCTTGGGGCACTCGAAGGCCAGGCAGCGGAAGCCACCCTGGATGTTGAAGCAGGTCTCGTTGATGGAGCAGTTGTGGATGCCGGTCACACACTCATCGATGTCTGTGAGAGACCCCAAGGCAGCCCGGTGAAGGCTGAGGCCTCCCGAGCCGACCCCATCCCCAGATGGTGGCGCTGGGGCCTCCCACCAGGCAGGACTGAGGGGGGAGATGGGGCCGCCCTTGCCCTCCCCTGGCTGCTCCCCTGCTCCCCTCCCTCCCCTGCTCTCTGTGGCAATGCCCTTGCCAGCTTTCTTACTTATAGGATAATCGGTATTTATGGAGGTTTTACTCATCGTTCACAGTTCTGGGATGAGCTTTGGAGAGTTCCGTTCTCCCGACGGCTCACTGGGCAAGAACTGTTATCATCCTCAGTGTAGGCAGGAGCTCACACAGGCTCCGGGGCTCACCCAAGGCCACACATTTTGCACCTGGCAGAGTTGAGCTTTGAACCCACACGGGCCAGAGCCAAGGTTCTAAGCAGCCAGCACCTGTCCGAGGCTCCTGAGGGTCAGTACCGTCACCTCACGGGGGACTCGTGACATGCCAGAAGGAAATGGCAGAAGCTAATGGCTGCGTGTGACGGATGAGGACACCAAGGCTTCAAGGAGTTCTACGTTGTGCCCAGAGCCCGGGGTCGGTGAGGCCTGGGGCACTGTCCTGAGAGGTCCCCGGACACGGGGAGCTGTCCTCTTTCCCACAGGTCTCAGGAGCAGAATGGTGGGGTCTGGCGAGCCTGAGAGGCGTCTGTGAGAGGTGCCAAACGCCTGATCTGGGCGGTAAAAACAACACTCCTAATCTCAAAGGCCGAGGCTCAGGAATGTGTTTTGCTGTGTCTGGCAGGACCCCAGGTTGCGGCAAGGGAGGCCGGCCAGGAGCAAGAAAGTCATCTGCTCCGCCAGAGAGGCGAAAACAAAGTGACTTCCACCCAGAGCTGCGGACGCGCTGAGTGGGTGCCTCCCAGGAAAGGCCACCGCTCCTGCCTGCCTTTGATCAAAGTCCTTCCTCACGACCAGAAATCACGTGTGCAGAACCCGGGGCCTCTGAGCCTCTGGGTCGACAGTCCTGTGTGGGGGCTCATGAGGAAGGGGCCGGGCAGACCCGACCTCTGTGGCTCAGCTTCTTAGGGCCATCCCTCGATCCACTCCGGGATTGTTCGTTCACAAATATCTACTCGATACCCCTCTCTCGGTCACCAAATGGCTCGGTTACAGGACTCACGGTGACTCCTAGGGTGTTCTTAGATATGGGAGCTGAGTGCAGATGGGGGCCATCGGACCCCCTCATTTAGTCCATGCGGGAGCTGACCCCTTGGCCCCAGCGGGACACCCTCATGAATACAGAGACCTCAGGGCTGTCCCACTGCGGACCACGCCCGCCCTCACCAGGGCAGTCATCGGCACCTTGGGACAGAGGCCTCCCCCACCTGCTCACTGCTCTGCCCGCAACTCTCGGCAGGGCCTGGCTTACGTCAAGGGCCTGTCGAATCAGTGGATGAAAGGCTGACCGAGTAGCCCCCCTGCTGTGGGATGGGGTCCCACTTCCTAAAGGCTGTCAGCCCCTGTTCTGGCCCCCTCGGAGCTGCTGAGGGCAGGGTGGGAGGGTCAGAACCCCCCGGAGACAGGCGTGCCAGGAGTGAGAGACCAGGGTGCGTGTGGACCCCGAGACACTCCGTGGATGCAGAGGCCCCCCCTCCCCTTCCCAGATGCACCCCCCCCAGTGGGTCAGGGAGGCTGCCTGGCCTCAGCTCCCCGGCACCACAGAGCCCCAGGCCGTCCCCAGCGCTCACCTTGGCAGTTGCGGCCGTTGGGGGCCAGCCTGTATCCGGACGGAGGGCAGGTGCACTGGAAGCTTCCAGGGATGTTGATGCAGCGATAGGAGCAGATGTGGCCCCCGGTGGGCAGGGCGCACTCGTCAATGTCTGTGACGGCAAAGCCCACCCTCAGCATCCCGTGGCCGAGCTCCATTCCCAATGGTGGGCCGGGAAGGGGCCTGGGAGGACGGCCACATGGGGCCCTCTGGACACAGGAAGCCGCAGAGTACTGGGGTGGGGCTCAGGAACCGTTACATCGGAGGGGAACGTGAGGCCCAGAGAGGGGAAGAGCTTAGCCCAGCGTCACACAGCAAGTCCACGGTGCAAAGTACGTACATGTGGGGGAAGGAGGCGGTACGGGGGCCAAGTGGAGGGGGAAAGGCCAAGGGCTTCAGAACAGCACGTAGCACAGATGGCCCGCGGGCTGCAGGCACACCCTGACGCTAACGGTTATCCACGTGCTAATAAGAAACACGCCTTCCGTGGAAACGGTAGGAATCCCAACAGCACCTCTCAGCACCTACGGTGCGCCAGGCACTGTACTAAGCGCTTCTGGGTCGTCTTCAACCCTCTGACAGCCCGGTGGGGCTGGGGTCGGCCCTCAGGCTGCAGGTGATGGATGGTCCCCCACCAGGGAGAGGCAGAGCTGCGAATCGGGCATGCGGGGGGGCCCCCTGAGGCCCCTCCTCGCCCCAGGGTCGCACACCGCCAAGCCCTGGCACCTGCGGTCCCCGCCACGTGTGGTCCAAGGCCCCCACACGACGTGGCGCTCACCAGCTACGCATTTCGGAAAGAAAAATCCGGGGAGTGGGTGTGCTGCTTTCTAAACCTCACTCTCGAGGACTCATTTGTATCCAAACAAGCCTCAGCTGCAGGGAGAAAAAACCTACACCGGCCGCCAGCCTGCAAGGGCGTTCGGGAGAAAGGGGCGGGGGTGCTCTCCCCTCAGCCGGGCGGGGCGCCCCCCTCACCTTCGCAGGTGACGCCGTCCACGTCACTGAGCTGGTGGCCTCGCCGACAGTAACACTGGTAGGAGCCGTACACGTTGGCGCATTCCTGGCTGCAGGGACTGCTGTTACACTCGTTCACGTCTGAAAGAGAGAGGGTCCCCGGAGGTCACCCCGCTTGGAGCCACCCCGCACACCCCTGGTCCCCCTCAAGGGAACACATATGGAGGGCCCGAAGTCCCGCCGTCTGCCGCCTGGGGTCGCCCCGAGGGACAGGGGCTCCCATTCCATCCCCCCACTACTCCCCCGGCTGATGGATCCGGAATCTCTCATCAGGACGACATAAAGCCTCCGGTCTCGGCTCCGTCCGGTGGGTCCCGCCTCAGGCTCCCAGGGTCAGTTCTAGTCCTCAACTGGAGACGTGATCACAGCCCTCCCCAGTTCACCTCCAAGACGATGCCCTCTGCAGAGACGGAGGCCCGAGCGAACCGTTGATGTGCCCACATCCCGGATATCCCAGTGCGTAAAGCTCACCACCAGCCCACTCAGCGACTCTGAGCTCCCGCTCGTCTGTTCCCTTCGCTGAGAGCAGGGATCGGCGCAATTCTGGCCCACCACTTGCTTTTGTAAAGGAAGTTCTATTGGCCCACAGCCACACTCACTCATTTACCCTGGCGTATGGCCGCCTTTGCCCTGCAAAGAAGCGGGTACCCGCAACATAGATTGTGGCGGGCAGAGCCTAAAATATTTACTATGCGGCTTTTAGGAAAAGATTTGTGCCAACCTCTGGCCTAGAAGTCCCTTCTCACATTTATTTACTGCTAATTCCTAGCAGGGCAGACGGGGTGAGCAGCTAAGAATGTCCATTAGCCTCTCGGCCCGTGTTTCGTCCCTGCAGCACCCCCAACACCCTGCCTGGCCGTCCCTGCTGCCCAGTGTGGTTTCTCATCAAATCCTAGAGACACTCCTCGAAGGCAGGAACCACGTTCTTGCTACGCACCTTATCGGGGTTGCTTTACAAATGCGTAGCGGAAGGATAGGGCAAAGCTGGCCATGCCCCGGTTTTGTGTCCCCAATGTTGCTACTCACGTAGACGTGACTACCTCCTTTCCAGTCACTGGGGACTGATGAAGAACAGCGTAAGCCATGAATGCTAACAGCAGTGACACCCACGGTCCCCATAGCTGGCACTTGGTCTCACACAGGACACTGGGATATGCTCTCCACGTGCATCATCCTCAGGACCCCCGGGAAGGTGGGTCCTGCTCCCCCCACTTTTGCAGATGAGGACAATGGGGCCCAGAAGTGCCCAGTTACTTCTTCAAGGCCATAACACGGTCAAGCTGGGATTTGAACCCAAGCTCGAGGGACCCCTGTGCATCAATCTTTTTTTCCTTGCCAAAACACGTGCATTGAGTCTGGTTCCTGGGGACAGATCCTAGAATCTTGGGGGGACCCGAGGGCCCAGGATCCCGTCACACCGTCCACCCTCCAGTGGGAGACCTGTGCGTACTGGGTGCGTCTGGGCATACGTGACTTTTGTGATCGTCCTGCCGAGTGTCCAGACGCTGTACCCAGGCGCCGCGCTGCACAGAACAGGGCTTGCGGGGCGACGGGAGGGGAGCGCCGAGGGCTGTAAGAGCTCTGGACTTTGCTGATCTCAGAACCTAGTCCTCAGAGAAGATGTGACGTCTGCTGAGCGCCTACGGCATGCCAGGCCCTGTGCTGAACACACTTCACGCCATCTCGGTCCAGCCCCAGAGGAGGTGGATGTTATCTGAGAACCGACAGACTCAGCACTAACAACTCCCTCCAGCCTCCACCCGGCAGACTAAGGGCCCTGAGCACACTTTAGCATGGCTTCTACCGGCCCAAGACGGGGTGCCCAGGATGATGACCCCAGACCCTTAAAGTGCCTGCCTGAGAAAGGTCAGAGCAGCCCAAAGAAGACACTCGGTCCTGACCTCCCTTTTTCTTAGAAGTGTTGACTTTAGCAAACTTGCAAATGTCAATCCTTGCTCTGTCCCTTTGAGATGTACCCCCTACAACCCAGGACCTGCAAACCACGCCTTTGAAGTGCGATCACTGGGAAGGGCAGGTCCCCGCCCCCCACCTCCGCCCCTGCCCTCCCAGTCTCTGTGGGAGGGCAGGCGCCAGTTAGCAGGTGCAGCCAGCCTAAACATGCTGAAACCCCACTTAACGTCCTGCAGCACTTGTCTTTAGCACACCCCAGCATTTAAAAAGGCTTCTGCCCTTTGGGGCACTTGGGTGGCTCAGTCAGTTAAGCGTCCAGCGTCGGCTCAGGTCACGATCTCACGGTTTGTGAGATCGAGCCCCACATCGGGCTCTGTCCTGACAGCTCGGAGCCTGGAGCCTGTTTCGGATTCTGTATGTGTGTGTGTGTCTCTCTCTCAAAAATAAATAAAACATTTTTAAAAATTTTTTAATAAAGAAAAATTTAAAAAGCCTCCTGCCTTCTGCTTTTCCCAAACTGAGATCGTTTTACACCCAAGCCCCTCTCCGCGGATGCAACAGTCTGGGTAAACTCTGTCTCACCCGTTTCCTCGAAAATCTGACCTACCAAGCCCTGTCTCCTGGTAGGACACTGAGGCAGGCGAGGCCAGCCACTCCTGGAGGTCACGTGAACACAGGGTGGGTGGGACGCCTCCCCATCCCGCACTCTTAGCCACGTCCCTTGTTCCTAAACCGGCTTATCCGTTCCCCACGTGCGTGGCCCTGGGCAGATGCCACTGGGCGCTCCGGGGCCCAGGAGGCCCAGGCATCTCTGACACATCACCTGTCACAGGCGTTTCCCCCACTGATGCCTCACTTAATCTGCGCTTGGGAAACAAACTCGAGTCTGTCCCAATGGACGGCGTCTGCGGGTGGAGCCGCGGCTTCTCCGAGAGAAGGGAGTCGATCAGCCTGCCCGGCGCCCAGGCCGCCTCACCTTCACACGAGCGGCCGTCGGCAGAGAGCCGGAAGCCCACGGAGCAGCTGCAGTAGTAGGAGCCCGGCGTGTTCTCGCACTTGTGGCCGCACAGGCGCCCGGGATAGCGCCGACACTCGTTGATGTCTGAAACGGAGCAGGTGGGCCCCCTCAGTGCCACCCAAGCCTCTGCTGGCGACCCCACCTCCCGCAGCCTCTCTGCTCAGATGAGAGGCGCAAAGTGACTCGTCCCACGAGTCAAACCCACGGCACGAGTGGGCGAGGGAGCCGGGGCCACGCCCGCCCGTCTGCTCACCGGGCCAGTCGCGTGTGCCTTCCGTGACGCACACCTGAGGACGTGTCCACCCATCAGTTCCCCACCCCAGAGCCCTGAACGAGGGTCCACTGGGGTCTGACAAGGGGCCAGCCTCCCCCGAGCACCCTGGTCTGCGGATGGCAGGCGCTCGGCCGGCGGGGTCTGTCCCCGTTCCCGGCGCTGAGGCCACCGTGCCTCAGGCACACAGCCCCGCAGCCCTGCACGAGGGCAGCGACTCTGGGAGAAAATCACTAATGCTCTCGGACATTTGCGGAGTGGGCTGGGGTCTCATAGACCCTTGGAGGTCTTGAGTCAAGCAGAACACCTGTTCTGCGGGCGGGTGACACCCGGGAGTGCAGCACCAGGGCTGGGACCGGACGGGGGTCTCTTGACTCAGGGTCTCTTCTCGGGGACTGCTGCACTAGGGCTCTCCGAGGTGAGGCGTAGACTGTGGCCACGCCAGGGTGCCACCTGGCCGGGCCCCCCCCCCCCAGGCCTTCAGGGATACCCACGTACCCACACACGTCCTGCTGATGCCGTCGAAATAGTATCCGGCTTTGCACTCACAGCGGAAACTTCCAGGCGAGTTGACACACAGGTGCCCCGGCCCACAGGGCTCAGAGGGCGCCGCGCACTCATCCACATCTTGCAAAAGAGAAGGAAGGACACGTTGAAAAACGTTAAGCGGGGGCTTTTCCCTGAGATGATCAGAAAGGAAGCTGGGAGAGCAGCAAACTAAACTGTACGTTGACAAAGCAGTATCATTGGCTCTTCAACACGCTGTCCCAGAGCACCTGCTACGTGCTGGGCCCCATGCTGGGGACACAGCGGACCCAGATGCAGCCCCTACCCTCGGGGCCTCCTGCTCTGGCCAGCCAGCAATGGCCCTAGCTGAGGCGGAAAGGGCCCAGTGACCCGGGGAGACGTTAAGGAAGTATTCTGGGAGTTGTAGAGAGCTTCTCTCTGGCTGGCAGGGGTTTGGATCCAAAGGAACGTAGCAGCGGGTAGGCAGAGGGAATAACGTAAGAGCAAAATACTGCACAGAGAGGAAAGGGCAGGGCTTCTTTAGGGAGCTGCAAGGCCTAGTTATCTGAATTATAAAGCTCGTGAAGGTGGGGCCACCTCAGGAGGACTAGGTTGTAAGCAGGGGCATCTGTCCTTGTCTGTCACCAACGGGGGCTGTGAGCAGGGAGGAATGAGAGCGCTTCCAGCTCAAGAGACCCTGGACAGACTGAAAGGGGTAAAACTGGGGACAGTGGTAGGCTGGCAGGCTACTGCCATGGTCCGGGCAATAGATGACGAAGGTCTAAGCTTGGAAGTGAGCAACGGGATGGATGGACAGGTTCACTTGGGGGATCTCCTCCTCCCCTTCCAGAGAAGGGAGGGGGGTGCCAGGCGCAGACAGAAAAGTTGATTTCAGATTGGTTCTCTCTTCCGATACCAACCAATACAGCGGGTTCCCTCCTCGTTGAGATGGTAGCCACGGCCACAATTGGGCACGTTCTTCTGACATGTGTAGGAGCCCTCCGTGTTGATGCATGTCTGCCCAACAGGGCATGGGGCACTGATACTTAAACATTCATTGATATCTGCAGCAGGAAAGACGGAGACAGCGAGGTTAAACGTGGAGGGCTTCCCAAAACCCAACAGCTAGATCTCCGAAACCCGCCCCCGCCCCCCCCAACTTCCCTCCTTATTGCAAAACCACAAACAGAAGTACTACGATGCCCTCACCCTGGACCACACGGCAGGCTTCCAGCCGGCTCCCGGGTTTTGCCAACACATGCCACCTGAAATACCACCTCCGTGGCATCTCCCTGCCCCTAGAGCTTCAAGCCCGCCATCCTTCCCTGCACCGAATCTGAAGCCGCGTGCCTGGCTCCCAGGTCTGCCCACGGTCACGTGGCTATGTCCCTTCTGAATCCTACAGGACTCGCAGTCCCCCACCACGGGGCTGGCAATTCGGGGGCCATCTCGTGTTCACTCGCTCCACACGGGGTGCGGGGCTAAGTGCCCTTGGCGCCGAAACTCTTGCCCCCGCGAGGCTCTGGGCTCCTCCGATGAAGGGCCCGGCCCGCCTGGCCTCGGCCTCACTCTGGCCAGCGGTCCCCGCGACCAGGCTTGAGCCCTTACAGCACACTGATGGCTCCTGGACAGGCCGCTTGGGTCCCACCTCTGTGCCTTTATTCACACAGCCCCTGGCTGGGAAGTCACCTCCCCTGTCTGCCTGGGAAACACTTTCACAGCTTGCGTGTCACCTCCTGGAGGCCCCTTCCTGTCCGGCCCCCATCTGGGCTCCTCAGGCCCGAGCTGACTTGTGCCCAGCGGGGAGGGGCTGCTGGCTCCAAGTTCACCGCACTGTGGTCTCCCTCCTTGACTGCACGTGCCTGCGTGGGGCCTTCACCTCTGCTGGACACACGCCTGGCGAGTGCGAACCAGTGATCGGACAAGGAGGACCCTTCATTCCCCCAGCTCGAATTTGGTGTAAAACCGCAGAGGCTACACTTCTTACTAGGGGGAGACTTCTACAGGCACCTAGGTTTTTAAGAATCCCCTTGTTCAGACACTTGCAAAGCACCCAGGGGACAGAGAGAAGGGAGTTATGGTAGAAGGCCCCTGAGCCAAAGTCAAAAAGAGCGATCAGCTGTCGTTCTCCCCTCCCGGCCAAGCCCCACGCTCCTTGAACCGTCAGGGGCCAGGACAGTCAGGGGTGGGACCCAGGGCCGCCCCTGGAGTCAGCCTTCACACAGCAGCGCAGCACTTAACAGTTTACAAAAGCTAGCCGGCTCTAGAAGCAGGGTGTCCTGCCTCCCAGCCCGAACATCAGCGTTGACAGGCTACAGTCCGCCAGTCAAATCCAGCTCACTGCTTGTTTTTGTCAATAAAGCTTTATTGGAACACCCGAGCTGCAACATAGACCCTACAGCACATGAACCTGGTACTTACTAGGCAGCCCTTTACAGAAAGAAATTTGTCCCCTGCCCCGTATCAAGAACAAATGCAGCGTCTAGCAACGACATCGCTGCCTCCCCCGGACGTTTTGTGCTCGCCAAGCAGATCTACAGTTCCCAAACTGTGTTCCGTGGAACACGAGTACCCCTTGAGACATGGTGTGCTCCCCGGGCAGGGGAGTCCCCCCACCTGTGAGCACCACAAGGTAAGGAAGGACCAGGCAATCAATGCATGAATGGGACACCGGGAAAAAAATAAAGAACAAATAAATAGAAAAGGTCCAAGCCGTTTGGGAACGCGTCATACGACCTCTGTCTCTTACGGGCTCACACGGGAAAAGCCCGGACGATCCCGGCTGAAAAGCACCTCGCTAACTTTAACCCAATGACGACGGGACCCTTGATTGCCCCGATGGAACACCTCGGAACACCCCAAGATGCAGTGCGCGGGAAGCCCCGCTCTGGCCCATTCCGTCGTCCTCACTGAAGCCAAAAGGTAGATGGTGAGAACTCCGACAGGGAATCAGAGGAAGCAGGAAAAAGAAAACCAACAAAGATAGGATCGTCTCGGGGCGCCTGGGGGGCTCCGTTGGCAGAGCGTCCACTCTTGATTTCAGTTCAGGTCATGATCTCACGGGTTGTGGGATCGAGCCCCATAGTGGGCTCTGTGCTAACAGTGTGGCGTCGACTTGGGATTCTCTCTCTCTCTGCCCCCCCACCCCGCTTTTCCCCTCTCTCTCTGTCTCTCTCTGTCTCGCACTCTCTCTTCCTCCCTCTATCCCCACGCTCACTCTCTCAAACTGAATAAAGTAAAAAACATATATTAAAGAAAAAACGTTTTAAAGAAAGGATCCTGAGTTTCTTTAGGAGCACTAAAGAGCACTGTGGGCACGAGAAGGGGCACCTGCCCGAGCCCGAGTTGCGGGACGCCTCGTGGCTGCTCTGTAGACCCTCCAAACACCCAGGGACTGGCGGGTGGGGCTCCTTCGGGGCTTTGCTCTGCTCACCCAGGCTCTCCCTGCATCTAGGGAAGGATGCAGAGGGGACTGTCCCCACCCCTACTCTCACACCTTGTCCCCTACACACTTTGCACCCCGTAGAGGGGCAACGGGGCTACACAGACTCGCAAATGCTTCTTCCCTGTGGAAATCGGGGCTGATTTTGTCATGAGTCAGGGTTTCCACCCCAAACAGATGCCAGCCTCCTCTGCGGAGCCCCCTCCAAGCGCCCTGCAAGTCTGGGCAGGACCCTCCTCCCTGCTGGCCCTGGGAGAGCCGTCAGCCCCCTGCTCACAGGCCCCCTGTGCTGGGTGACGACAGCCCGGCTGGCGGGGGGCCAACCCCAGCCAAGCGGAGGCCCCCACAGCTCCGATGCCTCCCCACCCTCTCCGCACCGGATGACTGGGGAGCTTAAAAGCAGAAGTCTGGGGTAGGGTTCCAAGGAGGCCTCTGTCCCAGGGGGTTACTGGTCTATTTGTCTTTAAATACTCTGGGATGGTTTAAAAAAAAAAAAAAAAAAAAGGCAAGAGAGCTTTCTGTCCAAACTGCCATTTCAAATCAAAGATCAATATAGATTTATCTGAGAGAGGGCGAGGCAAACCTAAGACAGAAACCAGCTTCCAGAAGCGCCCTTTAAGGAGGGAAACGGGACAGCCTCAGTGAAGGAGGGTTCTAATTGGTGGTGTTTGCAGCTCTCCGGCAGGGGTGTGTGTGTGGCGGGGGGGGAGGGGGGGGTGTTCCTGTCCTCAAAGGCAGGACCCAGAAGCTTCTGCTGGGCAGAGACCAAGGCCAGGCCGGCAGATCTGGACACAAATGCCAACAGCAAACACCGGCCGAGCCAAGTGGTTATAGCCTGGGTGACTCCGGGAGAAAGGGGTGTCACCTTCCGTTTGCAGAGCTCGTGACTCGTCCCTCAGCTCCCTGCCCCCTCCCCAGGCTGCTTCTCTATCCCGAGAGTGTGACCATTCACACGGGATTTCCTTTAATTCCACAGCAGTCTTGCTCTGACGTCAGGCAATACAGTAGATTTGTTTTGCGGCGAAATGTATGTGACATAAAATTTGCCATTTTAACGATTTTTAAGCGTATAGACAGGTGGCATTAAATACGTTCACACGGCCGTGCAGCCATCACCGCCTTCCATCCACACAACTTTTTAATTTGCCCCAACTGAAACTCTGCGGGGTAGACGCTAGCTCCCCACATTCCCGCCCCAGGCCCCTGGCACCCCCATTCTCCCTTCCATCTCGACGAAATCCACTGATATAAATAAAGTATTTTCTACAACTAAACTTTAACACACATCATCTCGTTCCATCCTTGCCTCAAGCCGCCAAACCAGGTAGTAGGATTATTCCCATTTTCTAGAGGACGAAATTCAGAGTCAAAGGAGGGACATAAACCACCTTAACGCATTCATTCTAAACCACGTGTCTCGAACTCCAAAACTGAAGCCGGACCAGGGGAGACCGTATGGCTAACATATTGGCTTCCCAGCCCTTCTGAGGATATGCTTGCCGACCTCTGCTCGGCAGGCCCAGCGCGTTCTAGAGCTGTGGCCCGCCGCTCGAGCGCTCGCCCTGCCTGGGGGACCCTGGCGGCAGTGTCTTACCAATACAGTTGCCTAGAGCATCTTGTATAAAGCCACTCTTGCATTGTAGCTTGGGTCTGCAGCGGAAGGATCCCAGAGTATTCTGACAGATAAAATCGGGGAGGCAGTTATGAATACCACTCTCACACTCGTCAATATCTGGTACATCATAAAAAAAGGAAATTGTTAGCAAGAGTCCTGCCAGAGGCAACTTACAACATTCACAAAAATCACAAGAAAGTTTTTTTTTTCCTCATGCTCATTACTCAGACTACAACCCGAAACATTCCAATCGAGAAGTCACATAAAAAAAAAAGAGCCTTAGTTAGCCAAATAGTGCTCGCGTTGCTGAAGATTTAAAGTTCTTTTTTTTTTCTCCCCCCCCCCCCCCCCCGCCCCAAGGCTCTTATGAGGCAAACTTTCTGTTATATACTAAATAACCCAGGCATTTTCCTGGCAGTATGTGGGATTTTTTTTTTTTTTTTTTTTTTTACCTCTAGGCTAAGTGCACGTTTGGTTTAGACAATAATTAAGCAACGATCTTAGTGGCAATAAAAACTGTGCCTACGAACTCATTCATTCTGACGTTGTCACGATATTCCAAATATGAACAGTGGTGATTGCCATGGGCGGACATTTTGGCTGCCCTTCCTTTGAAGTTCGTGGCTGTCAAATGTTCAAAAGTGTATACTCAGCTGGCTGGGCCCCTGGGATCTCAGGGTCCAAACCACCCAGCGAGGCTGAGAGGATGGACCGAACAGAGCTTTGCCCAAAGGCCCTGCGACGTCTCAGGAGGGTGTGCCTGGCTTTTGAAAAGTTACCCTCGTAACTCAACCAAAACTTTTATACAAGTGGTGCTTTTCGTTCTGAAGGGCTGGAAACCCTCAGAAGAAAACTATGTTCTCATAGATCCTCATCAAAGCCTTATCTGCCAAATGACATCTATGGCTTGGCGGGGAAAGGCCAGCAGCCAGAAATGTCGTGTTTTTAGGCAGCGGAAGAGAGTAAGCTTTGAACTTCAAGGAAGTCTGGAATCAGATGGAAGGCAGCTGTCGCACAGATTTTTTTTTTTTTTTTTTTTTTTTTTTTTTTTTTGTAGAAGGCACATGTGAGCACCTGAAGTTCATTCACTTCTCATCTTGCTTTGAAATGATCCTGCTCTGAGCCTTTTCAGAAGTCCAAACTCACCATTGTCATTAACTCAGCGTTAAGATAAGAAGGTAAATCTTTACTAACAACACAACGGGTCGGTGCCCCGGGCAGTCACAGGTGGGGTCCAGTGCTGCCTTTACTATCTCATTCTATCTATTCCTGGAGAGCTGAGGTGTGTAGACTGGAGAGTGTTATACCTTTGCAATCATTGTCCTCTGTGAGCTCATAGCCAGTCCCACAGCTGCTGTCTCTCTGGCAGCGGAAAGAGCCCACTGTATTGACACAGGACTCCCCAAGCCGGCAATTGTGGCTGCCCGTGATGCATTCGTTGATATCTAGGACAGACGGAGGCAACGAGGGAGTAACCAGCAAGAACAAAGGACCCCGGCACTTCACCACGAGGAATGTACCAGAAGGCACCGTAAATGGGTTCCCAGCATCTCTCCAGTCCCCCACCCGTGTGTATTCGGGCTGTGCACCTGAAGGGGTCTCGGGCACTCACCACCCAATCAAAAGCAATGGTTTCCTTCCCCGGCTAAGTTTCAGAGCGACTGCTCGGTTTTTGGTTTTTTTTTTTTTTAACGTGTTCTTGATTTTCGAAAGAGAGAGAGAGAGAGAGAGAATGAGCAGGGGAGGGGCAGAGACAGAGTGGGAGACACAGAATCCGAAGCAGGCTCCAGGCTCCGAGCTGTCGGCACAGAGCCCGACGCGGGGCTTGAACTCATGAACCGCGAGATCGCGCCCTGAGCGGAAATCAGATGCTCAACCGACTGAGCCACCCAGGCGCCCCCTACCGCTCATTTTGAGAACGCACTAAGCAGCGCGAGGCCCTGTACTGGAGTCACATGACCCTTAGCACCCCTCTAAGAGGCTGTCACTGTCCT
The DNA here is from genome assembly GCF_007474595.2 of Lynx canadensis. Classification (NCBI taxonomy): domain Eukaryota; kingdom Metazoa; phylum Chordata; class Mammalia; order Carnivora; family Felidae; genus Lynx; species Lynx canadensis. The sequence goes on along the minus strand of NC_044309.1, from coordinate 137,232,565 downwards.
CCATCTCCCCCACCCCAAATGGGAGGGGAGAGAGAGGCTGAGGGATGTGCCCAGGGCCACTCAGATCCTGGATTCAGAGCCCGGTCAGACGCCAAACCCAGCCCCGTTTCCCAGCACGGTGTGTAAATGCCCCGGGAGGAGAGCCGTGGCCGGGCGCCGTGGACTCCACCTGCCTACGAACGGGGCCCCGACGTGTGCAGAGCGTCAAGCAGAGACGGGGGCAGAGGCCCCCCGCCGCCCTGCTGTGGCCGGAGCTCGGTGACGGTTACCTTCACAGGAGACGCTGTCGGGCAGCAGCTGGTAGCCCACGAAGCAGGAGCAGACGACCCCCTCCCCCGTGTCTCGGCACTGCTGTTTGCAGGGGCCGCCACCTGGAATCAGAGCAAATCAGGGCAACCGGGGGCCAAACACCCACCACAAGCCTCTGGCGTTTCGGGCTCCCTGTGGGCCAGGCAAACGCCCTCAGGGTGGACGACACACGGGACACAGGCTCCCCAGGTTGGAGCCCACCCTCTCCAGCGTGGCACCCCTCCCTTCCCGAGGGAGACCCCCGGGATCTGGCCCCTGCACGACTCCGGGACCTCCCCTCCAACCACACTTCCTGCAGGGCAGCCGACGGGTGCTCAGAGAGCCAATCTCACGGGGACAGACCTCTACCAGCTGGCTAAACGTTGTCACAGTTCTGGCCGCTCCCCAGGCCCTGCGAGCCCCCTGCCCGCTTCTCCAGCCTCTCCCTCTAGCCCCGGGCCCACCCCTCCCCGTGAGCCGCGCGAGTCTGCGTGTCTCCAACACCGCGTGCCCAGTGTTACTTCCTTGGCCAGCCCCCCCTCACCCACGGCAAACAAGCCTTTCCCTCCCCCAGGAAGGCCTCCCACACCCCCCAGAGAGCTTTCTGGGCTCTATGCCCTCCCCACCCCACCCCCACCTCCCACCCCACCTCTGTGCGGCCTGTCACTGTACCCGGGCCACATCATTCTGCGATTTCACTGGCTCCCAATTAACGCCCCGACCACAGAGCAAGCTTCCTAATGAACCTCTGGAGCAGACTTGCCCGTCTAGACATGCAGAACGGTCCACGAAAGACAAATCTAGTTTTATCATGTGAAAAACAAACCTGCCAGGCCCTAGTCACTTTGAATTTGCGAATGATGCCACCAGTGGCACAGCTGGGGCTCCGGGACACAAGGCAAGTAACACTCGGCCCTCCCTCCGGTGGTGTTCACCCTTCACAGAGCCTGTGTTGGTGGGGAACGCTGTGCTGGGAGCTTTTAAGGGCCCACACGGCCCCTTCCTGTGAGCTCACCCTGTCTCCCCCTGGCCCATCAGGCCCCAGCCCACAGGGAAGGAGGAAGGGGGCCCAGGAGTGCAGGGAGGACAGAGCGACTTCAGCCGACTCAGCCCAAGCGCTCTTCCCAGGACGTCAGACTCCCAAGGATATGAGCGCGGACTCCCCCGCAGGCTGGATTCACGGCCCGCTGGAGGGAGCAGGGCCTCACCTCTGCAGCGGTCGTTCAGGTACGGGTCCTCCTGCTCCTCCTCAATCTCCGAAATCTTGGCTGTGGGAGAAAGAGAGGCAAATTGGACATTTATCCAAACACAGCGTCCCGTCTTGTCTCAGCAGCAACTCTGAATCCTCTACCTCCCTGTAAGCATCGGGCAATCGCGCCCGTTTCATTAGCTCAGCGTTTCAACCGAGTGCTGCGGGAGCTGAGGCCATCCGAAGCACTTGCCCTATTTCAGCAAATGCAGTCACGGCCCCCAAACGGTGCACCTGGGAAAGGCTTCTTGTTAGGGCGTGAATTGTGTCTCCCCCGCCTCACCTCACCCAGAAGATATTATAGCTCTAACCTCCAGTACCTGTGAACGTGACCTTACTTTAGAAGAGAGTCTTTGCAGAGGATCGAGTTAAGGTGGATTAGGGTGGTCTGTGTCCTTATAAAAAGAGGAACCTGGACACAGAGACAGACACGCACCGAGGAAAAAGGATGTGAAGACACAGGCAGGAGAGAGCCATCCGTGCACTGGCCAAGGAGCACCGGGGCGGCCGGGAGAGAGGCCCGCCCTGGAGCAGATTCTGCCCCGAAGCCTCAGAAGGAAGGAGCCCTCCGCCAACACCCTGCTCTGTGGCGTCTAGACTCCAGACTGTGAGACGCTACGTTTCTGTTGCCGAAGCTCCCCACCAACCCGTCTGCGGTGCTTTGTTAGGGCAGCCCCAGGAAATGGATGTCCTTCTACAGCTTGCCTGCAAAACTCAGTTTACCGCCGGTCATCCATAGCCACTCACTGGGTTCATTCCGCAGACGGGTCTGAGCATCTGTGCTGGGGGTTGAGCACTCGGCTTAGACAAGGCCCCTGCACTCAACAGAAAATTCAACACGGCCACGGGAGACGGCGGGGTACCCTAATTTAATCGAATGGGGTGGTTTTCCACTGGTAGTTGTGGGGTAAGAGAAGAAATGGGTTAGTCCTTTCAGCTTGCGTACAGCCAAGGGCGGGGAGGATCCCTAAAAATCCTCAAAAACCAAGGCCTCCGAAGTCGAGGACCCTTCCTCAAGACCGGGTGACAGGGAACCCAACTCAATCACAAGTCGACAGCATTATGTCATTATGTTACAGCGCTGGGCGGGGTGGGGGGGGGAGAGCAAAAATCAAAGTGCGTCCATGTGAGAGATGATGTTTTTGGGGCGATAGTGGGGTGTGGGGTCCGGAGCTGACGACCAACAAGGAATTCTTGAAGATGTCTTTGGTGCAAAAAGGCGATTTTATTAAAGCCCGGGGACAGGACCCGTGGGCAGAAAGAGCTGTCCGGGGACCATGAGGAGAGGCTGGTTATATACTGTGAGGTCGGGGGAGGTAAAGTCCGGGGGAAGTTTCCAGGGACATTTTCACTGCTAAAGACTCCCAGGGCACCGGAAGCCTAGCTGTTGTCAAGCCAGGATGGTTTTTCCCTCCAGCAAAGCATCAGGGCTGAGACAGCAGGGAATCCCGCAGAAACGTGTTACTCTGCTGCCCCGGTATCTGCCAAGGGGCTGCAGCCTAGAAGGAAATTGAGGTCTATCTGCCTTTGTTTCCCACATCAAGAGACACCGAAAGAGACCGCAGAAAAAACCAGGAGAGGAAATGGACCTAATGGAAACCGTATTTCTCTCTATGTCAATTTCCTCTTTCTTCTGCTTTCTGTATCTTCTAAACCGCCCCCAGTGAGTGCGTAATCCACGCACGGCAGAAAAATAAACATCATTACGACCAAACGGTTTAGTAATTCCGCTATGAAATCTAATACGGCATAATTTACCTACACTAACTGCACAAAGGCGGTCTTTTCTCAGCGCTGTTAAAATACGGTAAGGGTCCCTAAGCAAACTTTTTGCTCGGCGAGGAACTGCGAAAAAGACCTCGCGAGTGCGAATCATCTCTTCTAGGTTAGGGGGCTGGGAACCTCTGCAATCTGGGGACTCTCTGCTCACGGGGGGCATTCAGTCCAGGCCAAGGCACAGGCCGGGACGTCTGCTGGGAGGACCCGTGAAGAGCTATTTCTTCACCGTCAAGGTCTGCGTGGTGTTCTGTGGGAACAAGCCCGGCCCTAACGGACCACCATTTCTGCCCCAAAACGAATCCAGAACCTGGGTGTCGCCAGCCTCAATCTCCCAGTCTGTAGAACGGGGATAATCAATATATGTCCTAGTAGTGTTCCACCCAAACCCTCCGTGGTAAAGGGACAGGGCTCTTTCCTTTGTTTTGAGCCAATCCTTTGATAACATGGAATATAAACGAATTGCCAGAAAGAACTCAAGAATACAGACATAGAAGCCCCCGTTTAGAAATTAAATGGACATAAGTGATGCTATCGAATGCTTTAAAGTTTCTAAAAGCTTCCTCTCAACTTCTGTACTTATTTTTGTTAGAGGCCAACAGTGGTCTGTGGGCCCTCTGTGTGGCCCCATGACAGGACACAGTAGGCCCGCGATCAGCGTTAGTGGACGGGAGGAAGGTACGTCTGTGTCCGCGAGGAGGAAGGGCAGGGAGTCCTCACAGAGACTCTGGGGAAAGTCTGGGGCAAGGACGGAAGCGGATAAAAGACAGGAGAGAAAACATCTGGGGCAGCAGAAAAGCCCAGAGAGCGTGATGGAAACAAGACGTAAATCGACAAAAATCCTTCCCAGAGACACGGGAGAAATGCTCCGCCAGCACGAATAGCTTGGGTTTGTTTAAAGTGAAAATGTCATCTCTGGTTCCAAGAGTCACGGAGGGAGCCAGAATGGGGTTCCAACCCTCCTTTACGAGAATCTGAAATCAGCCCCAGGGCATCCACGAGCAATCACAAAGAGAGACTGGGCCATCTGACGCAGAAGCATGAAGCCACCAAGGTCACACGGCCACGGGACGGGCAGCCTAAGGGACCACAGGTACAGGTGTGCGAGCTCCTCTCACCGAAGGCCTTCCCGCCCCTCACCCGCCACAGTGGGGAGGGGGTAGGGCATCCGAGTCAGGAGGAAAGGAGCCCAAAGTCAGACAGCAAGCCTGGGGCCCAGCGGACTCCTGAAAGTTTCCAGGCTTATTTCCATTATGGCCCAGGAAGCCCTGCATCAGTGGAAGAGATTATTAGACAAACAAGAAGTTTCCTGAACCGTGTAACTGAGCCGTGCCCCAAGGCTTGGATTCATCCGGCCTGGGACAAACGGAGGGTGGCGAATGAACAGCCGGGAGCTCCCTGGAGGCTGCTTTGGGGGCGGGGGGTCACTCGCCTCTTTGCTGAAAAAGTATCTATTAGCCGAAAGAGCCCAGGCAGGCAGCCGTGAGTGGTACCCCCGCCCGCCTCTTGTCTGCACATCACTGGCACCAGATGGAGAGAGAAAGGGCACAGGCCGGGGCGCGGGAGGCCGGCGTTCTCCCTCCCCTGTGTGTCGGCCTTGTGGCCTTGAGCATCAGGCCCTCGTCTGTGAACTGAGAGCAAGCCACCCGCCATGCTGCCTGGGCTGTTAGAAACGCAGGGAAGAAGTGTGACGATAAACGTTTGTGGAGCCAGGTGCCACACCAGACACCTCGTCCTCCCAGACACCGCAATTGTCCCCATTGCACCTATGAGCGAACTGAGGTCCGGATAAATCAGTTTACCTAAAATACACGTTAGGACAGGGACGTGAACCCAGACTTGTCAGATCCCAGATCCCACGCCTTCGGTCCCAACTCCAGGGCAGTGGCCTCTCAGAGGAGGTGACAAACGCCAACAGTGCTCTGTCAGTCTGTGCTGAGCTCAGGCAACAGCAAACGTGCATGCTTACTCTGTCTGTGATTGTTAATTTTCTGTGTTAACTCGGTTGGGCCACGGTACCCAGAGATTTGGTCCAACACGGGTCTCTATTTGCCGTGACAGTGTCATTTAGAGGAGATTACCATTTACATCAACGGACTTTGAGTAAAACACATGGCCTTCTGTAATGTGGGTGGGCCTCGTCTAATCAGGTGAAGACTGACCTCCTCCAAGCGAGAAGGAATTCTGCTAGCAGACGGCATTTGGACTGAAGCTGCAATATAAACTCTCCCTTGGGTCTCTGGCCTGCTGGCCCACCCTGCGGATTTCAGACCCGAGTGAGCCAATTCCTCAAAATACATTTCTTGGGGCGCCTGGGTGGCTCAGTTGGTTAAGCGTCCGACTTCAGCTCAGGTCACGATCTCGCGGTCTGTGAGTTCGAGCCCCGCGTCGGGCTCTGAACTGATGGCTCAGAGCCTGGAACCTGCTTTGGGTTCTGTGTCTCCCTCTCTCTCTGCCCTTCCCCTGTTCATGCTCTGTCTCTCTCTGTCTCAAAAATAAATAAACGTTAAAAAAAAAATCTTTAAAAAAAAAAATACATTTCTTTCTCTGCATACGCATGCACGCATATTCTGTTGGCTTTATTTCTTCGGATGACCCTGACTGGTGCGCCGCCCGAAAGGGAAAAGACGGAGGAAATTACCTGCTTCTTGGATGTCCCCAAGGTCCCCGGGGGCAAAGTCTGCGGTCTCCTGGCCCTTGACACAGCATGCCCGGAAGACCAGCCCACACTGGTAGCCGACCATGAGGGTGTACTCGCAGCTCTGGCCCTGGGCCTGGGCCGCCCTCCCCAGCAGGCAGCAATGGCAGCACCTCTGCAAACACAAGAGACTCCAGGTGGAGATGCCGCACAACAGAGCAGGGCCCCCGGGCTCGCTGATCCCCGTGTCCCCAGGCGGCGAGGACGCCGGCTGACGTAGCTGTCTCCTCTAAACGCTGGCACTGTGTAGAGCTCGGCAAGCCAAGCCCGGAGCACGTTGCCAACCCAACCTCACAGGTCCTGGCTCTGAAAGCACCCCCAACACCAGATGTCCCCCCTCCTGCCCGGCTCCTACATCTCCGGGAGGAATTAGCTAGGACAGGGATCCGCTAAGGGTCACACAAGGGCGCCCTGAGGCTCCACTCCTCGTGTGCGGTCGAAGGTTTCTCTGTGATGCCCAGGAAAATGCATCTGCACGCGTCTCTTCCCTCCAGAGCCCGGCAGGAAGCACGCTGTGCATTCGAGAAGCACGGGCACCTGAAGACAAGTCGTCAAGTGAGGGACAGAGTCGCTGCCTGTCACCCGGACCCCGGTGTTCCTGAAAGCCACACCTGAATCCAGGGGATTCGTTCGGCCCTTGATGTACGAACAGCCCCGTTCCAGTCCTTATTATCCTCAGAAAGGCACAGAACTTTCCAACAGGTCCACAGCAGGAGCCAGGAGGTGGGGCTTGGCTCCAGTTTCTGCGGAGGCTGATGGGGCGTTCTACAACCCCCACCCCCCGCCAGAAAGAGGGAGGCTTCGGCTGCCCCCTCCACCTTCCAGGGCATGACGAATCCTCCCCGGAAACACAAATCACTCGTCTGCCAAAGTGGCCCGTTCCCACTCCCGTTAGGATGTTCCGTGGCTTTTCCACACACACCACCCCCCTTCTCTCTAGTCTGGGGACAAGGGCAGAGCTGTCTGCTGGGCAGACGGTGTCTGCAGAGCCCCTGCCCTGCCTGGGGAGGCGGTCACTGGACGCCCGAGCTCCTGGCTCCCGGGACCCCTCGACCAGACCGCCCCACCCTCACCCCTCCCAGCTCCCTCGCGCCAGAAGCTTCCACCATGAAGGCCCACGAAGGCTGAGGGTGGGCGGAGGGGCTCTGGAGCTCCCAACTACTCCACGCCCCAATCTGTGTGAAGACAGAACCCTCAGAAAGGAGCCCCCACCCTCCCCCCCCAGAATCCAGATTCCGTTCCGATTCACGCTCCTCGGAGTTACTTCCTGGCCTTCCTGACTGGGAATGGGAACCCTTTCCTCCTGGGGCTGTCCCCCGACCAGGACCCAGGACCCCGCTGACCGGGTCCAAAGCTCCCTGTGGTTGTTTTTCTCTCTCAGTGCGCGGTGAGGGAGGGACAGCCTAGTTCATTTACAGTTTTCAGGCCCGACCAGAAAGCTCTCAGGAACTCCCCCACCCCCGTGCGAAGAGGCAGATCTTTCACAGGGACAGAGGCCCTCGGGGACTGGGCCCGACCTGGGTGAAGTCACCTGCTCAGAACTCAGCCCCCCCTAGAGCCCAGTGGACCCCACGCCCCGTTCCACCTCCACAGACTCCTCCCCTGCCAGGCCACTTTGGGGTGTGGGCCACTCTGAACCTCACTTTCCTCTTCTAGGGCAGTTAGGGATGTCACGTGTTTTCAGAGACCCCGGGGGTCCCGTTCTGAGCTGCGGGCTCTACTTCCCTGGTGGGCAGGAAAGCTTGAGGGGGCGTCCTGGGCAGGGTGGGGGGCCTGCCGTGAGCTGCAAAGAGGGCTCTGAAGACCGTGAGCCCAGGCAGCCTCTGCTCTGATCTCTGCACTCCTGCGAGAGGCCCTGGGATGGGAGGCCCTCAGGGCCAGCCTGGGCCCCTCCATCCCGGTCTCCTCAGTGCTGTCCGGGGTTCATGACTAAACCGAAGGGGGCGGGGCACGGGGGAGGGCCCTGAGAGGCCCCTCCCCCCTCCTAGGGCCCGCCCCCCTCCTGGGCTCCTCCCTCCTCCCACCCTGCCGCTCGCGAGGGCGGGAGGCCCCGGGCAGATGCCGCAGGCAGGAGAGCACCCAGGCCTCCGGCTGGGGGACAGCGGCTGCTGGCCGGCGGGGGACGGGTCCTCACCTTCACGAACGTGGCCTCGAGGCTGGCGTTGTCGCTGTGCTGCATGGCGCAGCTGTCCTGCTCGTTGGCCAGGTTGATGCCTGTGGCACAGTGGAGCTCCTCCAGCTGGCTGTGACAGCACTGTTCCCGGACCATCCTGCGGGCAGAGGCCAGGGCTCGGTGGGGGAGGGGCCCGCCGGGGGGGGGCCACAGGGCCTGGGAGCAGCAGCCCCTCGGGGACGGGAGCTCTGTCACCTTCGGGTGCCTCCCGTTTTCCAACCCAGCCCCACCCGCACACACACACGCACACACTAGCCAGCAGACGGCCGGTGCTCAATAAGTGCAGAATGAGAGAGGCTGGATGCGGGGTGGGGTCTGGGGGCGGAGGCAGGAGACCCCCATGTGCCGCTGGAGTCCCGGTTCATCTCCCGGCTCCGAGCCTCGCCCTGCAGAAAGCTCCCACCTAGTGACAACACCCAAACACGGGCACCCTTATCCTTCACCGGACCCCAGCACTCATCCCCGTTTTCCAGGCTCAGAGGAGACAGCTCCAGACAGGTGCAGTAGCTGGCCTCAGGCCACAGAGGGAGGACGATGGCAACAGCGACACCACGCTGCGGCGTCCCCGTCTCCCGTCCCCGCGGGGGGCCCCAGGGAGAAGACGGAAGACGCCACGCGTAAAAGGCTTGGGTGGGCAGAAGGACCCTCACCTGCCACAATGTGCTCAGGGCAGTGGGGCCTGGCCCGGAGGCGGGTAAGTGAGCAGGAGGTGTGTGTGAGTCACAGGTACGGCTCCCACCAGACCCGAAATAACCCCGGCTTCAGCCAAGGCCAGCCAGGACAGGAGGAGCCACCCACCCTGCGCGTGTCCAGAGAGAATGGGCCCAGCCCGGCCTCCTCCTGCGGCCGGCCAGCCGGGCTTCCTCTGCCCATGAGCGGCAGCCCCCCCCCCCCCGCCCGCCCTTCCCCCTACCTCCACCTGCGGGGCTGGGGCTCCGCACCTGGCTTCCCACGTGCTTCCAGAACCATCTGGGGCTCCAGGAGGGGTTTGTCTAGGCTGGTGATACTACACGTTTCATTCGTGCTTCGGGTGAGTTTACAAATACTGGGCATGTCACTAAATTGTCAGGAACAGCAACCTGACAGGCACCCGCCCATCCGTTCGCTCAAAGATACTGGCTGGACAGAAAACAGCCTGAGAGCCTCAGGACGAGGACCGGAGGCCCCGGGGACTGTGGATGGGGGTGTCAAAGCTGCCGTACAAAGCAGGAGGCGTAGTTCCTCGAGAAATCAAAAACAGAACTATCCCGTGATCCAGCAGGATACGCCCCTCCCAAAATTGAAAGCAGGCACTCAGAGAGATGTTTGCACAGTCACGTCCACGGCAGCATCATTCACAACAGTCCAAAGAAGGAAGCAGCCCGAGCGTCCACCGAGGGACGGGTGAACGAAACGTGGCCCATCCGCACAGCGACACGGGATTCCGCCCCAACGGGGAAGGAGATCCTGTCCCCTGCTACGACACGGACGGGCCTCGGGGACAGGATCCTCGGGGAAATGAGCCAGGCACAAGAGGACAAATACTGTTTGTTCCCACTTCTATGAAGAACCTGGAGTCGTCAAAAATCAGACAGAGAATACACCAGGCGCGGGGACGGAGTTTCGATCTGGAAAGAGGAGAACATTTGGGGATGGCGAGTGCGTGGAGCCATGCGCCTAAAATTTGTTAAGATGCTCAAAGGGGGCACCCAGGCGGCGCACTCCGCTAAGCGTCCGACTCTTGATTTCAGGTCAGGTCACGATCTCGCAGCTCGTGAGTTCGAGCCCCGTGTCGGGCTCTGTGCTGACGGTGTGGAGCCTGCTTGGGATTCTCCCTCTCCCTCTCTCTGCCCCTCCCTCACTCGTGCTCTCTATCTCTCCCTCAAAATAAATAAAATAAAACTTAAAAAAAAAAAGACGGTAAAAGTTACGCTATGTGTATGTCACCGCAAGTAAAAGAAATCTGGCTGCGTCCCTACTGTGTGCCAGGACCATGCCGAGGCTTCAGGGACGCGGGGAGGGGTGGCCTGGCGGACTAGAGCAGCCTTCCGCACCGAAAAGGCTCCCGCGGCCACGGTTACAAAGCTCTGCCCTGGTGGGGCCCGGAGCTGGGCGGCTGGAGACCCGCGTCCAGATCCCCCCCGATCCCCGCCCTGCACTCTCCCTGCCCTAGACTTGGACCAGCAATCTGACATCCCGCCCGGCTTGCTCGCTTCCCTCCGTCAAGCCCCGGCTCAAACATCCCGTTACAACATCCCACCTCATCCTGAGCTCAGAGCAGCAGTGAGGGGCAATGAGGAGGCGCTGGATGAATGAAAACTGAGAATTTTACTTAAAACCGGGAAGGTCGAATGCCACTCCCAAAGAAGAAAAACGATACGAGGCCTAAGTTACCAAGCGGCCGTTGATCTTTGGTTCCTGCATCCTTTAACTATTACTAACAAGAAGAACCTCTTAAACCAGATTTGATTTATGACCTGCTCTCTCCCCCTCCCCTGCCTTCACCGTCAGTGATAATATTGAGTTTGTGAGAAAATCCCTGCTATCAGGCCTCGATGGGCTGCTGGTCAGGCCCGGCACTCAGAGCCCACGCCCGTCCCGGCACCGAACACCTGACTTTGGGCTCACAATTATCTGTCGTCTGCTGTCCTCGCCCCCTGGAACAGAAAGCATGGACGGCTGGGGAGGGGTCGCGTTCTCCTGAGTATCCCTCACAGTGGCACTCAATGCCTGCTTCTTTTAAAAAAAAAAAAAAATGTTTTTCGTGTTAATTTATTTTTGAGAGAGAGACAGAGAGTGAGTAGGGGAAAGGCAGAGGGGGGGGGGGGGGGGGGGACAGAGGATCCAAAGCACAGAGTTATCAGCACAGAGCCCGACGCGGGGCTCAAACCCAGGACTGTGAGATCATGACCTGAGCAGAAGTTGGACGCTTTAATCGACTGAGCCACCCAGGCGCCCCTCAGTGCCTGCTTCTTGAATAAAAACCCAATTGTGTTCTTAGATGAGTGACATCTCTCTTTGAGCCACCAGCCCAGGCTCGGCCTCTGATCTCCGCAGACTACGTGGGGTTTGAACCCCAAAGGTAACTGAGCAAAGCGGAAAATGTTCAGGAGAGGCTTGGAGGGACGGCGGACAGTGACGCGGTTAGAGCCGCTCAGCTCGACAGCTAAGTACTCTCCAAGAGGCTCTGGACACACACACAGCCCGGCCCGTGAGTTCACTGGGACAAGCCAATTAGCCTCCTAGAGCTTCCGTGAAACCGGCCGTGACCGGTAAGCGGTGGCCGGGGAGGACGTCGTAATCTGCGAACGCTCGCCACCCGGCCAGAATTTCCGTAGGCCCCTGTGATATGAAGTGAGTGCAAGCAGTCGGGGGTCAAGGGAGCCCGGACGTGTAGCCACATTCCCCACAGAGAGAAGAAATTCCCGCTCGGCCATTCAGGTGACATTCTCTGCATTTTAGGATTATCTCTACATGCACGTTCGAAATTTACCCTTGACCAAGATGTCACAGAACAAACGCGTGCTGCATAGCGAAGAAGGTATTTTCCACGTAGTCTGGGGATTAAAGATAACTCCAGAACTTTAATAAAGACTTTGGTGGCTAGAAGTCACTCATAAACGGAGCAGTGACTGAGATCCAAATTCACAAGTAGGGGCCCCCAGCTTCTGAGTTTCTCTGACCTGTCTCTCCATCTGTACACCGAGAGGTTCGGCTGATGCCCTACTTTAACGTCTGTGATTTCAGTAAGTATTGATAATAGAGGCTCCCTGTTACGCATGGAACTGTGTCCCCCCAAATTCCACATTGACGTCCTCACCCCCAGTATCTCAAACGTGATATTGTATTTGGAGACAGGGCCTTTACGGAGGTGAGAAAGACAAAGTTAGGTGATCCGGGTGGCCCTGACCCACTATGACTTAGGTCCTGCTAAGAAGGGGAGGTTAGGACACCGACACGCACAGAGGGACGACCGTGTGGGGACGCAGAGGAGGACGGCCGTCTGCAGGCCCACGAGAGAGGCCCCGGGAGGAGACCGCCCTGCCCACGCCGTGACCCCGGCCTTCCGGCCTCCGGAGCTGTGAGACCATAAATGTGGGTTGTTCAAGCCCCACAGCGTGTGGTGTTCGTCACAGCGGCCCGGGCAGACTGCAACACTCACACTGCCTGGCTTTGTGGGGCTGGCGTCTTCCCTCCTCCTCCTGTCATCGTCCCGGCCCCAAAAGCATGGTGTCACAACCCTCCTTTTGCACTTGGGGAAACCGAGGCTCTGTGCTGGCTCAGGTTACGCAGCCAGAAATCCAGCCCAGGCCACCCAGCTTCCCAGGGCCAGGCTGCTCCTCGCTGGCTCGGTCCCCAAACACAGCGCTCGGTGCTGACCGCCCGGCTCTGCCTCGGCCCCTCCGAGCCACGCTCGGGAGCCAAACTCCCAGCTCTCGCCCATCAGACGCCCCGCAAATTCTGAGTGCGTGGCCTCCCCCCTCCCCGTCAAGTCAAACAACCGACCGTCCTGTTTTCTCTCCCTCTGTTTGGTCCACGACGCTCTGGACCTTTCAAGCATTTTCCCAAATCGAGATTTACGTCGCCCGGCGACGCTGGCCGATCGCGTTATGCCCGTTGCCAGCTGAGATGAAGAAGTCCAGAACGAGGGAAGGAAACTTCACTGCGCCCTCCTTGGCCGCTCTCCACCCAGCCCCCCGCGGCTCCGAGGGCCGCACGGAGGAAACGCACGGCTGTCACAAGGAGGGAACGCTCTCGGGGCCTCGCCTCCCTGACATCTGCTCCCCGGGCGAGCCGATCGGGGTTCGAATCCCAACGCCGTCACCCACCGGCTGTGCGCAGGGGGCAGAGCTCAGGTTCCTGGGCTGTAAGCCGGGATTAACAGCGGGGTTACGTGAGGAAAACGTTCATCACACACAGCAGGGAGCAAGCAGCTCTGTACGGGCCCCTACTCTTACTGTTACCTTTCCGGTGACGATCGACATTCCAGACCTTCATGGTTTACTCGACGCTTAACGCCTGCCAAACCTTCGAGGGAGCTTGGGTTAATTTAGGGAAAAAAAGCACAGTTCGTCCAGGTTTTGGCTACTGCGTAGGGGAACAACCGTCTGCGGGAACGCTGCGCTCTGGACGGGCTCACGCGCGCTGTCGGGGTCTGAAGGCAGGCCACGCTGTGACTCGCCAGTCACGTGATCTCATCCGACCGCCCCTCCCCCCCCCCCCCCAAACAGACCCCTTTTTGTTAGGAGGAGACTGACTTGGCCACGGCGCCCAGCGGTGGCAGAGAGAACAGCCACCCCGGCGAAGCTCTCTTTGCTCTGCAGCCCAGCGAAGGGGAGAGACGCCCGGGCCGCCCCAGGAAGGGGGAGCCCCGTCCCGTGCAGGGACGTGGGAGCACAGAGGAAGGAGGCGGGGGTCATCCGCCACGCCCCCCACAGCCTGGGCAGATCTGGGCCTGCACGCCGGACTCTGCCAGGGGTCCCGGCACAGCCGGCTTCCTGCGAGAGGAACACCGTTCTGGTAAAACGGCCGTCACTGGCAAACGTACCTGCATTCCTTGGATTCCGAGGCATAAGGCAGTGAGCAGTCCCTGTGCTGTGTGGCCATCTGATGTCCGTCTGCACAGCAAGCCTCCATGAGGGTGTCTGCGGCCACTGTGCGGGAAGAGAGCAGGGCGCCTGGTGAGGGGGCCGGCTCACCACTCACTCACGCGAGGTCCCCTTGGACAGGAGCCCCTACCCCACTTCCTCAGGCATCCACAGCAGGTGAGGCCGGACCGGACGGGCCCGCACACATCCTCGGACGCTCCACAGCGTGAACTTTGAACCCACTGGGTCCTGGGCTGGAATCCACGCCGTCTCCTTCCTGGGAAAGCCTAACGCCTCAACCAGTACCTTAACCAGTACCTTAACCGGTACCTTCCGCATCCAGTTCTGACGGGGCTGCGGCTCAGCACCCGGGATCCACACCCACTTGGGCTGAATCCCTGCTCCGGCCACACAACAGAAACTCGGATGGGGACCCTGCCCAGACAGGTCGGGAGGGCAACCAAGGCAGGGACGTGAGCACGCGCCGGGCAGCCCGGCAGCAAGGGTGTCCAGGCACCGGAAACCAGACTCTTAGAGGGTCAGAAATGGGGGCGGCCTGGAGGCTCCCGGCAACGCTGATGAGACAACCCAGGGAGCCTCCCCTGCTGAGCGGAGGGCAGACTCCAGGGAGGACTGTGGCATATACAGACCCGGAGGGCAGAACGGAGACGGGGGCCCCCCACGCCACGAGCCCACCCGGGTGAGAAGAAAAGAGCCAACATTTCTAGGCCAGCTTCTGGGAGCCACGTCCGGGCGCTCTCGGTTAATTTCTGCAGCAACTTGTTGGCGGGGTGGCAGTCCTCGTGATACAGCGGCTGACCGCTCCTGCCCTTGATCTGCACGAGACGGGCGTCTCCGCTCACCCGAAGGACAGGAGGAGGGCTCCCCAAGGACAGGAGGTTCAGCAGCCGGCCCACGCATGCCCTCACAGCTGGACGACGGCCCTCCGGTCCCCAGCCTGGCTCTCGGCCTCACCCCAGACGGCTGCCCCAATGAGCCTCGTGCCTCGGGGGAAGGAGAGGACCCCCCCCCCCCAAGGCAGGAACAGCTTGGTACCGAGATGCCCTCAGCCTAGAGGACTCGCGTGGCCGGGAGCATTAGCACCAAAAGCCTCTGCGGCCTGAGTGCAGGATGACGCTGTGCAGGACGTTGCGAAACTGGCTTTACGAAACCCCACGTTTTCTCACTGATGGCTTTCCAGCACCCAACGGGGTAAATCCCACCGGGCCTGGCAGCGTTTCGAGGCGCCAGCAGCCATGGGTGTCCCGTTGGAGTCCATTATTCTTCCAAGGCCGGGCCCTCGGGGCGGCCCCAGAAGGGAGGCTCACTCTTGGGCTTCGCACGAGGCCGAGAGTTCCTAAAACACCAGCTTTGACAACCGGCCGTCAACCAGCACAAACACCTGTGCAGTCAGACCGGGCGGGGCACATGCTGCCCTTGAAGGCCCTTCAGGCCGGCAGAGACACTGCCGTCGAGCACCAAGAGTAGCCCTTCCAGAAAGATCCCGGGAGAGTTAGTGCACGGCCGGCCCTTTCCCGTGGCCAGGAGGACTAGGGGTGTCGCCTGGAACCGAGTCAGGGCTACCCCTCCGCCGGGGCTTCCGGGGACCCCTGGGCTGCTCTCTGCAATGAGGGAGGTACCCGTCCCGGCCCCACCCCCACGGGGCCAGCGGGGGCGGGGGGGGGGGGGGGGGCCAAGGTGGTTTGGGTGAGAGTGACAATCCACCCAGCCTGGCCTGGGTGCCCCCCTGCTCACAGCCCACCCCCTGTCCGGGGAGCACACCTCACTGTTCCAACATTTCCGATGGCCTTGCCCTCCCAGCCGCAGAGGTCTTACAAGCTGGGCCATCCCTTTTCCTCACGTTCCTCGGCACAAAGCTGGCAAGCAGCAGCTACAGGGCCGAGCGGAAAAAGCATGCGCTCTGGGGTCACAGCTCCAATCCCGGCTCCAGCCCTTTCTTGCTCTGTGACCCCAGGCAGGTGGCTTCCCCTCTCTGAGCCAAAGCTCCAACGGTGAAAACGGGGCTCAAAATAACCTTTGCAGAGATGCTGAGCGAGTGCGCTTAGAAAGGTCTGAGCACACAGTGAGCTCTCAGAAAACAGCGCTTGATTATGTGTTTTCATTTTTTTTAACATTTATTTTTGAGAGAGAGAGAGAGAGAGAGAGAGAGAGATAGAGACAGAGCACGAGTCGGGTAGGGGCAGAGAGAGAGAGAGAGACAGAATCCAAAGCAGGCTCCAGGCCCTGAGCTGTCAGCACAGAGCCTGACATGGGGCTCGAATCCATGAGCTGTGAGATCATGACCTGAACCGAAGTCAGAAACTTAACCGACCGAGCCACCCAGACGCCGCTTGATTATGTGTTAAAGAAACAAAGGGGGTATGCTTGCCATGGCCCATGAGAAATGGGGAACCACGGCCCTGTGTGGGTGTGTGGAAGCCCCCAGGGATGAGCAGTGGCCCCAAGGCCTCCCTCGGACTCTGAGAAAGGCAAGCCCAGTTAAAGCTTAGACTCCCACAGCCAGCTCAGCAGGGCGAGAACTTTGTGCCCGGGGCTGTGGAAACATTTGGAAATGATTCTCCCTGGGGAACCTGAGCGCTTTGAACCTTATTCTCAGCAGGACAATAAAATGTTAAGTCCTCCGCTCCGTTCAGAAATCTGAAATGTCCCTGGAATGCTTGAAGCAGCCACAAGGCTGGGACTTGTGCAAAGCAGAGCCTTCTGGGGGCTGGGTCCCGGGTTTGGGGGACGGGGGGGGGGGAATGAGCAGGCAGCCAGGTGGGAGCCCCACGGCCATCTGGGGCCAGCTCATCCCCCTTGGGCGTGAGGCACCCCATCAGCCTCGCGCACGGCCCCATCAGATTAGCGGTGGAGAGCCCGCCAGGGTCCACAGCCAGCCGGACAGTGATGAGGCAGAGGCACGGGGAACAGACCGGGCAGGGCATCACGGCCCCCATCGTAATAACCAGCCTGACACCAAGTAAGCCTCTTTGCATTCAGCATCTCTCTCCCCCTCGACCCCTCAAGCCCTCTTTCTATGCCATCATTGCAGGCCACACGGCATCACGCTGTAGAGCAGAAAAGGCAACTTTCCCAACCCGTTCCCCCTCTCTCACTTCCGGTATTTTATACTCAGGAACGAACAGCTCTGGGTTGAACACCTTTGTTCATAAACGTTTATTCCTCAAGTCCTGAGCATTGGCGTAGGCCAGAACAGCCAAAGGAGAGGAGCTGGATCAGGGGGGAAGGCATTCTTGGGCAATCCCAGCGGGTTGCCGTCCCAAGAAACACCCAGCCCCACCAACCATGTGGCTGGAGCACGGTGACCAGGGACATGTTTGCAGCCAGCACCTGCGGCCGATGGGTGACCTGCTAGAGCTGAGCCAACTGGCCAAAGTTCATGGGCTTCTGGTGAAGGCTGAGGTAGTGAGCTGGGGATGAGCTGAGAGCTGCAGCTTAAAGTCAGAGGGACCTGAGGGAGAATGCCGGCCGCTGTATTTATCATGCTCCTTTGGGGTGGGGCAGTGCAGAGGGAAGGAAGGGTTCAGCATCAGGCAGAGCTGGGTTTGAGCCCCGGGCCTCACTCTGCAGCTCACCATCCCTGGGCAAATTCTTGAAGCCATCTGCACCCAGGTCTGTGTCCCAATCTGTGAAATGGGGCACGGACTACCAAATCACAGGGTTCTTGTGGGCGCCTGGTGCACGGAAGGCAGCCAGAGAATTCCCTACTTCTGTTCCTCAACCATCCCCATTCACCACTGTCTTTAAACCGTTTGCCGTGGGTACTCTGCCACCGAACTGTCACATCAGCAGCTACAGGTTGGATTCCAAACATAATTACACAAGGAAGGAACCAAATGGAGTTAGGTCACCTAACAGTGACGTGGACATAAATGCTAAGGTGTCCTCGTCCCCACCTGGAACACACCTCACTCACCCAACACCAGTGGGTGGCCAGCTCCACACTTTGAAGGAGTGTCACTCAAAATCCCTGATGTTTCCCTGCCAACCTCTCATTTCACTGCTCCTTGGTCTGGGCTCTGACCCCTCTAGGCTCTGGCCCTTCTCTGTTTCGCCCTGTCACCTGCTCGCCTCCAGACATCACCCAGTTCTGTTGGGATGTCCCTCAACACCGTGCCTCCTCCCCCATCTCTGCCATTACCACTGGTACCGCACACTCACTGGGCACCTACTATGTGCCAGGTACAACACGGGCGCTTCCTTGATTCCCCCAAGGACCCAGGGAGGCCAGTTCATTAGGGTCCCCGTTTTGCAGATCAGAAAATTCCAGCTCAGAGAGGTTAATTGACCAGCTCAAGGTCACACAGCCAGAGGGACAAAGTCAGGCACCAGGTTTGGTTTCGACAGCCTCCAAAGCTAGGCTCGTCTGCCTCCTGGTGAATTAAAAACTCCTCTGGGGCAAGGATCTCATTCTTCTCCTCTCAGTGACCCTGAACCACCCGCCCATGCCCGGCACAAACAGCAAGCGAGGCTCAGGAAGTTGAGCAGGACGCAATGGCCACAGGCATCTTCACCGGGGGCCTGATGGGCAAGACGACCTTGAAGTATAGGGTTTGCTGCAAACATGCCTCTTCAGGGGGAGGGAATGATCCCAAAGGACAACGCTTGATTGGAGCCGACTTCCGCAAAGTGCCAGGCTGCCGAGAATTTAAGCAAGAGCCTGGGACCTGCTGGGGCATCGGTCTGAGACTCCAGAACTGCCACTCTCTTGGCCTTGAGACGGTTACCCCCAGCCCGTCGGAGGAAAGCGGAGCTGCGGGGAAAGGAGGTGGAGCGAGGGGGACACCCTGAAGAATGTTCCGGCGTCACGGCTCAAGATGTCAACAAAGATACCGTCTGCAGTAGGTCTGTCTCTAAAAAACAGGTGTATCCTGTCCAAGAAAAGGTCTGTTGTGAACTTATGTTCTGAAACAAATAAAGCCTCCCGGCTCCTCCCAAGCGTCTCCTTTCGATGGGGCAGGGCCAGACTCTCCAAAGCACAAAAGCCAATACCACTCCCACCCCCGGACACACGTCTTCCAAGAAACGTCCCAACTGGAAAGGGACGCACGGTCTTTGCTGTTTTCATACGTGTCCCCTTTGTAGTGAACAAGCCTTACTCTGGTGGTGAAAAATCACTTTGGGTCAGAAAGAGAGGTGGCCCAGGGAAAGAGTACCAGGCAGGGAGCCCGGGCTGGTGTCCCTGCTTTGTCCCTGGTGTTCACGAGGGGAATTACAGTCACTACAAATGTTTGCCGTAACCCGGACACAGAGTACGGAAAACCATTGCCTATGGTGCTTCCATCCTAAAGACCCCAACGTGCTGTTCCATTAAAACCATGTAGAGTAGAACAGTCTGGACCATCACTCACTCTCCCTCATTGCCTTTTTTTTTTTAATGTTTATTTATTTTTGAGAGAGAGAGAGAGAGCTTGAGTGGGGAGGGGCAGAGAGAGAGGGAGACAGAGAATCCAAAGCAGGCTCCTCACTGACAGTGGAGAGCTCGACACGGGGCTCGAACTCACGAACCGTGAGATCATGACCTGAGCCAAAGTCAGATGCTTAACCACAGAACCACCCGGGCCCCCCCGCCTTGCCCTTCCTCGTTCCTATAGAACAATGGCCGTGCATGCATCCCTGGGTTAAAATGAACTTGAACACCCCGCACGACTGTTGTCTTTAAAAAAAAAGCTGACCATCTAAGAGCGAACTAAACGCTTCATTTAAAACGCCGTGGTCGAAGACGACATCCTCAGTGAAACAAGCCAGTCGCAAAAGGATAAATAAACACTGCCTGATTCCACTTAAGAGGTCCCGAGAGGAGCCGCATTCACACAGACGGAAAGTAGGTGGGGAGTTCATGCTTCTCGGGGACAGGGCCTCAGTTTGGGGAAAGGAAAGAGCTCTGGAGATAGCTGGTGGCACAACAGGGTGAAGGTTCTTAACTCCCGACTGTGCACTTAGAAACGGTTCAAGTGGTTAACGTTATGTGTATTTCATCACAATGGAAAAAACACATTAAAAAAAACTGAGTGGGGGGGGGTGCCTGGGGGGGCTCAGTAGGTTAAGCCTCCAACTTCGGCTCAGGTCCTGATCTCATGGCTCTTGAGTTCGATCCCCACATCGGGCTCCCTGCTGTCACCGTGGAGCCTGCTCCGGACCCTCTGTGTCTGTCTGTCTGTCTCTCTCTCTGCCCTTTCCCCACTCATGCTCACACTCTCTTTCTCTCAAAAATAAATAAACATTAAAAAAATTTTTTTAATTGAGTGTTTGTGTGGCATTTTGTATCACCCTTCAACAGAAGAGGAGTTGGGTGTTCTGCTGATTAACTCACTTGCCTCTTTCAACTGATGTTGTGGTTTGTTTTTTTTTTTTTTAATGTTTATTTATTTTAGAGAGAGAGAGGGAGACAGAGTAGGAGCGGAGAGAGAGAGGGGGCGGGCACAGAATCCGAAGACAGGCTCCAGGCTCCGAGCTGTCAGCACACAGCCCGACGCGGGGCTCGAACCCACGAACCGCGAGATCGTGACCTGAGCCCAAGTCGGACGCTCAAGCGACTCAGCCGCCCAGGCGCCCCCAACAATCGGTGTTGTTTTACTGCATGAATGTGAAGACCGTAGCAAGGATTAATTCGGTAAACCGTGTCTTAGAACATCCTCTCATAGCAGGTTGGTGGTGAATACGACGTTTTACGCAGCAAGCCAGGTGACCTCCAACGGAACAAGTGAAATGTTAAGTAACGAAGGAAAGCAGAGGGTGGCACTCACTCCCCGGCCCAGGCAAGAGCCAAGGGAAGGCTTCTGGAGGTGACAAGGAGGCCGTCCTTCCATCGTCGCTTCCCCAACCACACAGGGAAGAATTCAGCATCGTCAGTGGAGGGGGGGGTGGGGGGATCCCCAGCTCCGCGCTGACACGGGACGCCCAGCTGGGCATCAGGTCACAGAAATCCCACGTGGAGACCCCGCCACGCCCGAACGGCCCTCAGCAACCTGGAGCAAATGAGGACACTTCTGTCTCTTCCATCCCTAACTTCTGGGAGCGATGCCAGTTATCGATGCCCGCCCATGCCCGCTGCCCAGCTGGAGGGGCTCTTAGGAGAGAAGCGAGGCCTCGGGCAGCCTGCAGTCTTCTCGCTCAGATCGCTTCCCTCCCTTCGGAGAGGAAGCTTCGATAGAGCACAGTTAACCTCCGGTTCCTGTACTCTGACTGCGTGAAGTGGGTCCACAAAGCATAATATAAACCAAGCAAAACCTCTCTTGCAAACTCTTCTTGGCTTTGGACTCGGGCATCCCAAGGGAAGGCGAGAGACGTTGTGGATCAAAACCGCCCAGCCCCGGGGGCGCCCCGGGAGGCTCGGTCGATTAGGTGCCCGCTCTCGGTTTGGGCTCAGGCCCTGATCTCACGGTTTTGCGAGCTCGACCCCACGTCGGGCTCTGCGCTGGCGGTGTCTGGGATTCCCTCTGCCCCCCGCCCTGCGGGCTCTCTGGCTCTCAAAAATAAACCGCCTGGCCCCAAATCTGCCCTCCACCTCACTGAGCCCCCTTATCTCCATCCATCAAACGGGGCGGTAACTGTGTAGGGCTGGGAAGAACAATGTGCTAATTCGGGCAAAATGCTTACGTCGGTGCCCGTCCGCAGAAAGAACCCTCCCAATCGGGCAGCCACAGAAGGCACCGCACCGCTAGGGAGAGGGCATCCTTCTTGACGGGAATCACACGCTCCCCCAGACTGACACGTCGCCAGAGGACCGCCACCCCGCCCCCTGCCCTCGGGAAAGAGACACCCCCGCCGGAAGTCCCTGGTGAGCAGGTGGACAGACAGACTGGTTCAAGGGCAGCGGATGCCATCTGTCCACTGAGACAGCCGCTAAAACCAAACCCCTTCCAGGCGAATTACGCCTTCGTGAAGGCTGCAGTATGGACTGTGAAACGGGGCGGTTCTGAACCCGTGGTCAAGAGGAGTACGCGTTCTTGTCGAGGGGTAGAGAGACAGACACACGTTCTCTCCAACACGGCAGATGCCGGCCGGCGGTCAGAGGGGTTCCGGGGTGCTCCTTGGATGGAAGCTTCCAGAATGCCAGCCTGCCACCTGCCATCCTCGCAGGGGCTCCGGCCGATGACTGACTGGCCTGTGAGCTGTCCTAAGCCCCGCACACATTCAAAAGAGCCCCTCTGTGGCCCACTCAGTCGGCGGACCATGCGACGCTCGACGTGGGCTGGGAGCCCGAGCCCCACGCTGGGGGTAGAGAGGACTTAAAAAAAAAATCGTGTTTAAAAAGCCCCTCTCATGACCCTTCCACGTGCAGGCTTCTGGCTTGGGGCAAGGGATTCCTGAGGTGAAAAGACAGGACCCCGTCCTCAAGGGGGTGGCCCAGGGAGGCACCAGGCAATTGTCACTGGGGTCTGGTGTACAGACCCTTGCAGGTCTGGGATAGGGACAGAACCATCCCCCTTCAAGGGCACCCGGCCTCCCAGGAGGAAGCAGGGCATGCCCGGGTCTGCTTTCAGGGCTCCACACAAGAGCCGCCCGTGCCTCAACCTCCCCCCCACCCCCACCCCAACCCTCCACCAGCACCTGCCACGAAGCATCTCCCAGATCTCTCCCTCCGGGCAGGAGCCTCCTTCCGCCAAGGCCAGCGGACACGTGGGCTAGCCTCACCTCCCGACATCTCTGCAGCATCCCACCCTGCGGGGACCCCTCTCTCCTGCTTCTGCTCTGAACTCTCCGGCCACCTGTCATGTGTCGTCTGCACCTGGCCTTTGGAAAGTGGAAGCCGGGTGGTGCCGGGCGCACTCCCTTCCGACAGCCAGTTCATCCACACCCACGCCAGTCCAGAGGCCCTTTCCTCCAGAAGTCTTCCGTCACTGACCCCCTCCACACACACACACACACACACGCACGCACACGCACACAGCAGTTCCACGGCCTCTTTGCACCCTGAGCTTCCCGGCACTTAGCACAAATAATTAACTGCACTGTGTACTTAGTGTCATGAGGGCTGGGTCCCTGCACCTTGCCCCACGCGGCCTCGGAACACTCAATACATTCCGGTGAAAGAATGATCTCATGTGATCCTAGCCACTCTAGGAAGCAGGGGGTCAGGGAGAGATTAAGCAAGTGGCCCGAGGCCACAGAGCAAACACGGAGGTGGCCTTGGAGCCTGGCTCGGACTCTAAAGCTGACCCCCCCCCCCCCAACACGCTGAAGGAAACTGGCTTCCTCCCAAAGCCGGACTTAGCAAAATCCAGACTTCTCAGCCAGAAAGATACATGAGGGGGTTCCGCGTCCCGCTTACGAACGCGAGTTGAGGGCCGTGCTCCCAGGTTTCAATCCTGGTGGGGCCGCTGTGTGCCCGCAGGCGCACTGCTTGACCTCTCTGAGCCTTGGTGGCCTCACCCGCACTCACGGAGAATGGGGGATAAAAACAGGAGTGGTTGCAGAGAGAAGTCTGATGTCAAAATAGGAGGCGTATGTAGGCAGCAAAGCTCCTGGTACATTTTACTCCAGCAGGTGACACGATCCAAAAGGAAAAACAGGCTCAAGAAAAATACCGGCTCGGGGCGTCTGGGTGGCTCAGTCGGGTAAGCGTCCGACTCTTAATTTCAGCTCAGGTCATGATCTCATGGTTTGTGGGGATCGAGCCCCGAGCTCGGAGCTTGCTTGGGATTCTCTCTCTCCCTCTCTCTCTGCCCCTCCCCTGCTCACGCTCTCTCTCCTCTCTCTATATATAAATAAACAAATAAATAAATAGAAAGAAAATACTGGCTCACCCCATTAGCATAAAAATGCTCCCATCTCAAAACCAGTCCTGGCAAGATCCCAGCCACCACCCAGGTTTCTGGAAGCCCCCAAGCAGGTACACTTCCCCCCTCAACGTGCCGGGCAGAGCTCAGTCCCGTGACCCCTCGCGCCCCCGCCCCGGCCATCCCCCTGGGTGGTCTCCTGTCGCCTCATCCTATGGGCTGAGACCCCCACATGTCTGCCTGTAGCCTGATCTCGCCCCCAAACCCAGGCTCCCCCAGATGTCAGACGGGATGCTTAGAGTGTCCACACAGAACTTGCGCTCTTCCCCACCCCGTCCAGCCCCCCATCCGTCCAGCTGCTCGCGCGACAATAACGGGGTCAGCCTGAATCATCCCTTGTCCCTCACCCTCTACCTCCCATCGCATGGTAAGTCCTGTCCACTCCAGCTCTACCTCTATCCACTTCCCGGCGGCCCCCCGACTGCCACTCTGCCCAGGGTACCTCTAGCCCTGGACCCTGCACAAGCGTCCACACTGGCTCATGCCGCCTCTCCCCAGATGCCATGCAGCAGTCCAGAGTGACTTCTGGAAACCTGAGCCAAATAACCTCACTCCTCTGCTTAACGTCCTCCGGCGGCTTCCCAGTGAACTGTGGATAAAACTCAGTCTGCGCCCCGATTTTTTTTTTTAAATTTTTTTTTTTCAACGTTTACTTATTTTTGGGACAGAGAGAGACAGAGCATGAACGGGGGAGGGGCAGAGAGAGAGGGAGACACAGAATCGGAAACAGGCTCCAGGCTCCGAGCCATCAGCCCAGAGCCTGACGCGGGGCTCGAACTCACAGACCGCGAGATCGTGACCTGGCTGAAGTCGGACGCTTAACCGACTGCGCCACCCAGGCGCCCCATGCGCCCCGATTTTTAAAGCCCTCCCGTCTCAGCTGCCCTCTGCCTCTGCCCCAGAGGTACACACTCCCTTCTGGTCCCTCCAATATACCTGGTCCCACCTGGGGCCTGGGACCAGCTGTTCCTTTTACCCAAAAGCTCTCCCCAGATCTTTCCACAGACGGCTCCTCGCCACTCACGCCTCAGCTAGGTATCCCCTCCCCTCTCTGCCCACTTGAGAGCCACCCGGGGCTGCTGTCACCGTCATGACACGTCATGGTCACTATGGCACCGATTCCTACCGACACATCCTCGTCAGGGCACCTATTCCTGTGTTTGCTGTTAGCAGGTGCAGTGGCCCCTGAAAAGATACATCCACGTCCTGACCCTGGAATGCGACCTTATTTGGAGTCAGGGTCTTTGCAGGTGCAATTAAGGATCTCAAGATGAGAGCCTCTTGGATCACCCAGGTGAGCTCTAAATCCCAAGACAAGTGTCCTTGGAAGAGAAACCCAGAAGGAAAAGGCAGTGTGAAGACAGAGGCAGCCACGAGCCCAGGAGCACCAAGAGCCCCCGGGAGCTGGGAGACGCAAGGGTGGACCCTTTCCCAGGGCCTCTGAGGGGACTGAAGTTCTACAGACCCCGCGATACCTGACTTCTGGCCGCCGGGACGGTGCGAGGACACATCTCTGTTGTCTTAAGCTGCTCAGTTTGCAGCAATTTGGTCCCGGGCCGCAGAAGACTCCTAGGGCACGCAGCTCCGCGTCCCCAGGGCCTCGTGCTTGCTGAGTACGTGACAAACTGACAAATGATGGGCTCATGACAAATAGCTCCTCAGGGCTCCGGCCAGGCCCATAAGGGATGCTTGGGAAACGTTTGCTCAATAGAACTGAGAAGCAGTCCTCTCTCTGGGCCTCAGTTTCCCCCACCTATACAAAGAGCGGGCCAGCTGATCTGCGGTTTCCGTGTCCTGACAGACAAACCACTCCTTCCCAAATTCTCAGGCGCCCATCATAAAACCTGGGCCCCATCGGACCCCAGGTGTAGGGATCCTGGAGGGCCCGGACCCCCATCCGTGTGGCGTCGGTGCAGCTAAGAACACACATCACAGACCCTCCACTTGGAGGAAGAAAGGCTCTGGGGCCCCCGCCCTCAGGAGCAGTAGGGGAGGGGGGCTTGGTGGTTGGGTCCCCCAGGAAGCCAGCAACAGGGTGGGCAGGAATCCAGTGTCCCCGCTCCCAGCGTTGGCCACGTCAGCACGGCCCTCTGGCAGGATCACTTGGCAAGGCTGGGGGCAGATTAAGCAGGAACATGACCTAAACAATTTCCAGGGCCGTCTTCTCCAGATGCCGGGCCCGCCCTGTTGTGTCTGGAACCCAGGTCCAGCCAAGGACATTTTCCTTTATAAAGGTGCCAGGAAAGGGGCGACTTCATACCCTGTGGACGGTTCTAGACCTCACCCAGGGTCCTGTGGTCAGAGGCATCTGCCCCTGCGTGCACCGTCTCCCCCCCACCCCCACAGCACTGCCTACGGCAGGTTCCTTGAGGGGTCCCTGAACCCCACCCCCAGATGGCAGCAGGCAGGGCCTGACTTGGGCCACACCCAAGGGAGAGGCAGGGCCAAGGCCAGGCCCTGGGCTGGGTCCCCGAGCAAACAGCCCTCCGGCACCACGGCCATGGCCTCCCCCGTACAGGACAGGCCTGTCCACGGATCTGAAACAAGACAGATGCCATCACCTTGGGGATCACTTCCTGCCAAGCCAGCCACGAGCCCCTCGAGGGCCCTGTGGTCCCCCGTGCATGCCAAACACGTGTTCCTCCTCAGGACACGCGTGCAGCAATTGTTAATGGGACTCGAGCGCTGTCCTACCTGCTCTTCCCCTCGTTAAATTTAAGGCGAGACAGCCGGGCGGTCAGGAGCATGTTGTGCTGTGACCTGGCCTTCTATTTACAGCTGTGCTTCCCAGGCAAGTTACTTAACTGCTCTGGGCCTTGGTATATATGTCTGTAAAATGAAAACAATAATAGTACCCTCTTCATAGGGTTGTTGAGAGGATTAAATTAGTGGCTAAATGTAAACTATGCCACTTATAATTTCCTAGAGCAGAGCGTGTACTCATTCCAGATTTACGGAAACAGAAGCACAGAGGGCATGGGATTGGTCACTTTCAGAATCGGGACCGGTCTCCCAACCTCCTTCGAGGGCTGGCTCCCACCACGTAGGACCTCGTGATAACACGCAGGCACCTGGCTCCCTCCTGACCCAGAGTCAGGTGAGGACCAGCCTGAGGGCTAAGGGGGCAGGCCCAGCGGGCACCGACCCAGCCCCTGGTCCTGCCTTCCCAAGGCTCCCAGCCACACCCTCTCATCTCCAAGCTCCCTCCAGGCTGAAGCGTCTCGGATCCCAGGGAAGCTGACACAATGGCTGTCCCCATTTGGTTATGTGGTCACATCTGGGATCATTACAAGGAGACTGGAACCATGCAGCGCCTGCAAAGGCATTTATTAGTCAAACTGTTATAATCGGATGTTTTGCAAAGTAGGGTCTTTTATTACAGATAAAATACACCGGCGGGGGGATTGTGCGCGCCATTAGAACTGGCTCCGTAAAGCTTCGTCTGCACGGCTGCCCCACCCGACGCACCCACGGCTCAGGGCCCTGCCATCAAAGGAACTAACTGGAGGGAAGAGGGGACGTGTCCACGTCCTCTCTCGCCTCCCGGGCCTCTGCCCATGCTGCTCCCTCTGCCTGAACACCACCCTCCCCGACCTTTCCAGAAACCCAGCCAGCTCCTCCCACACCCCACCTTGCATGCTGCGTCCTCGGGTGGGGGGGGGGGGTCCTCCCTGACTCTCTGCCTGTCGGGGTTGGTTTGAAATGGACTGTTGGCTCTTCAGGCTCTCCTGGGGGGTGGGGACCCCATGGGCAGAAAGGCCAGGCCTCTCTTCTTCCTCACCGTGTCCCCAAGATTCAGAACAGCGTCTGGCACAGAGCCGACACCTAGTGCCCCGACGACTGATTGCCCGGGGAGCTCAGCTGACGCCGCTCTGCCTGACCTTCCCCGACACGGCTCTGGCCCTCGACAGCTGCCGGTTCGGAGGCCCTTCTGGGAAAATGAGTAGGACTTTCAGAGCCTTCTTGGGGACAAGGACACCGGCTTACCCTGGGGAGGGGGCAACACAAATGATAGGTCATAGTAATCCAGCTACCTTGGCAGACCTCGCCCCCCCCCCCCCGTCTGTCCCTCAGTCCTCAAGACAACCTAAGAAGTGGGTTTCTGTTCTGTTTTACAAATGAGAAAACCACCAACCTTCGCATGGACTTTTCCAGCAGGATACGGGCAACCTTGTTTCCCGTCCCACCAAAGCTCGTGGTGCCCTTCCCCCCGCCCCCCACAGTCCAGCACGGGTGGCAGACAGAGCCCTGAGTTGAGGGGGGGTCTCAGGCAGTACCAGAAGAAGGTGTCGCCCGGAGCCCTAGGGGCACCCCCAAGGCTCATCTTCATGGATTCAACGCTCTGGCAGCCCCCCTCCCCAGTCTGTCTCCCCCCACCCCCTGCCAGCCTGGGAAAGTTCCAGCAGCGGTGCGGGCCACGTGTTTCCAAGCCAAGCCCTCTCCCGTCTTTGTTCTCCCTCCCAGCGACTTGCTCTGTAATCAGTCGGAAACACTGCCCCGCCGGAGCCAGCCGGAGGCCAAGAAAGTCTTGGAGAAAACACAGTTGTCTTTCCCCAATGCCCTCCTCCTCTCCACTCCCTCCCTCCTGCCCCGCTCTCAGGAAAGCCCAACAGGGCAGACAGACACAGGACAGAGTGTGGCTCAGCTCTGTCCCTTGGCAGGGGAGATCAGCGCCCTTCTGCACCGCAGTGGCCGGGCCGAGTTTCAGCAGCTCGGCTAAAGGGCTCCCCACTCCATGGCCTTTTCCATGATCACTTTTCAATTAGGTTTCCCCGTGGACCCCGCAGGCCTGCAGCGTGAGGCCGTGTCACTTCGGGGAACCTTCGGGCTTCCAAGCTTGCAGCCGCAGAAGGAAACCGGGGAAGAAACCCCAAACTGTATGGAAGTCGCTGCAACTCAAAAGAGGGGCCGCCCCCAAAGACACGGAAGGCCACGCCACCGTGCGCAATGAGCGGGTTTGCTTTATCATGTGCCCCTGAAGTCCGGGCCTTCTCTGTAAAGACGACGTGCGCCCCTCCAGCCTGACCGAGTCTCCGTGTTTTTTCGGAGTCAGATGGCAGGGCAGCTTCCTCACACACGAGGCAGAACAGAACAGTGGAGAAGGACCGGGCACTCAGCCTCGGAAGAGTTCGCCCGGGCCTGTCGCAGTTGCCTTGTCTGCACAATACACGGGGGCCCTGGGGTCCTTTCTGTTTGAACAGGAGCTTTGTGTGGCCTCCGATCAGGGCCCCCCTCTGGGCTTGCTCTCATCTTCCGATGAATGCCCTTCTTCCCTCTGCCCACCTGGCCAGCTCCCGCCCAGGCACCATCCCCTCCAAGCCTCTGAGCCCCGGGGCGGGGAGGGGCGGGGGGGGGGGCGGCTCTTGCTGCCAACCCTGAGCCCTGCGCCTCCCATGCCCTCTCCCCCACCCCGCACATGATGGATACCCCCCCAGCACACACCCAGGACACAGCCGGAGCTCCGGGATCTGCTGCAGCCAGTGAGTGAGCCCGGGACCCTCTGCAGAGCTCTGCCCTCCGCCCCCAACCTCCCAGGGGCGACCTTTGGATCAAGACGGAGGGTGGTCACGGAGGGTGGTCACGGGAGAGGTGAAACCAAGCTAAGCCAGAGATAAAGGATCTAGGATTCCAAGGGTGGTCCAGGCCCCAGGAAGGACAAAGCCTCTGGGCAGGCAGGCCTGTCTAATGACTGATGAGTCACGGGTCAGCGGAGAGGTCAGAGGCCGCGGCTCTGCTCACCCGCAGCTGCACTTAATCCGCAGGGCCTGGTGGTCGCCTCCCAGGAGCTAGGCCTTGAGGGTGAGGGGAGAAACAGGAGCCATCCCAGGGCTGTCCGTCCTGGGCCGAGGGGCCTGGCCAGAGGTCTACCGGGGGAGACTCAGCCCCCTGGCCGCCACAGGGTGGGTGGGTTTGGAAGTGGCCTGATCCCAGCCCCGGCTGAGCATGTAGCCTGGCAGGACCTCCCTCGGGGCCCTCTGTGACCCAGGAGGGCAGAGGTTTCCCGACGACGGCTATCCCCAGACTGCTCCCTTCCTTTCTGCTCTCCCACGTCCACCCCTAACCCACGACTGGCTTGGTCTCCTGGGCAAAGTACTGTCCCGTCTCAGTCTTCTCGCCAACACGCTGGGTACGACAGCCCCTACCAAGAGGTGGAGGCGGGGGCAGTGAGAACCGATTCGCCAGGGCCTTCTGGAGGCAGAGCGCGGCCCGAGGGGCGCCGCGAGCGTCGGCTGGGGCTTCCTGCCCGCCTCCCAACCTTGGCCGCCGCGGGAAGACGGGTGGGCGCGAGCGTGGGCAGCGCGGGAAGGCGGGCGGGGGTGGGGGTGGGGAGGAGGACCTACGGTCTTTGAAACAAGTGCCCCAGGTCACCGAGACGATTCGGCCGGGGGCCAGGAGTGGGGTGCGGGGAGGGCACTGTCAGGAGCGCCGCGGGGGCGCAGCGCCGAGACGCCGACGGCTACTGCAGCTCCGGGACTTCCCGGAGGTGCGGGGCCGGGAGGGGAGCCCCTAGAGCGGGGGCCGTGGACTCGGGGCGCCCCTACCTCGGGCGGCCAGCAGCGAGAGGCCGCCGAGCAGCAGCAGCGGCAGCGGGACCCTCCTCGGCGCGGCGCGCTCCATGGGGCCGGCGGGCGGCGGGCGGCGGGCGGACAAAGGCGCGGGGCGCGGGGCGCGGCTCCTGGGCTCCACGCTCCGGCCGAGCCTCCGCAGCCAACGCTGGGCCCCGGCGGCGCGGTTCAATTATCCCGCCCCGGAGGAGGGCGCGGCGGAGGCGGGGCCGCAGGGCGCACGGGGCCCTCCCTCCCGGGCCGCCCCCCGCCCGGGGCGCGCGCACTCCGGCCCCGAGGGGAGGGGCGGGAACGGGCACCCCCCCCCAAACGTCTCCCCGGCGGGGGGCGCCTCCGGGCGGGACGCACCCCCTCCGCTGCCGCCCTCCCCCTCCCCCCCGTGCGCCGGAGAAACCCGATCCCTTCCCCACCCGCCGACCCGAGGGGCGGGCCGGGTAGCAAAGGTTAGCTCCGCCCGACTCCGCAGAAATGGCGGGGGGGGGCGGGGACCGCGGGAGCGAGGGGTCCCAGAGGGTCGGAGGCGCTTTCTGGGGGGGGGGGGGTGGAAGGGCGGTGCCCCTTCGAGGCGGGGGCTCCCCGCAGGACGTGGCCCGCGGGTCTGCTCGTTTCCCGCCTCCCGGCACTCACGGATCATCCCGGGGCCTGCAAGTCCGTCGCGACCTGGGACCCGGCTCTGCCCTCAGGAGACTGCCGCTCAGGCCAGACGAATTCAAGCGACATTCCCAACACCAGTGGCATGTGACGAACCCAGGGTCCCGGAGCGCAGAGGAAAAGATTCGGTTTGCGGGAGAGGAAGCAGCCTTGGAACGCTGGGCCTGCGCCAGCTACTTCCCTGTGCAGAATTCACGGCTCCAAGCAGGCCAGTGGTCACTGAGGGTAAATTAGTCTGTCGGAGCCATAAGTAAATTTGCTTTGTGTTTTAATGTTTTGTTTCTCTTGAGACAGACAGAGAGCATGAGCGCAGGAGAGCAGAGAGAGAGGGAGACACAGAATCTGAAGCAGGCTCCAGGCTCCGAGCTGTCAGCACAGAGCCCAATGGCGGCTCGAACTCACAAACCCTGAGATCATGACCTGAGCCGAAGTCCGATGTTTAACTGAGCCACCCAGGGGCCCAAATAAATTTGTTTTAAAAGGACAAAACCCCCAACTGGTGCCGGTGAAGACGCAGAGGAGACCCATAGGAGCACCATTCAGTTGAATGCACCGACCCCCTCACCCAGCAATCCCACCCCCACGTTTACACCCGGCACAAATGCACACACGTGTGAGTGTGCACCAAAAGCTGGGTACTAGGGTGTTCATAACAGCACTTTTCACACATACTAGCTTCCCGTTAGGAACTTCCCGACATCACCAGCAATAGAATGAAAACACATCGTGGGGCGGTGGCACCTCCCAGGTGGGTGAAAAGTGGGTGCTGCAGCCTTCGTGGAGCCCAAGAATGGCTCTCAGAGACACCACGGGGCCGTGGAGCCACGTGCTAAGGATGCCACGTGACTCGGTCTATGTGAAGCACGTGTACAGTTTAGAAGTCGGGAGAGTGATGGCCCTTGGGGAGCACGGGGAGGCCCTCTGGGGAGCTGGATCTGATTTTTAAATCTGGACGTTGGTTACAAAGTTGGGTTCCATTTATGAAAATTTTATCAAGCTGTTCACTTACGCTATGTGCCCTTTTCTAAATGGATGTTAGATTTAAAACTGTTAAAAAGAAGAAAAACTAAAAACCCTTGTGCCCTCACCAGATGCCTGGTAAGTGGGAGGTTTGCAGAGAGTGTAAGAACGCTCATGAGGGGGTTCGCTTGAGAAATCACAGCCTAAAGATGCTTCCCCAAAAGGGTGGCTTGGGATTGGCCCCCGAAAGATGAGCCGTGGGTTGGGGCTAAGTGATTCCTGCCCTGAGCAGCTCTCGAAGGTTATCTGGTCCGCTTAACCGGACGGTGGGGGTGTCTGAGGTTCGTGCAAGAGGCAGGCAGTTGGACAGGGGTAGGTGGGGAGATCTGAGCTGGAGACAGGTTTGTGCTTTGCTGTTTTGTTTTTTTTTTTTTAAGCCACGAGACAGTAAGGGGTCCCTGGGGAGAGTTTACCGTTCAGAGGAGCACCGCGTATCACACGCCTGCACGTTATTTTGTTAATACAACAGCCATAGTCGTTAGCGCCCCCATTCTGCAGATGAGAACACCAAGGCTCAGAGACGTGAGGTCACTGGCCAAGATGGGAGGATTTGGAGTCTGAGTCCCAGTCCTGGGCTTGTCTGAGAGTGACTCGTACCAAGGCTCTGTTTTTCACCGAATGCTGTAACAAACATTTCCCTGTCTTCCCTGTCTTATTAGAAATCTTCATTCCACATCTAGCGAGTGAATAGTATGAAAATCGCACACACGTTTGCTTCCCCACTCCCCTGGGATTGGACATGGAGGTCCTTTCAAATGGGGGGGGGTGGTAGTGGGGGTTGAGGGGTGAAACCCGCATGTTCGAGGCTCAGCTCCCGGCAGAGAACTGGATGCCCTTGAAGAGTGATTGCCGCACCCGGGAATGGACTGATTCACGTCCCCAGAGAGAGACGCGGCCAAGCCCCGGGTCTGTCCGCCACCCTCCGGCATTGAGTAACATCTTTGTTTAATTTGGGCCACTTCCACAGGCAAGAGGAAAGGGCGTCTTGCTTTTTCTCCGTATCATCGATCATCATCTGATGTATCACCACAGAGTTTGAACATGTTTCAGAGGCTTATTAGCCATGTGTATTTCTTTTCTTGTAACTTCTTTCATAACCTTGACTCGTTTGTTTTTGTAATGACCCAATTGTTTATGACAGGGGACAATCTAGAAACAAATACAGTGTCCAACAATAGGCTATTTTTTATGGTGGGTATGATTAGATTCAATTCTACCAACATTCCATGATTCAGTGGAATATTGTGCCGCTGTTGAAAGGGCTGAATTGGATTCCTGAGTAGAAATACAATCTTTGTGGGGCACCTGGGTGGCTCAGTCGGCTGAGCGTCCGACTCCGGCTCAGGTCATGATCTCACTCACAGTCTGTGAGCTCGAGCCCCGTGTCGGGGTCTGTGCTGACAGCTCAGAGCCTGGAGCCTGCTTTGGGTTCTGTGTCTCGTTCTCTCTCTGCCTTTCCCCCCTTTGTGCTCTGTCTCTCAAAAATAAATAAATGTTAAAAAAAATTTAAAAAAAAAGAAATACGATCTTTGTGGACTAATATTATGTAAAAAAACACACACACACACACCTCAAAAAGCAAAATTGAGTGTGAACGTAGAGGTCCACACTGCAATTGTATGCTGAAAAAACTGTATTCATGTAGCTCAAAGATCTAAAGGGAACGAAAAGAAATCGGAGATGGTGTTTACTAGTGAAAATTTTGTTCATTTTTTTTTTCAGGAACAGTTGCGACACAAAGGAATAATTGTGCCAGAAACCTGGGGTGGTATAATCCCTATACCTAAACTTGACCGAGTTATGATCACTGATACAGCTCCTGTTTTCTGACCAACGAACGTGCACCATTTCACCAGGGGAGACGTGGTTCTTCTGGAACGAAGTTCTAACCATTTTCCTTCTTGATGAACAGCACGCAGTGTGTAGTTTGCAAAAGATGGGACTGGTCTTCTGCGAGGTTCCATGGGGGGGGGGGGATTAGGGACCAGGGAGGCTCCCACCACCTAACCCCCGGCGGGGATTGGGAGGGAGGGCGCTGGGGCAAGACAACACCCCCCCTCCTTAGATTGTTCTCCAAGCAGGAAGCCACTTGTCATGTCCCACTGTGACAGCCCAGCTTTCTCGGATCTCAGAGGAGCAGCACAGGCTCCTTGCTCCCCGCCCCGCCCCCCCAAACAAACAGCTCTCCATTTGTTTGAAAGCTCATTGTTGGCACATGTGGGCTGTTTTTCTCCAAGTCAGAAAACAAATGGCTTTGACGCCTGCCCAAACTCTGGAGGACAAGCCTCCTGGGGTTCCTGCCTGTGCTCCCCACCCTGAAGGCTGTGGCTGCCCTGCCCCCCCCACCCCTCCCGGCACAACCCGGCCCTGCACCCCTAGCTCCGGGCTCCTGCAACACCCAGGCACCCCTGCCTTCCTGCCTCAGTGCTCCGCCGGCTCCTTCTGTCCTCCAGGAATCTGCCAAGATGCTACTTGGCCCAGGGCTCTTCCTGCCCGTGGTGCTAACCCAAGCGCCCGGGGGGGCCTGGGTGCTCCCCACCCTGCAGTTCCAACCCCTTCCCGACCCTTTTCCCTCTTGGTCCTCCTTGACGTCCTTGTCAACGTGTTGATTTTCGCTCCCGCCACAGGCCCATGCGCTCCCTGAGGGCAGGGACTGCGCACATCCTCGGTGCGCACAAAACCCTTGCCCTTGCCGGGCAACCGCGGGGAGGGTGGCCGCCAGCAGCTGGCAGTGGCGCGTGGTGAGCGTCAGAATCGCACGGCCTTGCAACGCCCCCTGGGACGGAGGCTGTCCTTGCATATCTCGGCCAAGGAGACAGCAGCTCGGGAGGTGGCCGAGTCCCCGACAGACACCGTGTGGCTCCCTGGGCCCTGTCCTCCCCGCGCGAGCTGACCCGGGCTGTGGCCCAACCACCTCCTCTACCCCTAGATCCCCTCCCGGCCCCTCTGGGTCCCTTTCCCGCTCTATCCTAGGGTCTCTTCCTCACTAGGAAGGTCCTGGGGCAGTGGCCTGACTAGAGTGACGCACGGGCCGAGAATTCTGTCCCCTCAAGGGGGCCGCAGAAAATTAGAGATTCCAAATTGTGCCAGATATATACAATTATACACAAAACCGTATAGCCCCGGGCTCCCCCATCCCCCAGCAGACATCTGTCTCCTAACCACGCCCCGCCTCCCCCCACCCCACCCCCGCAGCAGGGCACCCGAATCAAGGCCCTCCAGAACGACATGTTTGTCCTCAGGGGAGCGGCCATCAGTGAAAGGCCTACGCTGGGTGCCCCACATCTAGCGACAACTTCCTGTCATCAGGGAAGGCCACGACCACGGAAATCCCCAACAGTGGCGGGTGCGGGGGGGGGGGGGAGGTGCTTCTTATATTTCTGTCTCCCTTGTGACCCTAAAGTTGCAGATTTCCACGTGTCCAGCACCCACACACGTCTCGGGCCTTCTATCTAATTTCACTTGCACGGCCAGCCGTAAGGAAGGCGTGCCCCCAAGTCTGTGACTCCTGTTTCACAGCGAATGAAACGGGATCCTGGAGGAAGCTGCCGGCTTCATACGGACCAGCAGCTGGGCCGGGATGCAGTTTGGGTGTGTCTTATCACCCCAAGGTGCCCACCCAGCACAGTGCCAGGTGGTTGGTGGGAGCTGGGTGCTGAACTAGGCTTCTCCAAACTCCACCTGTGGAAGTCCCCCAGATTGTGACTGTATCTGGAGACAGGCCTTTAAAAAAGGGAATTAAGGGGCGCCTGGGTGGCTCAGTCAGTTAAGCTTACGACTTCGGCTCAGGTCGTGATCTCGCGGTTCATGAGTTCAAGCCCCTGCATCGGGCTCTGTGCTGACAGCTCGGAGCCTGGA
This sequence comes from Lynx canadensis, assembly GCF_007474595.2. Classification (NCBI taxonomy): domain Eukaryota; kingdom Metazoa; phylum Chordata; class Mammalia; order Carnivora; family Felidae; genus Lynx; species Lynx canadensis. The sequence goes on along the minus strand of NC_044309.1, from coordinate 137,196,916 downwards.
GCCTGCTTGGGATTCTGTCTCCCCCTCTATCTGCCCCTTCCCCACTCACCCTCTCTCTCTCTCTCTCTCTCTGTCTCCCTCCCTCAAGATAAATAAACATTAAAAAAAAAAAAGATTTTAAAAAAGGAAGTAAGGTGGGGTGCCTGGGTGGCTCAGTTAGTTGAGCGTCTGACTCTCGATTTCAGCTCAGGTCATGATCTCCCGGTTGTGGGATCGAGCCCCACGTCGGGCTCTGGCTGAGTGTGGCGCCTGCTTGAGATTCTCTCTCTGCCCCTCTCCTTTGCTCATGCTCTGTCTCAAAAAAAAAAAATTTTTTTTTTTAAAGAGATCAGCATGTGTTTACATGCACGGGCACACACTTAGGGATGGCCATGTACAGACACAAGGGGACAGCCGTCTACAAGCCAAGGAGAGAGGCCTCGGGAGAAAGCAACCATGCTGACATCTGAATCCGAGGCTTTCAGTCTCCGGAACTGTCAGAGAATAAGTTTCTGTCTTGCAAGCCACACAGTCTATGGTACTTTGTTACACAGCTTTAGCAGACTACAACGGGTACAAAGACAAGGGTGAGGAAGAGGTGTTATGCATCGTGGTCTGGGACATTGTAAAGGGCATCAGAACCAGGGAGGGAAGGAGGAGAGGGAGCGTACAACATTCCAGGGCATTCTAGAACCTCAGCTGTCCTGGGACTCTATGGATCCAAGGAAGAACTGTTAGGGCGAATGCAAATAAAACCACCCTCATTTATTGTTATGTGAAACAGAGTTCTAGGAGTGCTGCCCTCTGCTTTGAAGCCTGGAGCTCCCGTGGCACCAGTGTGTTGACAAAAATGAGAGAAGCCGGGGGCGCCTGGGGGACTCAGTTGGTTGAGCATCCGACTCTTCATCTCAACTCAGGTCTTGAGCTCAGGGTGGTGAGTTCAAGCCCCGCGTTGGGAGCCATGTTTGTCTTCATGAGATCGTGACCTGAGCCGAAGTCATAAGCTTAACCGACTGAGCCCCTTAATTCCCTTTTTTAAAGGCCCGTCTTCAAGGCTTCACTTTGGGGGTGACGCCTACTTTAAAAAAAGAGAGAGAGAGAGAATCTAACTGAACAAATTCTGGAAAAACTGCCCCGATGCCTTCAGGACAGTGGTGGAAACTCAGACTGCCTTTTGTTTGGGTTTTTGTTTGCTTCAGGACAGACCTGCAGGTCCTTTTGCTGTTTGCCGGAGATACTGCCGAGGACTGGCAATCTCGAAACTTCCTGTTAGTCTGAGTTGCAGAGTGGGGATTCTGACGGGCACCTCTCATTTTCTCCCCTTGTTTGAGGGATTCTCCACTGAAGAGCTCTTGAGGGAGCCCTGATTTCTTCCCACTACAGAGTCTAAACTTGTACTTTTCCCACACCGGCCTCCCTCGAAACCAGGGTGCTGGCCTGTGACCGAGGGGAGCTGACCACACACAACCACCCCAGACTTTGTAGTGGGAGCTGGTAATGGAAAGAGGCAGGCCTGCTAGAAGCAGCAGCAGCAGCAGCAGAAACGTGAAATTTCTGGGCCTGAATTTGGCTGTGGCCCTGGCTTTACTCCAGATGTGCCTGGTCTAGCCCAGCTTCTAGGCTTGGTCTGCGGTATTGCCGATGGTTCTACGGGCTGCCCAGGACCCTTCCAATGAACTTCTCTCCATTTACATCGACCAAAGTCGGTGGCAACCGAGAATCCTGCTTGATACTTGGGATTGTTTACAGAATTAGAGGAGGAACGGGCATTCCCTTACGGATGGTGGGCAGTGAGAAGAGTGCTTCTAATTTCCGGTGGGCGTCTGGATGGGGTATCTGAACATGACTTTGGTTGCCACCGGTGGGAGGAATGTACAACTTTGTACGTGAGATTGTTGGGTTGAGTTCAGCACAGACAAGCTTGAAGAGAGACAGAGACAGAGAGAGACAAAGAGACAGAGAGAGAGAGAGGTATATTAGTGTGCTGAGAACAGCCCATGGGCAGAAGGTCGGGGGCACCATTGGGGAATCCTATCCTGCCATGGCTCCCTCTTGACAGCTGAACCCCTTATTAAAATTTTGCATTTTTTACAAGGGCAGACCTCTCAGTGCTTTCTATATTTTATTGACATTCTGAATGGCGTGTGTTTTCTACCGTGGTTTCTAAGTGGTGGCCACTCATATAAAGGAAAGTTGTAAGATTTTACGTATCCAATATGTACGGCTGTATGTGAGTCATGTGCAATTTTGTTTATTGCTATGAGATTTATAATAGGAATATGAGCATAAAAGGAAACATAACCACCAGTGTGTAGGAGAGAGAATAGTTAAATAAGGACGTGACATATCCCTGCTATGGAATATCACGTAACTTTTTTTTTTTAACATTTATTTATTTTTGAGACAGAGAGAGAGAGAGCATGAACAGGGGAGGGTCAGAGAAAGAGGGAGACACAGAATCCAAAACAGGCTCCAGGCTCCAAGCTGTCAGCACAGAGCCCGACGCGGGGCTTGAACCCACGGACCGTGAGATCATGACCTGAGCCGAAGTCGGATGCCTAACCGACTGAGCCACCCAGGCGCCCAACACGTAACTTTTTAAAATTCTGTACGAAGACCGTGACAACAGAGGTGGTTGTTTTTTAATAAAATGCAAATGAAGGCATAAGTTAAAATTGAATATATATAATATATATACAGTAGGCTTTATTAAAGTGTATATTTTATATACCGTATACTATACATATGCTATATATACACATACACTATATATATACTATTATATATATACACACTAGGCTTTGTTAAAATGTATATATTTTATATGATATATATGAATATGGAGAAAATTTTGGAAGAAAAATACTATTTCATTAGGGCAGTGGCATTCCTAGATCTTTCTGCACTGATGAGTTTTTTACTCTCTACACGTATGACTTTTTCACTGAAGAAAAATAAAATCTAGGGGTGCCCGGGTGGCTCAGCCGGTTAGGCGTCCGACTTTGGCTCTGGTCATGATCTCACAGTTCACGGGTTCAAGGCCCACGGAGGGCTCTGTGCTGACAGCTCGGAGCCTGGAGCCTGTTTCGGATCCTGTGTCTCCTCTCTCTCTGCCCCTCCCCTGCTCACACTCTGTCTCTCTGTCTCTCTCTCTCTCTCTTGAAAATAAATAATACACATTTTTAAAAATCTAAGATAAGCCACACCAGTGTTTCTGCAGAACTTGTTTTCACAAGTCAGGAGTTCGGTCTCCACCCCAGGAAGACCAGCCATTGTTTCTTTCCTTTGACTTTTCAGGTTTATAATATACTTTTCACAACAACCACATTGCAGAAAATCAGGAAGATGGAGGGGGAAAAAAATCTCCTATAATCCCACGCCCTGACACAAGCAGACGTGCCCCGAGCCTGTTGCCAGGATTTTACACGCATAGTTTATGTAGCTCATCTCAGGGCACAGTCTTGGAACCCGGTGTCTTTAATTTACAGTCTGTCATAAACGTGCCCCGTGTGGCCACGAAGCCTCCTTCGCCATTCCTTCTCGATGGGCAACAAGACGCCATCAAGTGGGGGAGACATCAACTCATTCCCCTATTGGATGTTTGAGTTAATTCCAGTTTCTTTGCTGATATAAGAAATACTGCAAAGACCGTTTATTTGTTCATGAGGCTTTTCATTTTTGGGGTTATTTCTTTAGGACGGATTCCCAGAAGTCAGATGAGTGAGTCAAAGGGCACAAGCTGCTCCAATGAGCGTCTCTCCCTAAGCTGGCCGAGTCACCTGCCATTTGCTGGAAGGACAAATGGTTCCAATTAAAGGCCCAAAGTTTCTCCACAGGCTCCAGCTGCGTGTGGGGGGGGGGGGAGCCACTGGGGTCTCTGCCACCCGGGCAAACTTGCCAAACTAAAGGCTCAGTGCCAAAAGTCTCCGTAGGTAGTGTTTTTCTAAAAGGAATTCAACAATCTTTTGTATTGACTCATGATTAAATCTGTGCAGCTGTGAGCCTTGCAAAGCGTCCGCTTTGCTTAGCAAGGAGCAAGTGCACACCGGAGCTGGCTGGGGACCCACCATCATCCCTCCCGACCCCCATCGGGCCACCCCGCAACTCAGCATGGCAAGGGTCTTCATCTCTCTTTACCGCAACTTGTCCCCATTCTGCAGATGAGAAAACCGAGGTTCAGATGGGCGAAGGGACTTGCCTGGGATCCCGCAGTGACTCAACAGCAAAAGCAACACTCGGTCTAGTCCCCGGGGCCGCTTCACTCTCAAGCCACGTTGGACCAGATTCATTCACGCCGCAGACGCTGAGCACAGCCCTGTGCCAGGACCTCCCTCGAGGAGCTCGTGGTCTGGGGGAGACCTACCCCCGGCCATTTCAGTACCAGGGAGAGCCGTGCAGCCCCAGCACGGGGCCGGACGTTGCTCACAGAAGCATGCCAGGTGGGCGAGGAAAGGAGGAAACACAGGAGGAGAGTGCGGTGAATTTGGGCAAGAGCGGCACGGGCCTGGCTCTCAAGAACCTCAGCTCCTGGTCTCCTGGGTGGAGGTGAACATGGAAAGCTAACCCCGGTGGGAATAATCAGAACTCCCCCTGTCCACAGAGAGCACCCAGGGACAACGTTAGAGACCACAGTCACAGGTCTCACACCCGGCAAGGTCTCCTGATGGCCAAGAGCAAGCTCTGTCTTCACAGGCCTCTGTTTGGACGCTGCCCCTCCCCGTCACTGGCTAGATGACCTTAGGCAGGTCACTCTCCGGCTCTGAGCTGCAGCGGCTTCTTTATAATAAAGGGAATGACATCACACGCCTACCGATGTTGGGAGGGTTAAATAGGGTAAGCAACGTGTGGGGGGCTTCTAGACCTGAGCTTAGCTCAGGGACCTGTCTGCTAAGTGTTGGCTGGGATGGTGAAGTAGGGGAGGAGAAGGATGTGTGGGGAGAGCTGATCTTGAAGGGCCTCGTGGAGGGCCCGAAACCGGAGCTGGGAGGAGGACGCAGATGGGGACGGCAGGGCGCCTGCGGCGGGAAACACGGCAAAGGTTTGCAGAGATGCCTCGGCCACCCCAGGAGGGTCATTTTCAGTTGTATCCTGGAGTGTCTTCTTTTTTTTCTTTCTTTCTTTTTTTTTAGAGAGAGAGAGAGAGAGAGAGGAGTGGGGCAGAGGGAGACAGAGAGAGAGAGAATCTTTTTGGGGGGCGAGGGAGGGGATATAAAGTAAGAATTTCTTTTTCGTCTCAACTTAGCTAACACACAGCATAGTCTTGGCCTCAGGAGCGGAACCCAGCGAATCGTCTCTTACACACGACACCCGGTGCTCATCCCAACAAGTGCCCTCCTTCATGCCCGTCACCCATTGTCCCCCCCTCCCAACCCCCGCCCCCATCGACCCTCAGTTTGGTCTCTGTATCTGAGAGTCTCTTACGGTTTGGCCCCCTCTCTGTTTTTATCTTTTTTTCCTTCCCTCCGCCTACGATCATCTGTTATGTTTCTCAAGTTCCACGTGTGAGTGAAATCACGCGATAACTGTCTTTCTCTGACTTGTTTTGCTTAGCATAACACACTCCGGTTCAATCCATGTGGTTGCAAATGGTAAGACTTCATTCTTTTTCATCACCGAGTAGTATTCCATTGTATATAGAAACCACATCTCCTTTGCCCGTTCGTCAGTCGATGGACATTTGGGCTCTTTCCATCCTTTGGCTATTGTTGATAGCGCCGATATAAACATTGGGGTCATATGTGGCCCTATGAATCAGCACTCCTGTATCCTTTGGATACGTTCCCAGTAGTGCAATTGCTGGGTCGTAGGGTAGTTCTATTTTTAATTTTTTGAGGAATCTCCATGCTGTTTTCCAGAGTGGCTGCACCAGCTTGCATTCCCACCAACAGCGCAAGAGTGTTCCCCTTTCTCCGCATCCTCGCCGACATCTGTTTTTGCCTGAGTCGTTCATTTCAGCCATTCCATAGGAGTGAGGCGGTATCTCATTGTGGTTTTGATTTGTATTTCCCTGCTGATGAGTGACGTTGAGCATCTTTTCATGTGTCTGTTGGCCATCTGGATGTCTTCTTTGGAAAAGTGTCTGTTCATGTCTTCTGCCCGTTTCTTCACCAGATTATTTGTTTTTTAGGTGTTCGGTTTGGTGAGTTCTTTATGGATTTTTGATATTAACCCTTTGTCCGATAGGTCATTTGCAAATATCTGGGAGAGAGAGAATTTAAGCAGGCTCCACGCTCTGACACGGGGCTCAGTCCCACAACTATGAGATCATGACCTGAGCTGAAATCAGGAGTCAGATGCCTGGGGCCCCTGGGTGGTTCAGTTGGTTGAGCGTCCAACTCTTGATTTCAGCTGAGGTCAGGATCCCAGGGTCATGGGATTGAGCCCTGAGTCGGGCTTGTGCTGAGCACAGAGCCCGCTTGAGATTCTCTCTCTCTCTCTCTCTCTCTCTCTCTCTCTCCCTCTGCCCCTCCCCACTCATGTGTGCACGTTCTCTCTCTCTTAAAAAAAAAAAAGAGAGGGTCACATGCTTAACCGACTGAGCCGCTCAGGCGCCCCGTATCCTGGTGTGAGCCCTGACCAAGGGCCAACGCTGTGCCACACTTTGGCTCATCACCTAGAACCCCGCGGGCTGGGAAGCTGCCATTTTGCAGAGGTAGGCACGGGGGCGCCGTTGTCCCTCTGCACCCCGGTGCGCTCTCTGCCCAGGGCAGCCTCCTCTCCTGGGTTTGCATTTGTCTGCGGAGCCTGGCTTGCCCTTCACCTTCATTCCGGCCACTTGGCTTGGCTGCCGTTCGTTTCCCGCTCCTTCTTGCCGCGTGGCCATGTGGTGGTGTGGCCAGGAGGAGCCCCGCACGCACACAAGGCGTCGGCCGAGCCCCTGGGCTGTCCTGGAGGGCTGCCGTGTTTGTGGCTGTGGCCGTGGCCGTGGCCGTGGCAGTGCTCAGGGTGCAGCAGCCCCACGGCCGCCCCCACCCCCGCCCCAGGCGCCTGGGGCAGTTGGGCAATACCGAGAGCATCCCTGCTGGCTCCCTGCTGTCTGCGGGACCATGTCCAGGCCTCAGACTGTCACATGAGGCCCCTGGGACGCTCTGCCCTGCCCGTTCTCTTTAACCTCTTCTGTCTGCGTCCTCAGCGAATCGATTGTTCACCCATTCGCGCAACAAGCATTTTCTTGAACGACCACTATGTCCAGGCACTGTTTTAGGCGCAGAAGGGAACCAAACAGACAAAACCCTGCCTCCCTGGAGCTGACACGGCGGGGGGGGGGGGGGGGGGAGGGATGGGACTTCCATTCGGACCCGAAATATCTTTCCTTCACCTGTGGCTGTGTTTCCCTCACCTGGGAAACCCTTTCCCTCCTGGCAACTCCATTCCCCGCACCCCCCCCCCCAAGTGTTCCCAGACTCCTCAGGAGCCGTCTGATGACTGGGGTGGGGCACCGCCCCTGCCCACCCGCCCTGACCACGAACAGAAGCTTCTCGATCTGGGAGGCACATCGGACACAGGGGCTTGTATCTCGCCACAGAACGGGCTCCGACCTTTTGTGTGGTTTTAGCTTCGGTCTTCCTAGAAAATGTGCAGTGTTTACTCTGACGTGGAGAGAGTCGACCACTTGGGATTTCTCAGTTTACGAGGCTGACTTCGTTTATGGCCACATTTTACGTTCCCTCGTGTTTCAGACCCCCAAACACCTTTCACTCCCTCTGGGATCTCGGGGTTGACGCCGGGCACAGTCGGGTGGTCTGGGGGGGCAGGTTGGGATGCACGTGTCCTCTCCCACCGGCCCTCTTCTGGGTCCCCGTGGTCCTGCTCCCCCGAGTCTCACAGCCGTGCTGGCATCGACCATTCCCCCATCTCTCTGACCCCGGGGCAGAACTGCCTCTCGTCCTTCTCAGACTCCAGCTCAGGCTTGTGTTCACCCACATTTAGTGTCCCGTGGAAACGTGGAGAATGAACGGATGGCCCTGACCGGCGAATGCGTCTAATCGGATCGGCCCCCCCCCCCCACCCCGTGCCCTGGTCGAGCACGTGTCCCTCTACCGGTGACCTGAGCCTCCGTAGCTGCCATCCGCTCACGCCTGCCAACCCCGTGGCTCAAAGGCAGAGTTGGCCGAGCTCTGGCAAGCGGCACACAGCACGGCCCTGAGTCCCCAGACGCTCCCGTGAGATAGGAACACTGTGCCCAATGTCTAGGTAGAGAAACAGAGGCTCAGGAGGACCAGGGGCTTACGAGGTGGCGTGCCACCAGCAAGGGTCCACGCCAGGTGCTCCCCCCCCCCCGTGGCTTTCCTGGCTTGAAGTCCAGAGCTCCAGCCACGAAAACACCACAGAATGGACAGGAGGCTCCGATGGGTCAGTGGGGTCAATTCTCCCCAGCTTTTTTTTTCTTTAACGTTTATTTATTTTTGAGACAGAGAGACAGAGCACGAACAGGGGAGGGTCAGAGAGAGAGGGAGACACAGAATCCGAAACAGGCTCCAGGCTCCGAGCGGTCAGCACAGAGCCCGACGCGGGGCTCGAACCCACGGACCGCGAGATCGTGACCTGAGCCGAAGTCGGACGCTTAACCGACCGAGCCACCCAGGCGCCCCAACATTTACTTATTTTTGAGACAGAGAGAGACAGAGCACGAACGGGGGAGGGTCAGAGAGAGAGGGAGACACAGAATCTGAAACGGGCTCCAGGCTCCGAGCGGTCAGCACAGAGCCCGATGCGGGGCTCGAACCCACGGACCGTGAGATCGTGATCTGAGCCGAAGTCGGACGCTCAACCGACTGAGCCACCCAGGCGCCCCTAAAACAATATTTAAAAAACTTTTCGATAAACCACATGTTAATTCTATGAAAGGAAATCAAAAGCGCCGAGGAAAACGGACACACCCCCACCCCAACCCATTAGGCCCATTTTTCACATGTTCCTTTCCAGTTTCTGTTCATTTGTGTGGGGGATTCTTGCAGTTGGAATCATGACAAAGATGCAACTACATATTTACGTTTTTTTCTCACTTAAGCATGATTTTTTGAAGCAAATATGTGGATTAAACTATATAGGAGACATTCTTTTTCTGCTTTTTAAAAATTGGAGTAAGTCACGGGACACCTGGGTGGCTCGGTCAGTTAAGCGTCTGGTTCTTGGTTTCAGCTCAGGTCAGGATCTCACAGTTTGTGGGTTCAGGCCCTACATCAGGCTCTGCAGTGAGGATACGGAGCCTGCTTGGGATTCTCTCTCTCTCTCCCTCTCTCTCTGCCCCTCCCCCACACTCTTGCATGCTCCCTCTCTCTCAAAATAAATGAACTTTAAAAAAAATTGGAGTGAGTAGTAGATCATCCCAGGCCAATGTTCCTATAGCATCAATTGGAAAACCTGGATAAATGGCAAATAACATCTTTTTTTGAAACTTTATTTATTTTGAGCAAGAGAGAGAGAGAGAGAGAGACTCCCAAGCAGGCTGGGCTTGATCCCATGAAATCAAGAGTTAGATGTTCAACCAACTGAGCCATCCAGGCACCCCCTGCCCCTTTTTATTATTTTTTAATTATTTCTTTATACATTTATTTATTTTTATTTTTGAGAGACAGAGACAGAGCACAAATGGGGGAGGGTCAGAGAGAGGGAGACACAGAATCCGAAGCAGGTTCCAGGCTCCGAGCCGTCAGCACAGAGCCCGACGCGGGGCTCGAACTCACAAACCGAGAGATCGTGACCTGAGCCGAAGTTGGACGCTCAACCGACCGAGCCACCGAGGCGCCCCAACATTTATTTATTTTTGAGACAGAGAGAGACAGAGCATGAACGGGGGAGGGGCAGAGAGAGAGGGAGACACAGAATCCGAAGCAGGCTCCAGGCTCCGAGCGGTCAGCACAGAGCCCGACGCGGGGCTCGAACCCACAAACCGCGAGATCGTGACCCGAGCCTAAGTCGGAAGCTCAACCGACTGAGCCCCCCAGGCGCCCCACAGGCACCCCCCCTTTTTTAAGTTTATTTATTTATTTTGAGAGAGAGAAACCATCTTTTTAAAGGGCATGGTAGAGCTGCAGAAGAAATGAGATGTTGAGGAGAGCTGACAGTCTCCAGCCACTGTTTTTTTCTTGAGGACCAAGGATCGAGCTGTTTCTGGCCAGGAGCTTCTGCCAGGGGAGAAGAGAAACCAGCAAATATTCCAGCGGTCACGTGGAAAGCCGGGTGAGGAAGCTCGAGAGAGTTCGGGTGCACCGCTCGTTCCTCCTGGTGGTGCGTTTGCTGAGTTCTCATGCTGTGCAGGGATCTAGGGAGCCAAGGGGAAAGCTGGAAGGCAGAGCAGGGCTTAGGGCACAACAGACCGGCCGGGGAGAAGCCTGCCTCAAACACACTCTCTGACCCCCTGCTCCACACGTTTGCCAGATGTCAAAGCCACCTGGCAGGAAGTGGGAGAGCTGGGCTGGAGCCCCTATAGGGCAGAGCTGACTCTCCCGAAGGCTTTCAGGGCCACGGAGACAAGGTCTCAGCAGATTCTCGATCAAAAGCTCAGGAGGATGTGCTCTGGGAACGGGGACACCCAGAGACACACCGGCCATGACTAAAACTACAACCCAGCCCCTTCCCTGCTCAATTTCTGGTTGGATTTGGGTGCAAAGTCCCAGTTTTGTTTTCAGTTAAGCAGGAATATTTTTGGGAAGGGAGCCCCCTCGCTTTCCATGCACGATGTCCAGCATTCAGTTGAAATTACAAGACATGAGATAAGTGAAGAAAACGTGACAAATAACGGAGAGAAAACACAGGCAAAGGATGTATAGCCACACTTGATGCAGACCTTGAACTTAGCCAACAGGGCTTTGAAATAACAATGTCAAAGGAAATAAAGAAACATGTATGAGGGGTTCCCGGGTAGCTCAGTCAGTTAAGCAGCCGAATTCGGCTGAGGTCACAACCTCATGGTTTGAGAGTTCAAGCCCTGCGTCGGGCTCTGTGATGACAGCTCGGAGCCCGGAGCCTGCTTCAGACTCTGCGTCTCCCTCTCTCTCTCTGCCCCTCCCCTGCTTGCGCTCTCTCTCTCTCTCTCCCTCTCTTTCTCAAAAATAAATAATAAATATTTTTTAAAAATTAATAAAAAAAGAAACATGCATGCAAAATAATGAAAGGTAGATTTTCAACAGCAAGATAATAATAATAGTAATAATAATAATAAAAATAAATTGGAATCTGGGGCAGCTGGGTGGCTCAGTCGGTTAAGTGTCCCACTTAAGCTCAAGTCATGATCTTTCAGTTTGGGGGTTTGGGCCCCGCGTCGGGCTCTGTGCTGACAGCTCAGATCCTAGAGCCTGCTTCAGATTCTGTGTCTCTGTCTCTCTCTGCCCCTCCTCTGCTCATACTCTGTCTTTCTCTCCCTCTCAGAGATAAATAAACATTTAAAAAATTGGAATCTTTAAAGAGAAAGAACCAAATAACCAAACTGACCTTCTCAAAGTGAGAAATTAAGTACTCAATGGAAAGTTTTAACAACAGATTAGGCACAGCATGACACAAGAAAAGTGAGTGGAAATCAAGTCAGTAAAAAAATATGTAAACTAAAATGTAGAAAGAAAAAGAATAGATTTTTAAAAATGCAAAGAATAAAAGACCTATGTGATGCAGTCAAAGGGTCTAACGTACAGAGGTGCCTGGGTGGCTCAGTGGGTTGAGCATTCGACTCTTGATCTCGGCTCAGGTCATGATCCCGGGGTCTTAGGATCAAGCCCCACGTTGGGCTCTGCACTGAATGTGGAGCCTGCTTGAGATTCTCTTTCTCCCTCTCTCTCTGCCTCTCCCCTGCTTGCTCTCTCTCTCTCTCTCTCTCTCTCAAATAAAATAATTTTTTTAGAAAAGTTCTAACATACATGTAATTGTACCTCCAGAAAAAAAGGGAGGAGAAAAAACAGTACTCAGATTGTGGCCAAGAATTCGCCTCAAACAAGAAAAGATGTCAACCCATGTTTTTGAGAAGTTCAGTTTACCCCAAACAGGATAAACACTAAGAAAACCATATTCTAAGCACAGAATAGTCAAACTGTTGAAAAACAAACACAAAGAAAAATCTTTTTTTAAATTAATTTATTTAAATTCAAGTGAGTTAATACACAGTGTAGTGTTGGTTTCAGGAGTAGAACCCAGTGATTCATCTCTTACATAAAACACCCAGTGCTCATCCCAACAAGTGCCCTCCCTAGAGGAGAAAACAGGCAGCAACCTCTCTGACCCTGGCCGCAACAACTTCTTACTTGACACGTCTCCAGAGGCAAGGAAAATAAAAGCAAAAATGAACTACTGGGACCTCATCAAGATAAAATGCTTTTGCACTGTGAAGGAAATAATCCACTAAAACTAAAAGGCAACCGACGGAATGGGAGAAGATATTTACAAATGACATATTGGATAAAGGGTTAGTTTCCAAATCTATAAAGAACTTATCAAACCCAACACCCAAAAACCAAATAATCCAGTGAAGAAATGGGCAGAAGGCATGAATAGACACTTTTCCAACAAAGACAACCAGATGGCCAACAGACACGTGAAAAGATGCTCGACATCGTTCATCATCAGGGAAATACAAATCAAAACCACAATGAGATACCACCTCACACCTGTCAGAATGGCCAACAGTAACAAAGAAAAATCTCAAAAGCAGCTGGAAGTAGGCGTCGGGGGAGAGAAAATACAATATCTTTGCAAAAACCTTGAAAGAGCAGTGGGGAACCTAAGAACACTGCGTTGATCACAGAGGCGCAAAGACATGGTCCCTCTCAATGGAGCTCACGGGCTGGGAAGGAAACAGGATTCGAATACCACGTGATTTGTTCATGGCAGATGGAGGCACGGAAGAGAGGAGACAGGTAACCCAGACGGGGGCAGCATAGTCTTCCCAGAGAGGGAGCACCGAGGAAAGACGGAGGACAGTCCAGACAGAGGCCACCAGCAAAACCTCTCTGCGCCGACCTCCAAGATGGCCTCCACCCCACAGCCCAGGCCCCCCAAAGGGCAAGTTCCCTGTTCCTAGCATGCCCCAAAATTTCTCCTGGGAGTCAATCACCCCCAACAAGTTCTGCGGGAGGGACAGGCCCTACCCAGGAACTTGGCAGCATTACACTCTCTTCCTCCCCTCTCCGGACTCCCTCCCTCCAAGGTGTCAGGGCAACATCCGCTCCGAGTTCTAATAGTTCGTGTTGAAGACGAAAGGCGGAATAGCATCCTTTACCTTGAGGCGTGGATCGTACTCCTGGGGACCCATCCTCTTCACGCACCTGTTGGTGTCAAACGTTTTCAAAGAATCCATTTAGCCGGTATCTACTGAGCACCTAACACCGTCGGACCCTGAGCTAGGGACTGAAGATTTAAGGAATAAACAAGTCCCAGGCCTGTCCTTGGGGAAGATCCTTAATGAGAAACATTTGGGGGCCAACCATTGGGTAAACTGCTTTCGAGCCAACGTGCTGTAATGCTATTTCTTTTTTTTTCCCCTAATGGGGTTAGCTTTAGAAGTACGTTTGGCAAGCACCCTCAACAACCTGCATTAGTCCCAGCACATGCTCATTATTGGCACAAAGGAACATTGGAGCTGAAGACTCAGTTTCATCCAAAGTGCATGAAAAACATTTGGAGGTATACAGTCTTATAATTTTATGCCTAATCTCAAGCGCCAGTTTTCCAGGTTCAAGTTTCGACAATATTAGAGTCACAGCGGGGACACAGGCCAAACAAACAAAAAATGAGCCCAAGCGGAAAAAGAGGGCAAATACGTGTGTACGTTAAAGACCGTCGTTATCTACGCGAGACCGAACCCCGAAATCGAATCTGAGACATCCCCCCCGAGATTTTTCGTGGCAGGTTTTATACGTGCCTCATCTTCTTCTGCACACGAAAATCACTTGAATAAAACTTCCCCACACACTCACGTTCTAGCAAGAGAGCGTCTGTTGGCAATTCGGAGGTCTTATGACTTCATTCTGAGCCAGGGAAAATTCAAAATACATTTTTGAAACTTTAATAGAAAAATAAAACAGCCCGTAAAGAGATGACCTCTACTTTAGAGGCACAAGTGAGAATTTATTCGTCGTTCGGAGTTGTTCAGAATTCGTAAGACTTCAGAGCTGATCAAAACAACTGTTGTTTTTTTTTTTAATTTTTTTTAACGTTTACTTATTTTGGGGACAGAGAGAGACAGAGCATGAACGGGGGAGGGGCAGAGAGAGAGGGAGACACAGAATTGGAAACAGGCTCCAGGCTCCGAGCCGTCAGCCCAGAGCCCGACGCAGGGCTCGAACTCACGGACCGCGAGATCGTGACCTGAGCCGAAGTCGGACGCTTAACCGACTGCGCCACCCAGGCACCCCTCAAAATGACTGTTTTAAACCCTGAAGTCACCACCGAGACCCAAGTGAGGGTCCATACCGCCAGCGCGACCCCCGCTGTGTCGTAACAGAACATTTCAACTCCCTAAAAACACCACCCGGTAACCCCTCAGGGACGAAGCCTGTTTGGAAAAGAATTAGTTCCACATGAGCAATTTTCTCCCGTGTGGACGCTTAACCCTTCAGAAGACGAGCCTTTGCTTTTTATTTTGACAATTTTGAACGGAAAGATTTTTTAAATGTTCAATACATGGCCTTGCCTCGGGAAGCACAGTGGGAGCCTGTTGTGTCTTTCTTTGAAGGTTTCCAGCCATTACGGTGACGGGACACGGTCCTGGGACTTCAGGGGCCGGGCTGTGTCCAGCTTATTCCCTGCACGCCCAGCACGGACACGCACTGTCCGAAGTTTTGCCGAGTGACCCTGCCCGTGAACGCAACTCAGAAGAAGGAGAGGCAAGGGAGAGTGGCTTGAGAAGTCTGGGACACGCGATTGCACGTTCCGGGAGCTTGGCTCAGTGAATCCGCTCCCCGGATACCTGGGGGTATGAACGAAAGTTCCAGGACAACCCAGAGAGAGAATTTCAACTCCTGCGCGCTTCTGGCCCACAAAACGCTGCCCGAATACCAAATACCGTGTGTTGCCGGCAAGGCTCCCACCTGGGCCTGGGCTGGAAAGGGCAAACGGTGGCATCTCCCACCTGCCCGACCTTTGCAGAGGCAGCTGCCACTTTGCCTGGCTGCATAATGCCACCATGCCCCCCGCCTTCCGTTTGAAAGCTAAGGCTTTACCAGGAGCTCGCAACCTCAGGGTCGTAAGCATGAGAGACACGGGAGCAGGGAGGGAGAGAAACAGGCGGCCCAGCGCAAAGAAAGCAACAAACAGCCGCGTGTACACAGTTTTCATCTCTGAGTAAGAGAGGGCTCGCAGAACGCTCTCTCTCATCTTCCCCGGGTCCTCGCAAAACGGGAATTAGAACTGCCGATAGGGGTTGCAGACCACAGGTCTGCAGGCGAGATCCACAAGTAAGTTTTTTCAACAGTTTGAATCTGAAGGCTTTACCCTTTAGCCACAGGCCCCACCGCTCCCTATTACGGACTCGGCTGATTCACCTGCTTACTTCACTGGTTCAGCCTCGAAGCCGTTCGAATGTGCGACCGTTGATCCAGAAGCAGTGCATCTGTTCATCCCACGTGTGCTAAGGACCTACTGTATTGGTAGCGGGATTGACGGTTAGTTAGAGGGAAGATCGGAAGATTAACAAGCGAATCAGATCAAACACCTAAGATAAAAGGGATACTGATTTTACACAGACTCTTTCAGAAAGCCGAGGAGAAGGGAATGCTTCTCAAGCCGTTTTCAAAGGCCAGCATTGCTCTCGTGCCCAAACCAGACAGAGACGCTAGGAGAACAGGTAATTGCGGCTTAATATCCCTCATGAACATAGACACAAAAATCGTTAACAAGATACTGTCTGATCAAATCCAGCCATGTATCAAAAGGATAATACATCATGGCCAAGTTGGAGTGATCATGGAGATGAAATGCAAGTTTAACATTTAAAAATTAATCGATGCAATTCACCACAGGACACAAATTATATATAATCATCTCAATAGATACAGAAGAAGCATTTGACAAATTCAATATCTATTCGTGATAAAAAACAAAAAGTTTAGCAAACTAGGAACAGAAAGGAGCCCCCCCCCCAGTCTCATAAAGGTCCTCCACAAAGACTGACCGTGACGATGCTCAGTGAATACTCCAGAACATCTGGGTTATTCCGATTTGGGCCGTTAAGAATAAAGGTGCTATAAACATTAGTGTATGGGTTGTTGTGTGAACATGAATCTTCATTTCTCTGGGATACGTACCCAGGAAGACAATTGCTGGGGGGGGGCGCATATGGTAGCTGAACACTTAATTTTTTAAAAAACTGCCGAATTATTTTCCAGACTGGCGGTACCATTTTGCATTCCCTAGTTTCTGCACATCCTCACCAGCATTTGGTGTTGTCGCTGTTTTTTTATTTTAGCCATTTTGATAGGCGTGTACCGAGCCATCCCACTGTGGTTTTATTTATTTATTTATTTATTTACTTACTTACTTACTTATTTAAATGTTTACTTGTTTTTGAGAGAGAAAGAGCATGAGCAGAGGAGGGGCAGAGAGAGAGACAGAGAGAGAGGACATCCAAAGTAGGCTCCGTGCTGACAGCACAGAGCCCCATGGGCAGGGCTCGAACTCACAAACCGTGAGATCATGACCTGAGCCAAAGTTGGATGCTTAATCGACTGAGCCACCTAGGAGCCCCTCCCACTATGGCTTTCACTTGCATTTCCCTAATGGCTAAGGGTGTTTACTATCTTTCTCATGTGCCTATTTGTTTTCTGTATATTTTCTTTGATGAAATGTCTCTTCGTGTCTTTTGCCCATTTTCTATTTAAACGGGAGGCTTTTTTTGCTGTTGAGTTTTGCTCTTTGAGAGCTCTTGATGTATTCCAGATACTGGTCCTTTGTTGGATATGGGGTTTGCAAATATTTCTTCCCAGTTTGTAGCTGGTATTTCCATGTTTTTAACAGGATTTTTCTCAGAGCAAAATTTTTAAATGTTAATGACTCAAATTCACCAATGTCTCCTTTCCTGAATAATGCCGGGGACATCACCTCTGACAACACCTCACCTGGTCCCAGATTTTACCTCGTTCCCACAGATTTTCTCCCATGCTTTCTTTTTCCGAAAGTTTTACATTTTACGCTTAAGTTTGTGATCCATTTTGACTGAATTTCTTGATGGGTGCGGAACTGAGGTTGAGATTTACTTATGTATTTACTTTTTAGGCGATGGATGTTCGATTGCTTCAGCACCGTTTGTAGACATGGCTATCTCTCCTCTATTGAATTACTTTTGCACCTTTATCAAAAGTCAGTTGGGCGTATTCATGTGGTTCTACCTCTAGGCTTTTCATTCCATTCCATCGGTCTACGTGTCTCTTCCTTTGTCAATAGAACAGTTTTGATTACTGTAGCTGTAGAAGAAATCAAACTGGGTATGTTGATTCTCCCCCCTTTATTCTTCCTTTTCAAAATTGTTTCAGCTAGTCTAGTTTCTTTGCCTTTCCATATAGATTTTGGAATAATCTTTATATCTCTATATTGTCTATATCTTGCTGGGACTTTAATAGAAATTGCATTAAACGCGTATACCTGTTTGGACACATCAACACATCATTACCTCGTTGTATCTTCCGATCCAGGAACAATGTATGTCTCTCCATTTACTTAGTTCTTTAGTTTCTCTCATCAGCATTGTCTAAATTTCATCGTATACATGCTCCATTAAGTTTATACCTAAGTACTGCATGTTTGAGTGATAATATATGGCACTGTATTTTTAATTTTAGTGTCCACATGTTCATTGCTAGTATATAGAAAAATTTGATTTCTGTATATTCATCCTATATCCTGAGGTACTGCTCAACGCACTTATTAGTGCCAGGAGTTTTTTGCAGATTCCTTGGAATTTTCTACGTAGAAAATTATGTCATCTGTGATTAGGGACAGTATTTCTTCCTTTCTGATCTGTAATGCCCTTTATTTCCTTTTCTTGCTTTTTGTTACTGACTAGACCCTCCAGCACAATGTTGAATAAAAATGGTCAGAACAGATTTGGCCCTGAACCTGACCTTTCAGTTGATATGATCATATCATTTTTTTTCTTCTTTAGTTCATTAATAAGTACATCGATTGACTTTGAAATATTGAACCAGATTTCATTCCCGGAATAAACCCCGTGTGGTCATGGTATATAATTATTTCCGTGCATTGCTAAATTCTACTTACTACTATTTTCTTAAGGATGTTTGTATCTAAATTCATGAGGGATATTGGTCTGTAAAATTTTTTTTTATTGTCCTGTCATTATCTTGTTTTGATATCAGGATAATACTAACTTCATAAAATGAATTTGGAAAGTGTTCCTCCTTCTATTTTCTGGAAGAGACAGTGTAGAATTAATGTTAATTCTTCTTTAAGCACTTGGTAGAATCTGTCCCGTAAAACCATCCCGACCTGGAGACTTCTTTTTCTAGGAGTTATAAAATAATGAATTCAGTTTTATTAATAGTTGTAGGGCTGTTCCAATGATCTGTTTCATATCGAGTGATTTGTGATTAGTGTGAGTTTTCGGAGAAGGTGACCCACTTCATCTAATGTGCCAAATGTTATGTGTACACGGTTGCTCATAGATTTCCCTCATTAACCCTTAGAGGAAGGATCTGGAGTGACATGGCAATTTGTATATTTCTCTCTGTCATTTGACAGTCTTGCTGCATTTGTTGGTCTTATCTTTCAAAGAACCAACTCTTTGTGTTGTGGATTTTTCTCTGCTTCTATTTTTTTTTCTTCTATCTTCTGATTTCCACTCTTTATTATTTCCTTAGGGTTTATTTTTCTCTTCCTCTTACAGCATCTTGAGGTGGAACCCTGGATTGTTGATTTGAGGTGTTTCCTCTTTGCTACTGTATGCATTCCATGCTATAAATTTCCTTCTCGGTACTGCTTTATCTGTGTCTCACACATTTTGATATGTCATATGTTTACTTTAATTCAGCTCTGTGTTTTTTTTTTTGTTTTTTTTTTTTACTTCCCTTGAGACTTCTTCTTTGACCCATGGATTATTTGGAAGCATGTTGTCTCATTTCCCAGTGTCTGGAGATTTTCCTGTTAGCTTTTTGTCATTAATTTCTAGTTGGCTCCTGTTGTGATTAGGGAACATACTGTATGGTTTCAACTCTTTTAATTATTTTGAGGTCTGTGTTATGGCCCAGGATATGGTCTATCTTGGTGTAGATTTCCTGGAAGTTAAAAGAATATGTGTCCTGCTATTATGGGGTAGGGTGTTCTACAAGTGTTGTGTAGGTCCTGTTGGTCAACAGTGTCGTTGAGATCTGTGTCTTTGGTGATATTCTGTCTAGCTATTCTTTCAAACATGGAGAGAGGCATGTTGAAGTCTCCAAGTACAAATGTAGAGTGATCTATTTCTCCTCTCAAGCCTACCCGCTTTTCTTCCACAAAATTTGCGGCTTCGTTCTTTGATGCACGTTCAGAATTGGTGCGTCTTGTTGGTAGATCTGTCCATTCATCATCATACAATCTGTATCTCCGGTAATTTGCTTCGCTATGAAATCTACGCCGTCTGACATTAATGTAGCCACTGCTTTCCTTTGATTGATATTTATGTGATGTATCTTTCTCTACTCTTTTGATTCTAACCTGCCTACACCATTGTAAGTGAGTTTCTTGTGGACAGAATACAGTTGGGTCAGTGTAAAAATCCACTATGCTAACTCCCGTCTCTTAATTGCCAACTTCTGTCATTTAGTTGTCTTCACGTGGTAAATGACCATTTACATTTCATTATTGACAGACATGTTAGGGCTTCAATCTGCCTTTGGCTTGTGTATTATATTTATTCCCTTTTTGTTTGTTTCCATTTTCCCCCGTGTCATCCTGTGAGTTCCTTGAGTAGTCTTTAGACTTCCATTTTCATTTGTCTGTCATGTTTTTTAAGATATTGCTCTGTAGAACTATTTTAAAAGTTGCTTCAGATATTATTGTGTTATAGATACAAAGCTTATCACACTCTATCGAGATCATTTTACCAGTCAGAGTGAAATGTAGACATCATACCTCCCTTCAGGTTCCTTTACTCTCCCATTTATCGTTGTCTTAAATATTTCTTCTACATATATTTGGAAACACATCAGCCAATGTCAAATATAATTTAGAAAACTAAAGAGGAGAAGAAAAACCCATTGTATTTTCCCATACTTTTGCTTGCTTTCCCAATATTCCAAGGCTTCTCATTTCATTGCTTCCTTTCTGTCTAGAAAATTTCCTCTAGCAATTATTTTAGGACAGATCGACTGACAAAACTTCCTCTTAGCTTTCCGTTGTCTGATAATGTGTTGGTTTCCTTTCATTTCGGGAATATTTTCTCTGCACATAGAATTCTGAATTTTTCCTTTCAGCCCTTGTTAAATATCCTGCCACTTCCTTCTGGCCTTTGTGATTTCTTTCTCTTTTTTTCTTCTTTCTTTCTTTCTTTCTTTCTTTCTTTCTTTCTTTCTTTCTTTCCTTTTTAGAGAGAGAGAATGGGAGAGAGGCAGAGAGAGTGAGAGAGAATCCCAAGCAGACTCCACGCTCAGTGCAGAACCCAACACAGGGCTCAAACTCATGAGCCATGAGATCATAATCGGAGCCAAAATCAAGACTTGAATGCTTAGCTGACTGAGTCCCCCAGGAGCCCCAGGCCTTTGTGATTTCTAGTGAGGAGTCTGCTATAATATAATAGCCTCTGTGCTATTCTTCCTATTTTTTCCCCTGTAGGTAGGATGTCCCTTT
Organism: Lynx canadensis; assembly: GCF_007474595.2. Lineage (NCBI taxonomy): Eukaryota > Metazoa > Chordata > Mammalia > Carnivora > Felidae > Lynx > Lynx canadensis. The sequence goes on along the minus strand of NC_044309.1, from coordinate 137,176,174 downwards.
CCTCCTGCTGCTTTTGAGAAGTTTTTCTTTGTCTTTGGTGTCCAGAATTTTGACTATGACGTGTCCTGGTGTGCATTTATTCAGACTGATCGTATTTGGAACGTGCTCACCTTCTTGAAGCTATAGTTTATGTTTCTTGCCAGATTTGGGAAGCTTTTGGTTATTATTTCCTGCGGGTCACTGGGGCTCTGTTCGTTCCCCACCCCCAGCCTGTTGTCCCTCAGATGTCCATATCAGGTGATTGGTATCGTTCTGTCTTCCAGTTTACAGATCCTTCCCTTTTTCTATCTCCTAGTTCTTTGCTGAGACTTTCTATTTTTTCATTTGCTCTGAGCACATTCATAACTGCTTGCCAAAGCCTTTCTCTCCTGGGTGCTTGGTGATCTTTGCCAGATAAGCTAACATCTCTTGTCATCTCGGGGTTGGCATCTATTTATTGCCTTTTTCCATTCTGTTTGAGGTCTTTCTGGTTCTTGGTCTGATGAGTGATTTTCAGCCGAAACCTGGACGTTCTCGTATTACGTATGTGATTTTGGATCTTATTTAAACCTTCTGTTTCAGCTGGCCTTCTCTCACACCACTCTGGCAGGGGGAGTGGGGGGCTGCCTTACTGCTGCCAGGTAGAGATGGAAATGCTGGTTTTCCACTCAGCCTCTCTTGACACCCGGGGTGGGTGCTTCCCATTCCCACTGGGGGGTGGGTAGGAGTTCTGGCTCCCCACCGAGCCTGCGCCGAAATCTTCCCGGCTGGGAGGGATACAGGTGCTTTGTTAACTCTCCCCACCTGGAGTCCCGGGTCGGGGGACTGGGGGGGAGGGTGACCTTGTTACCACTGGGCCACGGTGAAGGTCCCGACCCTACTTGGCCTCCTCTGACCAAACCCCCATGGGGAGGGGGGGAAATGCCTTGTTACTGCTGAGCTGGGGTGGAGGTCGAGACTCCCCACGTGTCTTTACTGACACCGCCACGGGAGAGGGGCCTCATTCCCAGCTGGCAGGGACGAAAGTCTTGGCTCCCCACTCAGCCACCCCTGACGCCACCCCAGTAGGGAAGTCGGGCCCTCGTTACAGCCTGGGGTGCGCCTGGGCAAAGCCCTGTTTTCTTCTGTGTGTTTAGCTAAAGTAGGGCAGTTTTTGTCTCAAAGTTTCCTGTCTTGCCGGGCTGCCCCTTCCCGGTCCTGTGGCTAGAGAGAACGAGCTTTTGTCGGGCTTCTGGTTGTCTGTGCCTGCTGGCATTTCCAGATGGCAGCCGCCTCAGCCCCAGGCCTAGGGTGCATACGGCCAAAGAGAACCCCGGGAGCTCACCGTCGTGTCGTTGCTGGGGTCCCAAGGCCCCTCGTCGGCCTTCCTGCCTCTCTCCACCTTGCAGAATCTTCCCCTTACTTGTTTTATACAAAACGTCCAGAGTTTTTAGCTGTGCCTCGTGGGAGGGATCGCCTCCATCACCAGGCACGGAAAAGCCTCTGTGCTATTCTTGCAACCTTCTGTGACTCTATCATTATTTCAAAACAAAAGGTGAGAAAAGAAATGTCAACCTAGGTGTCTCGCCAGTTTTTTGCAAGTATCAGAATCTAAGAAAGTCGGTTACCCCGAGAGAAGAAAACTATCCATCGAGTCCAGGCGGGGTGTGATAAATTCCAAAGGACAGCAGCTCAGAGGCAGGAGTCGGCGTGGGGCTGACGTTGGCAGGGGCGGGTTTCCCGATAGGACGTGGTGCCGGGCAGGCAGCTCGGGACAGACCTGTAGGGCCGTGTCTACGAAGAGAACGAAGCACTTTTCAAATAAAAGGCATCACTACTGCTAACCCCCTGGGGGTCCTTAAATTCCCGGTAGTCGCCAGCCCAGGAGGCACCCAACTACAGAGTGTGAGAACAGGAAGGGCCCACGGGTGCCACCTGCCCAGCCCTCCTCCGCGGCGGGAAGCGAGGTCACAGCCACAGCCACAGCGAGGCGGGCGGAAGCTGGGCCTGAGGGAGACCGTCTGGCCGCCCCGGAGAGGGGACTGAAGGAGAGGCCCACGGCGGGGGCCCAGCTGGCCAGCCGGACTCCAGACTGGAGGAGATGGGAGCATCTGGAAAACATCATTCACTTTGACCAATCAGTGTTTAAAAGCCAAACAAAGCCACAGTGAGCACAGCCGGGGTTTTTTTCCCCCTTCCAAGTAGAACAGCACATCTGGGTGTTTCATTTTACCCCACAGTTGTCTGCTGCCACGGATTCCTTGGGGAGAGCATGAGCCTCTTGCAATCGAGGACACATTTACCCGTCTTTAACTCCCAGAAAGTAGCCCGGTTTCCCAAAAACAAATTCACACCTGCTTCAGGGAAACCGGAAGTGGATATTTCCATGTCTCCATTCCTGAGGCAGCCCGGGGCGGGGGTGGTGGTGAAATGCTGGGGATGTGGATACAAGCAAAAACTAAGCCCCTGCCCCACGCTGTCCGCCATCTTGTGGAAGACGTGGAAGGGCCTGAGCGCAGGTGGAAACAAAGCGTCTGCTCCTACGAGGAGGCCATTCAACATGGCCGCCATCCCCCTTCCTTGGAGTCCCTTCTGTGACTCCACCCGCCCCTGGGTCTTCTGTCCCACCGGCCACAGCGTCCACCTGCCCTTCCCATCGTGTTGGGTCCTAGATCTCCTCTTTTCTCCCCCCACTTTCTCCTGAGCCCTTTCTTCCTCCCCTGTGGCTCTGGTTACCATCTCTTCGTCACTGGCTCCCAAATGCACAGCTCCCGCCAAGCCCTTCCCTCTGACCCTATCGCACACATCCGACCCCGCCTCTGGGATATCTCTGGGATCTCAGGACTCACCATCGACCGCAGGAAGTGGACGGTGAACACGGGGAATCTGCAAGGTGTCCCTTGACAGCTGTGTGTGGCCAGAGCAGCGGGGGCCCAGAGGAAGCAAGCAGGGAGCTGTTCTTGGAAAGAGATCAAACCAGTGCTGCTCACATAGTTACTGAAAGATGAAAAGAGGTGTTTGCCAGGCAGACCAAGCGGGGAGGGGCAGCCTGGGGGACAAATGGCCTGTGCAGAGATCCAGAGGCATGATAGGGTTTTCCGGGTGCTGCTGGAGCAGAGTCGGTGTCGGGGGAAAGCCAGGAGACTTGGTTGACAAGATCCTGGCCCCACGGATTTGCGTTTTCAAAAGAAGCCTGGCCCCACGGTCCCTGTATTCTCAAATGACAGCCTCAGTTCCCCCATCTGTTAAATGGGGATAATAACAGAACCTACCTCATAGGGTGGTGGTGCGGATTAACCAGTTAATACAACTTGGGGGGGCGCCTGGGTGGCGCAGTCGGTTAAGCGTCCGACTTCAGCCAGGTCACGATCTCGAGGTCCGTGAGTTCGAGCCCCGTGTCAGGCTCTGGGCTGATGGCTCAGAGCCTGGAGCCTGTTTCCGATTCTGTGTCTCCCTCTCTCTCTGCCCCTCCCCCGTTCATGCTCTGTCTCTCTCTGTCCCAAAAATAAATAAAAAACGTTGAAAAAAAATTAAAAAAAAAATACAACTCGGGGCGCCTGGGGGGCTCAGTCAGCTAAGCGTCCAACTTCGGCTCAGGTCACGATCTCGCGGTCTGTGAGTTCGAGCCCTGTGTCGGGCTCTGTGCTGACAGCTCAGAGCCTGGAGCCTGTTTCAGATTCTGTGTCTCCCTCTCTCTGTGACCCTCCCCCGTTCATGCTCTGTCTCTCTCTGTCTCAAAAATAAATAAACGTTAAAAAAAAAAAATTAAAAAAAAAATACAACTAGACATGCTCTGAACAGTGCCTGGCACACTGTAGGCACGGAACAATATGACCTATTTCCTTATGTCTCTGTTGCCGTCTGTCGGGCCCTGACGCTAGAAGGAAGGTTCTGGAAAATGTGGCTGTGCACTTGTGACTGACAGCCTCCTTGCCGAGGGAAGTCAGGGCTGCACAGTGCGAACCTTTCGCCGCCCACAGTGGCAAGGCCAAGAGGTGAATGGCGGCCCAGATGCCACCCGCTGCAAGCTGGCAAGGGACTACGCCCGTCCAGAAAGCAGGCGCTTTTTTCCAATGTGCCAAGCTCTGCATTCGGAGAGGAGCCTGGGGGACTGCTTTAAATTCACACCTGACATCCTGGGGCCCCTGGGAACAGTGACGGGGACTTCACTGTTGCTTCCATTGGGGGGTGAGGGCTGGAAGCCAGGCAGACTTCTCAATGTAGTGTTGATGGGGTGGGGGGGCGACCAGGAGAGAGGTCCGTCCCCTTGAGCCCCAGGTCAGGGCCCCTTCCGTGGAGGACACTTCCGGGAGCTATTAGATGCCCTGTGGAATTTCCACATTAAAATGAAGTCCACAGAGGGGCGCCTGGGTGGCTCAGTCGGTTGAGCATCCGACTTCGGCTCAGGCCGTGATCTTGCAGCTCGTGGGTTCAAGCCCCGCGTTGGGCTCTGTGCTGACGGCTCGGAGCCTGGAGCCTGTTTCAGATTCTGTGTCCCCTTCTCTCTCGGCCCCTGCCCTGCTTGCACTCCGTCTCTGTCTCTCAAAAAGTGAATACGTGTTAAAAATATATATATATTTAAAATGAAGCCCACAGAACTTCGGAAGTGACTGTCCCCAATGTCTGTCTCTTCCACCTCTACCTGAACGCCGTGTTCAACACAGAATTTAAGAGTCAAGCAAACCTGGATCCAAATCTCAGTGTCCCCACCCCCCCCTCCCCGCGACTGTGGCTTGACCCCCTAGGGCTTGGTGTCCTCGCCTAGGACCTGATGAGGTGATGGCACAGCTCTCACAACACACGGTAGACAAGAGCCCGAGATGAACAGCAATGCGGACGGTGCCTGGCCCAGAGCCGGCGCCCCAGAAACTCTAGCAACACCTCTCCACCCGAGGCGGGGAAAACATCCACCAACACTTTCCACTGGCACGAAGGTTGTAATTTGGCCAGAGGTTTATTTTAATTAGCCAACAGCAGGAAAAGTTGATTCTGGAATGTGAGTGCTTGATGACTTCCCCAGGTGGCAGGAGAAAATATTAAATGACAAAAACAAACTGACAGACATTCTTGAGAGAAAAGAGAGAGAGAGAGAGAGAGTCCTGTTAATGGCACTGCCTAAATATAGCCAAGAGTATTTTCGTAGATGGCAGGAACGATGCCCAAGCCTTGGAAGAAAATACTGCGTCTTCCCAATTTTCCGTCCGGCTCTTTTCTCGATTCGAGGTGGCAACCACTTCTGGAAGCAGCCAGACTCTGAGCGTCAGCCCCGTTAACCTGGCTGCTAGGCCCAGGCCGGCGGAGGGAGGGACGGAGCTCAACGGCTTTGCAGCCCTTCGCATGAAATCCAATAGAGCGGCCTGGCCCGTGAGCTCTGGTGCTTTCTCGCCTCCCCGGGGCTTTTCCCAGGCTGCATTTCAAACGAGAAGATGCGCACGGCCCCACAAAGGGCCCTGAGAGGCAGAATTTGGTCAAGGAGCCGTGCAAACAACAGCCAGGCCCTGGGCCCACACCCCGCACCCTCCCGCCAAACCCCTAATTGGGAGCAGGTTAGAGGAGGCGTCCGCGGGGAGTCAGCCATGCGGTCTCGGACAACAACCTTCCCACCGAATTCTTTTCGTCCCGATTTCCACACAGGCCGTAACAACAGCATGCACAACCAATTACGCGCTCCGGGAAGGAGGCCTCGGCTGGAGGCCGCTGGCAGCGGGCGCCTTGGGAGGCCACCCCCCTGTCCGTTCTGCCATCCGCCGGTGCCCGGAGCCCACGCCCGCCTCCCCGCAGGAAAACCACACGTCGTTTGTCATGAGTTCGCTGAAACGGGTGACCGTTTCGCGGATGTTCAACAAATTGGTGACCGCGGAGCTGTTGACTCCTGGGAGCGGCCGGCGTCTGAGCTGTTTATGTTAAATGAATGGAGAGTGAGGACTTCCTCTCCCAGATATCAGTTTACAGCTGTCGGGGGGGGGGGGGGGGGGGGGTTAGTACTGAATCCAAAAGAGGTGCGGGGAGGGGAGGGCAGGGTTTGCAGGGGGTGGGCGTGGGCGCTGTGGGAGGAGGAGGCTGTTTGGCATCGGATTAACCGGTGCATCCATACACTCTTCTCAGCCAACGTCTGTTGGGTGAAAGGGTTGATCCGACTTTGTTCCGGGCTCTGCACCCACGACTCCATAGGTGCAGCCGGGGCGGCCAGCCGGGGAATTTGCCAAGGCAGGGAGGAGGGAGAGAGAAAGAGACAGAGACAGAGAGAGAGAGAGAGAGAGAGAGCTCCACGCAAACCTTGGGCCCGTGACTTAGCCGACCAGGGCCTCAATTTCTCATCCGGAGACGGGTGTGATCGACGTGTGTAGCTCACAGGTTGTGGTCAGGATCACATGAAATAATTCGGGCAGCCATTGGCCGTTGTTAGGATTCTCCTGGAGACACCACCAGCTTGACAAAACCCACACTGAGCTCTCGCTGGGCGTCTTTTCGGTTGCCTTTTGGGCATCTCAGGGCAGACTGGCCGGGGAGCTATCCCAGGGAAGCAGGGTTTATGCATTCACCTAGCAAATATTTGCTCCCTGGCTGCCTTCTAGGAACAAAGCAAAACAAAGCAAACGATACAAATCTGTTATTCATCAGAGCCCCTGAGGCTGCCCCAAGCGGGCCGCACAGCGCTGTGGAGACGCTGGCCCAGGCCCGAGCGGCCGGTCCCAGGTGAGGGGTGATGGGGCCCGGGGTGGTCTCTGTCCCCCCTCGTGACTCTCAAGTGCAAAGCCCAAGTGGAAGGCTACTAATATTTGGAAAAGGAGTTGTGCTCTGCATTATCTGTCTAACATAGTGGACAGGAGGAAGGGGCGCGGACCCACCCGGAGGATCCTGGTCTCAGCTCCCCACATATGAGCTTGTGTTGTTGTTATTTACATTTTGCTCCGAAGGTGGAATCCAAGGGGAGACACCAAAAAAGGATTCCGATTCTAGTTCAGGTCTCCAAAAGAGCCACGACCAAGGGGAATCTGGATTTTTCCAGAGGTCACTTTGGCTGGAAGGGTGAGGAGTGGGCTTGTCGGAGGTGGGCAAGAGGGGGCTGTGGTCTGCAGTGGTCCAGACTTCGGAGGAGGCCCCCATGCCAGGACTGCGGCCAGGGCGATAGGAGGGGGGGGGGGGCCAGCCCTTGACTGATGTGGGGCAGCACGGGTGGCGGAGGGCAAGTCCCAGATTTCCCACCCGGGACCAGGTGGTGCCTCTCCCCAGTGGGGGATTCGCAGACAGAAGAGCAGGTCTGGGGGGAATGATGAATTTGGACATCATCAAGTTTGGACACGTTGAGTCTGAGGTGCCTGTGGGACATCTGGGTGGAGACTTCTAGCAGAGGTTTCAGTTGCACCCTGGGACACTTCCTGCCAGCTGGGGGACGCCTGCACCCAAGACACTTCACCCCCACCCCCCCACCCCCGTCTTCCCGATGCCTGGGAGGAGGCGGGAGACCTGAGTGTCGCAACGACCCGAGGTGATTTAGAGGCAAAGCGTCTTGTGTGTTTGTTTCTCAGCACCGCCTTCCAAGAGGGAATCTAAAACCCCACATTCTGATCCTCAGTGTAATTTCCAGTCATTTCCACCGACAACATTTGGTTCTTATTACCAAAAGATACTCACACAGATGTAGCATTAAAATCTTGGCTCCGATGGAAAAAGAAAACAAGATAATAGAAAGGATTGCAGCAACGCTCAGACATTTATGATTCCAAGAAATGGTTGTTGGATCGCTCCTCCAGAATCGCCGTCTTCTGTGAGTTTCTGGGTGGAAGAAAGCCAGCCTCTCGGTAAATTTCAGGCTGTTCATCTGAACTTGCACCGGGGAGGCCCCCAGAGTCCTGGATGGTGAACCCTTTAGGGACAAAGGCCTGGCCATTGTCCCCTGGTGTCACCAGCCAGGCACACGGACGCTGCTCACGCGGGGTTTGTTGACCGAGAAAAGGAACGGCTTAAGTCCCACAAGTCGGGACAAGCTAGGTTTTCTCGCTCGACATCTCCTTCCAAAGGTTTCAAGGGCTTATACAGGGAGAGGTGACTCTTCTCCGAGACACAGATGGAAAAACACTTACAGAGAACCAACGCTTTGACTTTGGATGGAGAACTTTATCCTTGCCTTTGTCAAATTCCGTGCTCACGGTTTGGGTCCCGTCAGTGCCATTCCTGGTACAGCACTCACGAGCGAGCCCGGGACACCCCCAAGTGTATTTTTACAGCATAATCACTAACATTTATGACATTTCTCCTATGTGCCGAGCACTTCAGTGAGCCATGCCCTTTTATCCCCACTAGTCTGGTATGATGATACGCTCATCATCCCCATTTTGTAGATGTGGGAACCTGCCCGGGAAGGTCATTTTTCCAAAGGTGCGTGGCTGGCAAGAGGCAGGGATGCTATTTGAACCTAGGGGGTGTGACTCCATCGCCCACTTACCCACTGTTTCCACTTGCTTCCTTTTCTTGTTTTTTGTTCTTTGTTTTTTAATGTTTGTTTATTTTTGAGAGAGAGAGACAGAGGCAGAGCATGAGCGGGGGAGGGGCAGAGAGAGAGGGAGACACAGAATCCGAAGCAGGCTCCAGGCTCCAGGCTCTGAGCTGTCAGCACACAGCCCGACGCGGGGCTCAAACTCTTGAACTACAAGATCACGACCTGAGCTGAAGTCAGATGCTTAACCAACTGAGCCACCCAGGTGCCCCTCCTTTTTTTTGAGCGACAGAGAGAGAGATGGTGCGGGGCGGGGGGGAGTTTAGAGAGAGAGGGAGAGAGAGAATCCCAAGCAGGCTCCGGCACTGTTAGCCCAGAGCCCAGTGTGGGACTCGAACTCACAAAGTGTGAGAAATCAAGAGTCAGAGGCTTAACCTACTGAGCCCCAGGACTCTACTCTTCCCTTTCAGCCCCTGGGCCCCATCGCTGCACAGGGACTACACGGGTCCCATCAGACAACAGGTCTCCATCCAGCTTCCCCAGGGCACCCAGGCTGCCAGGGGAGGGCATCAGCCCCGGGAACCCCCAGAACCCTCTGGGACCTTGGTGCAGTTGTGGACGAGCCGGGCATGACTCAGGGGGCCCTGGAGAGGAAGCAAAAGAGAATAGACTACGTGCAGCTAATTCGGCACGAAGGGACCGCAGATCCAAACAGCGACACCTTCCAGAGGACGTCTCCCCCCACCCCTCCGCCTGTGCACACCGTGTGGAAGGAGTTGGGAGACAGATTCAATTCTGTCCCTCTTCTGGGGCTTGCTTGCCTAGCAGGTTGGAGTCAAGGTCAGGAAAACCTCTCCCACTCCTCGTGGTGCTTCTGTGACCGGACGGCTCCCTGCCCATCCCCCCCACGAGGACCTACCGCTCATCTTGCCAAGTTGGAGCCCAGGAGAGAGAACCGGGCTCTCCCCGAAACAGCCCGAGTCATCCAGGATGTTGCCAGCTGTGGGGCAGGCTCTCGGGGCCCATTCTTGCCTGGTGGTCTGTGGATCCGGGAGGGGCACGTCATGGAGCCCCCGCGTGGACCGTGCTACCTCATGTACATGCAGTGCTCGTCTTCCCATCGGCCCAGCTGAGCAAGCGGGCTTACCTCCGAATTAAGACGGAAAGCAGATCCAAAGTGCTTTGGGGCCACACGGCACGGGGCGGGCCCCCATCCCGGCTCAGTGCTGTGTGGCTTCGAGCAAATCGCTTCACCTCTCTGAGCCTCAGCTTACGCACCCCAACAGCAAAGCTGGTGCAATACAGGGCTTTTTCACCTGGGTCCGTGGGATCCTGAGAGACCCGAGGGGAAGTTCCGTGAAATAGGGTGGGGCGAAATTACGTCCTTATTTCAACCAACTTACAACTGAAATGTAGCATTTCCTTCCATCACGAAGGTACGGAACGTTCTTCGAGAGGAGCATCAGTGGCACCGTGACCTGTCACCGATCAATGGCCACCCCTACTTCAAAATTACAGTAGTTACGAGATCCGTACCGGGTTTTGCCACTCAGAGCATTAATTTCTCAGTATCCTTGTACAAGTGTCCCCGAAGAGGAGAGGAGACCCAGCTGGATGGTGGGGTCTGTCTACACCCCTCCACTGTGTGAGGTCCCTCCGTACATGACACCCTGCTCACCCGACCCCCCCCCCCCCGCCCCAGTGAAACCACCCACCCATCGCTCGGCGACTCCCACTCGGAGAACGAACCAAAGGGTTTGGAGAAAGGCTGACTCTTAACTGCCCGGGGCAGGCCCTGCGTGGCAGGCTGGGACCCGACACGGCGTGTTCTGGGAGAAGGCGTCCGTTTTTGTAACAGAAACTCCATTCAAACGCGTGCTCAGTCTCCAAACCGGGGGTCACCCTCACGCCCCTTCACGCTGTGCACCCGCGTGTCGGCCTTCCTGTTCACTCCGTCTTCAGATCTGTCCAGAAGCGCGTCACGCCCCCACTTCTGCAGCTGGTCCCGAGGCGCCATCACTCGCAGCCGGATAATTCCCGTGGGCTCCCCTCTGGGCCCGGTTTCATCCCTGCTGCGTTCGTTCGCGCGCTGCAGCCTTAACCCCAGGAGCTGGAGGAGCCGTCTCCACATGCGAGCCAGCTCGCCCCTTGCTCAAAACCCTCCAAAGGCACCAATCGGACTCCCAGGAAATGTCAAAATCCTTGCAAAGGCCTGTGGGGTCTTCCCTTCTCCCCTCCCCGCCCCCGCACCGACTCAGCTCCAGCCACACCCGCCTCCTTGAACACCCAAAGCGTCATTCCTCCCCGGGGCCTTTGCACTTGCTGTCCCCTCCTGTCCGGAAAGGCTTTGGCCCTCGTCGCCTTCAGGGTCTTAGTTCCACATCCCTTTCTCGCTGACGACTTCCTCGGCGTGGTGGACACTGGGATGCGCGGCCTGGATTCCTCTTGGTCCCTTTGAGGATTGCCATCAGCCCACCCTCGGCCACACCTCCTTCCAGGAGCAGCCTGGCCCACGGACTGATCAACACGGGCTGTGAAGGCCTGATTTTCGGCAATTCTGAAGGCCCGTCCATCTCCAGAGCTCCGTGTGGGGCCAGCTGCTGTCTCTGCTGGGCCCTGTCACAGCTCAGTTCCGCCTCAGCCCCATCCTGCCTTTTCCCCCCTCCCCCCACACATGCTGATCCCAGCTGTCCTCCCGAACAAACGTCCTGTGCACGAATCTCCAAATCGGTCTGCTTCCCAGGGAACCCGTTGACGTGAGTCACCCCACCTACAAGTGCACAATGCCTCCTCAAACACACGCTAACCCCTTTCCTCTCCACTCGTTAGGGTCCCTCCCTCTCTTCGCGCACAGGTTTACCTGCGTATCTTGTTCGTTGACCGTCCTCCCGCTGGAATGTAAGCCTCATGAGGACAGGAGTATGTCTTGCTTTGTTTATTTTGTTTTTAATTTTTTTTAAATATGTATTTACATTAGAGAGAGAGAGAGAGAGAGAGAGAGACAGAGCACAAGAGGGGGAGGGGCAGAGAGAGAGGGAGACGCAGAATCCGAAGCAGGCTCCGGGCTCCGAGCCGTCAGCACAGAGCCCGACGCGGGGCTCGAACCCACGAACTGTGAGATCACGACCTGAGCCAGTCAGACGTTGGCCCGATTGAGCCACCCAGGCGCCCCTGCCTTGCTTTGTTTTATCCGCATCGTGCAGAAGAGTACCTAGCGCTCTCAGCACCCAACCAAAGTTCGTTGAATGAGTGAGTGGCAGAACGAGCATGCCGTCCTTGACTTGTAGCCCCAAATCCCTTTTACACGCTCTGTGGACTCGGACATCCTGAGTTACTGTAATTGGTTCGGGGAACCTGATTCCAGATCTCGACAACTCACCCCCACCAAATTCCGTTTGGCTGTGCTCCAGATGACGCGGTCTTGATTCTGGCTCTACTCACCTGACCACCTGAGGACTGTATATTTTTTAGAGCTTCATCCACATCACCGTTGAAAATGTTGGCTAGAACCAAGTGCCCCTCATAGCCATTTTCTTGGTGGTGTTTATGTCTCCTGGAGCTGATCCTGTCCAGGTACCCATTCGCATGTGTATTTCTGCCCCCCCCCCCCCGTTAGTGGGCGTGTCTTGTTAATTGCCGCGGCCCAGGACCTACGACTGCGCCTGGCACGTGTGCGTCTCTCCTAGTTGCCTCATCGCCCCTGGCGGCTGGGTGACATGTTCCCCCCGCCAAGGCTGGCTGGTCGTGCTCTCTGACATCTCGAGACACCTCTCTGGTACGACTCAGGGTCACGCTGCCTGGTGTTTCACACGCCCCAAGGAACACTGGCCCGTGGACTCCTGGTGCCGTCCCCTGTATCTCCGACAAGAGTCCCGCAGAGCTGAGCCACGTCTGTCTCCATTGTCGGCAAAGCCATTACAATTAGGGCACACTGTGTGCCAAGACTGCCCTTCCCCCCTGGGGGATTGCTCCCTGGCAGCATCTCCATCATCATACAAATGGGTCCCCAGTGGATTCATACCACTCGCTCTCTGGACCTGCCCCGAGTGAGCTCAGGCTTAAGCTCTAAATCTTCATTAATCGGTGCAACAAATATATGTCAGGCAGTGTTCCGGGTTCTGGGAATGGCAGGAATGAAAGCAAAGTCTCTTCCCTCGCGGGGCTCAGCGTCGAGAGGCAGGTGAGGGCCGACGAAACACACATCCCAGGTGATGGATGCCGTGGAGAAAAACTAAAGCAGGGCGGAAAGGGTGTTCTGGGGGAGGCGTGTTTTCATCGGATGCAGGACCCAGGAAAGAGCCTCACTGAGAAAATGAACTTTGAGCTGAGGCCTCAAGGAGAGGATAGAGTCGGCCACCTGGATATCCAGAGAAAGAGCATTTTGAGCTGGGAGAACACACCCGGCACGAAGCCGCGGTGGCCAGAGCTAGGTTGGCACGCTGAGTGCATAGTAATGAGGCAAGTGCGGTCGGAGCGGAGTGAGGGAGGAGGAGGGCGGTAGGAGAGGAGGTCAGAGAGACGCATGGCAGGGAGTGAGGTCACATGGGCTTTGAAGGCCACTGGCTTCACTCTGGGTGAACGGGGAGTCCCTGGAGGGCTTGAGCAAAATGACAGCCTGGCGTGCATTTTAACTTGGTTTCTGTGGCTTCTTTGTGGGAAAGGGCTGTGTGTGGCCAAAGGGAGAGCAGCAGGGACAGCAGAGAGGAGGTTAATGCAATCATCCAGGCCGGAGAGAACAGGCTGCACAAAGAGTTAGCCATGAAGGCAGTAAGAAGTGGTCAGATTTATACAATATTGAAATCTAGGCAATAGAATTTGCTGACGGAGTGGATGTGGGATGTGAGAGGGAGAAAACGCAGGGGTGCATCCAAACTTTTTGGCCTCAGCGATTGGGAGAATGGGACCGCCCTTGACGGAGATGGTGGAGATTTGCAGGAATGGGTTTGGGGGCAGAATTCCGTTTGGACACATTCACTCTGACTGTTTAGATAGCAAGGGGGCATTCGATGCTGAGCCTGGCATCCCAGGGCGAAGGTCTGGCTAGCGACGTGCATCGGAGAAGCTCTCGCCCGTCCCGGTGACCTGGGGCTCTGCCCACCATTCCTCCTGGGACTTCCGGGAGCCTAGCTCCACTTCGGGGAAGTTAATTCTAGTCTTTACGTCTCGGTTCGTCGTCTGGGAAATAAAACTGGCCAAAACGTGTTCCAGATTCATGAAGGTTTTCACCCCATGACGCGTGTATCCTGTCAGTGTGGCTCTAGGCTCCAGGAGCTTCCGCTATGGACACGATTATGTTTTGTTGGAAGTGCTAAGGTTGTTGCAAGCCCCCCCACCCCCCTTTTGCCTCTGCTTACACTCTGAGCCACATCCCCCTGGCCACAGAGACGGGAACAGGGATGAAACCTTAACCTGTGGGCTGCCCGTTTTATTTATTTATTTATTTAACCATTTTTTTTTTAAATGTTTATTTATTTTTGAAGGAGAGAGAAAGAGCACAAGCAGGGGTGGGGAAGAGAGAGAGAGACACACACACACACACACACACAGAATCCGAAGCAGGCTCCCGGCTCCTAGCTGTCAGCACAGAGCCCAATGCAGGGCTCGAACTCACGAACCGCGAGATCATGACCTGAGCCGACGTTGGACGCTTAACCGACTGAGCCACCCAGGAGCCTCAAGGCTGTCCATTTAAAAAAAATTTTTTTTTAACGTTTTTATTTATTTTTGAGACAGAGAGAGACAGAGCATGAACGGGGGAGGGGCAGAGAGAGAAGGAGACACAGAATCCAAAGCAGGCTCCAGGCCCTGAGCCATCAGGCCAGAGCCCAACGCGGGGCTCGAACTCACGGACCGTGAGATCGTGACCTGAGCTGAAGTCGGACGCTTAACCGACTGCGCCACCCAGGCGCCCCAAGGCTGTCCATTTTAAAGGACCACCGGGTCTAATCAGACTCCCCAGTCACGAATCAGAGTTGGGAATGAGGAGACCAGCCTCACCAGTGGTGGCCCTGGAGCCAAAAGGCCATTCTGGGCCACTTACCGCATGAGCCAGCCAAGGACAGAGTCACCTTGATGATGGTTGGCTTGAACCAGTTCTCACCCTGGGGAAGTGTCAGCCCCGTCCTAAGGCTCCGCGAGTTCCCACTGGACGTCCAGTCAACAAAGGCACATTTGTTGAGCCCAAGATGGGAACCCTAGGAGGTGACTAGTTCACAGCTCAGCCTGGTGTGATGTCCCGAGCTGCCTCTTTCTCCAATGGGTGTTGGAATGTTCCATCTCCAACAATTATGGACAATAGGGTTGAAGTCCCTTCTGGCACTGTCAGAACAAAAGTGTTTGGAGAGCTTTCTAGAACATCTGGTAAGAAGAAAAGACCCACTAAATCCCAGACATTCCATCTCTCCACACTGGGGCCATAAGCAGTGCTAGCTGGGGATTGGCCCTTGGGGCCTTGGATTCATCACTCTTTTGGCAAAGGAAAAGAAGGAAAGCAGACCTACCAGGCACAGGATAGGCAAAACTGACTTTGCCAGGGCTTGGCAGACGGGTGGCTAGGTTCCAAGACAGGGCAGCATGAGCCCTGTAGGGTACCACCTGGGCCTTTGCCGAGTGGGGCGTAAGCACAGAGGAAGGCCGTGTGGGTCCACGGGGCCCAGGGTCTTGCCCTCTCTCAGCTTCTCCCAGCCCCTTCTTGTCATTGTTTTAACACCATGTGGACACGTCACTGGTCAAGAAGACGCCTCTTATGGAAAATGTGCTCAAAAGTCCTCTCGCCATATTTCAGCCGCCGTGCTCTGGCCCGTGACCAGGCAAGAAGCATGGGGACCGGTCGTCTCCTCTCTGCGGCGTCACTCCAAGGTGACCGTCACAGGGGATTATACTCACAGCCTCCACACCAGCCTCCTCTATCTGCCTAGAGAGATCAGAGGCATACGTGGAGACAAGATGGCCCTGCAAAGGGCAGATGCGTGCAAGACAGAGTGCCACCTGCTGGTGGTCATGGGCACTGCAGACAGCCACCAAGTTCATTCCACAGGAATCTGGTAGCAGGTGTGTTAGGGCTCCTTCCTTCGCTTATTTGATGGGGGTGGGGAATAGAGCCTTGTTTCTTTTTTCTGTACATTCCTCCGCTCCAAAAAAGTTGTCTCATGGACTTTTGTGATCATCCCCATCACCCTGTCACTGGCGAACACTGACTGCCCTGGACATTCGTGCACAAATTTTTGTGTGGACATACGTTTTTAATTCTCTTGGGCATACCACGAGGAGGGGACTTGCTGGGTCACATGGTCGCTCTGATTTATAAATTCCTGCTGCCTCCGCTTCTCGGGCTCTGGGCTCTGCCTCGGCTCAGTGACATTAGTGTATTCTGCCTGGGGTCCTCCTTTCTGCCAAGCATAGTGATGCCTTCCGGAAGAAGCGCTGGGTGAGCATACAGCTCACCTTGCCCCCCTTCTCTCGGAGACCACAGTCCTGCACTGTCTGTCGTCCAGCACCTGAAAATAGTTGTCCTGTTTATTTTGTCCAGCTTTCTGTTGTTTAAAAGCAGGAGAGATAGTCCAGTACTCGTTACTCCATCAAGGCTGGAAGCAAAAAACCAATAACACTTTTAAAAATACCGGTACTCGGGGGCGCCTGGGTGGCTCAGTTGGTTAAGTGGCCGACTTTGGCTTGGGTCATGATCTCGCGGTTCACGGGTTTGAGCCCCAAGTCGGGCTCTGTGCTGACAGCTCGGAGCCTGGAGCCTGCTTCGGATTCTGTGTCTCCCTCTCTCTCTACCCTCCCCCCCTCCCCCTGCAA
This sequence comes from Lynx canadensis, assembly GCF_007474595.2. NCBI lineage: Eukaryota > Metazoa > Chordata > Mammalia > Carnivora > Felidae > Lynx > Lynx canadensis. The sequence continues at coordinate 137,159,979 of NC_044309.1, read as the reverse complement.
ATCGCACTCTGTCTCTCTCTCAAAAATGAATAAATGTTAAAATAAATAAAAATACCTATATTCGATAATTTCATTGTCTAAAGTCCTAGGGAGATCCAAATCTGAATGGTGGTTTCTACAGATAGTTACTCATGGTGACTTCCTTGCTTGCATGTTTTGTGTTTGTGAGAGCTTGTCTTTGGTTGAATTTAATCTGGGAGAACCCTGAGGAGTCTAAATTGGGACTGCTTTTGCCTTGAGATTATTTATGTTAGCCCCTACTAGGTTCCATGGAGGTAAAATTAATCTGAGAACACTTAGGTTTAATTTTTCTGCTGGGGATTTCTCTCACCTCTTGGAAAAACGGAAACTCTGGAGCTATACAAGAGTGGGCATATGGGTGTGAATTCTCAAGGACTGCAATCATCAACCTCATCACCGCCATCATCATCATCATCCCCATCGTCATCACCATTATCACTACCATCACCACCGTCATATCATCATCACCATCATCCCCATCCCCATCCCCATCACCACCATCACCATCACCATCATCACCACCATCATATCATCATCACTATCATCCCCATCACCATCAGCGTCACCATCATTGCCATCACCATCAGCATCACCACCACCATCATCATTATCCCATAACCAGGGTGAAGACTCATTGCTTTCCACAGTCTCTTTCTATCCCTCCCTTTTATCAAGGGCATAGCCACCTTCCGAGGTCCCAGATTAGTGCAGAGGTCTCAGTTTTTGATACTCCCCCTTCATGAGGGCCTCTTATTTTTCTCCTAGTTATTAACCCCCCAAACTCTGGATTCCTGTTATCATCCTTTGCCACCAGGGCAGCCCCAGTTTCTATTCCTTATTAACGTTCACTGTTTTGGTCTCAATCCACCGTTCATTCTTATGTGTATGAATGACTTTCACGGTTTCATTTACTCCCTTGTGACTTCAGCAATGCAATGCAGACAAAAATCCCTGCTGTAATTAATCCAAGATCTAGTGGAGTTGTGGCGGACAAATATTTTCGGGACGCTCGACCCGCCATATGGATCATTGCGTTGGAAGCGGAAATTCTCCACCTCAGTGACTTCATCTGCGGCAAATGGGAGCAATAATCCCGACTGGTGAGAACCGTCGCGAAGAACTGAGGTGTGCGGAAGGAACGCACTTGGTAGAGTGCTTGGCAACAGGTGGCGTGGGCACGCGGCATCGCTAATGATACAGGAAGTGAGGGGAAGCCACGAACTGGAGCACGGCCCACTCTTTACTCCTTCCACAAACATATGTTGCTCATTTAGGCCACAGCTGTACATGATATGGGTCTGAACAAATATATGACGACCTGTATCCAGCATTACAGTATGATGCAGAGTAGTTTCACTGCCCTCAAAATCCTCTGTGCTCCTCCCGCCCATTCCTCCCTCCCCGCGACTCCCTGGCAACCACTGATCATCTTACCGGTTTTGTCTTCTCCAGAATGTCACATAGTTACAATCACTCATTATGTAGCCTTTTCAGATTGGCTTCTTCCATCCGGTAATGTGCACCAAAGTTTCCTCCACGTCTTGTGGTGGCTTGATAGCTCGTTTCTTTTGATCACTGATGACACTCTACGGCAGAGAGAGAGAGAGAGAGAGAGAGACAGAACCCGAAGCGGGCTCCATCCAGGCTCCGAGCTGTCAGCACAGAGCCCGACGCGGGGCTCGAACTCACGAACCGTGAGCTTATGACCTGAGCAGAAGTCAGATGCTTAACCGACTGAGCCCCCCAGGCGCCTCTAACTGGAATTTTTAAAGCCAGTCTGTGAGGAGATAATAAAGGAAGCAAGTAGAGGAAAATCTTAACCGCAGGGTCTAGGTAGTGGTGCCTGGGTGTATACTGTACAATTCTGGTTTTCTTCCGTAGGTTTGAAAATTTTTATAATAAGATGTTGAGGAGAAGTGAGACAAAGCAAAGCCAAACCCTCCGGAGGGTGTGTGTCTGTGTGTGTAAAACCGTATGGGGCCGTTCAGAGCAGAGTGAGCGAGACGCCCGGCGCCTGGACCCTGGCTCCGCCTTCCAGCCAGAGCCAAGTCTTGAGCTCCCTTCTCCTGCTTTCTCCTGGCGGGAGGTCGATCGCCACACCCGGAGGTGTCAGGGCTGTGGCAGGAACCTGTCCGGCGCCCCGCCTGGCTGGTCCTTCAATCACTGGGGTCATTTGCCCACTTGAGAACCACGGGGAACGTGTCATACTTCCGGTCACCAGCAGAGGGTGCACGTAAAAGCAAACAAGGGCCCAAGGTTTCCAAACCGGGTCTTCCCCTTGGAATATTTTCCATAAAATGATGCAAAATTCAGCGTTTAAAGCAAGCTTCTCCACACTAGGGCCATGATCCCAGTCATACCGACGTGTTATTGGTGGCTGCAGTGGGCTCCAAGAGCTCTCTCTCTCCCTTACTCGCCTGTGCCCGCCGGCCCCCGTACGACTCACCCTGTACTCCTTTGCAAGGATCTCCTTCATCAGCACCCCCGCCGGGCTGTGGGGGACCCTGGCACAGGGCCTCGGAGAGCACTCGGTGTGCAGCGGATGGACAGACATTACCTCCCATTTCTCACTTTATCTCCCTGCCCAAACGCGGCAGGACTGACCATCTGGATGGGGCGTCTCTCCTCCATCACCCGCACCCTCCCTCGAAGTGTGGCTTGTTCAGCCTGACCAGCAACGTTCCGAATTGGATCATCCTGGGAGGCAATGGGACCAGGTGTCCCCTGCGTCCCCCTGTTATGGGTTGAATTGTGTGCCCCGCCCCCCACCCTCAGAAAGATACGTTAGAGTCCTCACCTCCAGTATTTCAGCTGTGACCTTATTTGGAAATAAGGTTATTGCAGATGTAATTAGTGAAGGTAAGGTCACTGGGGTGGGACCTAATCCAATACGACCGGTACCCTTACAAAAAGGGGAAATTTGGGGCACCTGGCTGGCTCAGTCAGTTAAGCGTCAGACTCTTGATTTCAGCTCGGGTCATGATCTCACGGATCGTGAGCCGGTTTCTGGCCGATACGATGTGAATGGAGGTGAAGTGTACGTTGTCCGTGGCTCGTCCTCGAGGGCCAGGCCTACCCCCTCTGCTCCCTTGTGGCCCAATGACACAGAGCAGCATCCCTGGACCACAGGACGGAAGCTGGCAGAGAAGTGACAGAGGGCTGCTCCGGGAGCGAGACGTAAACTGCTTTGCTGAAGCCACTCTTGTTTTGGGGTCTCTGTTACCAGAACCAGGAGAGCCGGACGCCCTGGCTTCAACCCCAGGCCCATCACTGCCTGTCCACGTGACCTTGAGCAAGACACTTAACGTGTCTGTATCTCAGGCTCCTCTCCCAGAGCAGATGAGTAATAAAGATACCCACCCGCCACTAGCCGCCCCGAGGGTCAAACTGTTCTAAATGCCTTGCATATAGTGAGTGCTCCCGTTAGCTTTCACGGCAGCTGGACCCGGGGTGCCGGTGACACACAGGCCCCCTCGGATGCCACTCTCTCTGGGATGGTCCTGGCAGGGCCACGTCTATGCCTTCCCTGTACGGCCCCCACAGCTGCTCCGAGAACACACTTTCGGGGCAGAGCTGAACAGAAACCTCGTACACACACAGGGGAGGGGGTTAACACGGTTTGCCCACCATGAAAAAGCGGAGTCGAAAGTCACTCCCGAAACACGGGGTGTATTTCTTTGTAATAAATGCGACTCTTCAAAAGGCTGCTGCGTTTTATGGATGAACAATTCAGAAGGCAAGGACCGTGTCTTTTTCACTATCGACTTCCTGCATTAAATTGCGTGAAATAACCTTCAGTGGGTTGATTTGTACAGACTTCTTCCATATGTTTTTTCCTGAAAATAAAACAAGGAGAAAAAAAAATCAGCAAATGCCTGGTTTCCTAAGGAATCTATCTTTTTTTAATATGTAGGAAGAAGGCCACAGACTTTTGACCCGTGTGTTAGCCCCGGGATACGGAATACATTCCAGCCCGAGGAGCTCAAGGGTGAGGGAGGGATGTGTTTTATCATCGCCTTGCGGTTACACTGGGCACTGGGCACCGGCATAGTCTGCAGAGGTCTTAGAATTAAATCTCTGTGGACGTGGCTGTAAAGACATCTGTTCATTCCATTCTGTGGGATCATCTCTACTGCTCCTCTGGGGCCCCCAGCGGAAGTGACCAGCCAGCAATGGACCCGCCAGGAAACAGACACCTGATTAGAGAAAATACTGGTGGGTCTCTTCTGAGTTCAAGCCAAGAGCTTGATGGATACACAAATAACTAAGTCAATAAGTAATGTGGGGTTTGGGGTGGGGTTGGGGGGATTTCAGAGAGGGTGGTGAGGGGCAGAGGGACAGGAAGAGAGTCTTAAGCAGGCTTCACGCCCAGCACAGAGCCCAACCCAGGGCTCGATCTCATGACTATGGGATCATGACCTGAGCTGAAGTTAAGAGTCGGGTGCTTAACCGACTGAGCCACCCAGGTGCCCCAATACTGTGTGTTTTGTTTTGTTTTGTTTTGTTTTGTTTTTTCACCAAGTTCACCTACGGATCTGCATTAGATGTTTTCTGTCGCTGGCACTCTGTACTATGCGTGGGGTCTGTCAGTGTGAGGAAGAGACTCCAGCTTGCCCTTGGCAGCTGCAGCGGCTGGCACGGTCCCTCCCTGCCCGCCCCCCCCTCCCCCCCGGCCTCCCGCCACCTCCCGATGTCTATGCCAAGCAACCTCCTCAGAAAAGCCTTCTGACTCCCCCAGGCCCACTCAGAGCCCTCCCCTGGGGCTCCCAGGGCCCTCGGTGTACCCCAAGACCCGCACCCATGTCTGAGCCGCTGGGGGGCGCTATGCCCACATGCGCACCTCCCACGGAGGGTCTCCTGGCCTGTGCTGGCACCAGTGGTTTCCAAGCACTTAATTGCCGGCTTGTAGCTTTCAGCCCCTCTCTCCCTTCTGCTTGAATTCTCTACCAGGAGGCTGTGCCCGAGCCCAAGTCACTGCTGCGAGGGGGCTTTGGTGGGATACACAGCCGGGGCCTGGGGCCCTTGCGTGGGAAAGACTCGGGGAGGTGGGCCCGCGCTGCCTGCCCGACAGTCCCCACGACTTGGCGGGAGGGATCTCGGCTCCGGTGCCCCCCGCCGGCCCCACCTGCTCTGCCGTCACCCCTCCCCCTCCCCCTCCCCCTGCCCCTTGGCCCAGGCCCTCACTGCGAGCGCTGCTCCTTGGCCAGGCTGAGGTTGGCGCAGTCCAGTGCCCGGCGTAGGTCCCGCTGCTGGCGTTTCTGCTGCCGCTCTACGAGCAGAGTGGAGCGAGCCCTCTGCACCCTCTGCCGGTCCCAGTCCCTGTCTCGCCGCCACTCTTCTTCCCGAAGCCGCTGGAGGGGGGGAGAGGCGACTCACCACCACCGCCCCCCCTCCCCCAGGAAGAGATCCAGGGGATCGCCCGGGAGAATCGGCCTCTCATTTCACAGATGGGGAAACTGAGGCTCAGAGAGGGGGCAGGCAGGTGAGCAACATCATGCAGGGCATCCGAGGAGACCAGCGCCACCTGCCAGCCCAGGGCTGCATGGGCAGGGCCTGCGTACCTCCGGCCCTCCTACCCGGACGCTGCCAGTGGGGCGCGCTGCTGAACACGGGGATCACCTGGTGGCTTCTAGAACCTACTGAAGCGGCAGCCCCACCCAAGGCCAGCGGGCTCAAGGCCTTGGGGGTGAATTTCTGCATCTCAGCTAACTCCTCATTGGCTTCCAGCCCCCTCTATAAAAACCATTGAGCCCTAGAAGAGGAAACCCCATCAATGCGGAGGGAAGGGGTCGCTCCCAGAAACGCGAGCCGTTCTACCGGCCGTCCTGAGTCTGAATTATTGGTCCGCTCAGCCTTCTCCTGCAAAAGGAAGCAAAAGCAGGTGGCACCGGGGTCTGAAGATGAACACACCTCCTTCCCTTCCGTGGGCTTTAGGGCGGGGCTTCCGCTCACCCGATGAGCAGAAGTAGAGTGTTCAGCGGTGCCCCCCCCCCCCCCGACCTGGGCCTGCCAGCCACCGGGTGCAGACGGGATGGCAGAGGGCCCGGCCCCCCACCCAGGACCGAGAGGAAGCTGGTGCCCGGTTCTGCCGCCTACAGGGCAAGTCATTTTGCCTGTCTGAGCCTCAGTTTCCTCACCTGTAAAGTGAGGCTCCTCACAGCTGCCCTGAGTCATAACACAAGGTGTTTTCGTCAAGAAATACAGGATGCTGGGGCGCCTGGGGGGCTCAGTCGGTTGAGCGTCCGATTTCAGCTCAGGTCATGATCTCACGGTTCGTGGGTTCGAGCCCCGCGTCGGGCTCCGTGCTGACAGCTGGGAGCCTGGAGCCTGCTTGGGATTCTGTGTCTCCCTCTCTCTCTGCCCCTCCCCTGCTCACACTCTCTCAAAAATGAATAAATGTTTAAAAAATTTTTTTAAAGAATACAGGATGTTGGAGCGCCCTGGGGGGCTCAGTCGGTTAAATGTTTGACTCTTGATTTCAGCTCAGGTCATGATCTCAGGGTTTGTGGGTTTGAGCCCAGAGTTGGGCTCCGAGCTGACAGTACGGAGCCTGCTTGGGATTCTCTCTCTCCCCCTCTCTGCCCCTGCTCGCTCACTTTCTCTCTCTTTCTCTCTCTCTCAAGATAAATAAACTTGGAAAAAAAAAAAAAGAATACGGAGTGCCACGGGGACCTGCTTGCCCTGGACTAAGAGACAGCCTACCTATTCTTTGTCTGACCTCAATTTTCCAAACTGTCTCCATGCAGAGGGGGGACGTGCTCCGGAGGGCGTACAGGGGTGCGGAAGGGGGCAGGCGGATTTCTGAGCGGTGAGGCCTGGTCTAGGCTTTTTTCCCCTTTGCACTTTTCGGTCTTAATTTTCTATGAAGATTGAAAATCAGATAAAAATGCTGCTCTCAGGACAGGTGGCCATCCCTCCTTGCCAGACAGTTGGGCTGAATTGTAGGAGTGAAGGACAGAGCAGGGCCTGGCAAGGGCGACCCACATTCCCTGCCAACGTCAGGGCTCTTCCCACCTTGGGCTACTTCCCTGCCTGCCCCCGGCTGTCCCCTCTCACGCAGGGGCTGTTTTCCCTCCCACACTGTTGACTCTGTGCGCCTGGACCAGAGCCAGCAGGGGAGCTCTTCTACCCACTCCCCCTTCCCTGAGCCAGGCCGCTGCCCCTCCCCCAGTACCTGCCTGCTCAGAAGCTCACACTGACCGTGGCACCTGCCAGCACCCCACCTGGGGTGGTCATCTGCTGACCCTGGGGCAGCCCCGTCCACCCTTGCAGGCCCGAGAACTTCCTTCTTCCTGGCTTCTCCGTGATCCCCCCTCCTCTCCAAAGACCTAGTGCCAGCCTATCAGCTGTCACCCCCTGGGCCCAGCCTACCAGTGATCCTCGAACTCCAGTGGGCATCAGAAGAACCCCTGGGGGGCTTTCCTGGCCCCAGACTGTGGGTCTGCCCCAGGATTTCTGGTTCAGAAGGTCTGGGGTGGGGCCTGAGAATCTGCATTTCTCCCAAGTTCCTAGGCAATGCCGATGTTGCCGGTCCAGAGACCCCCCCCCTTTGAGAACATCTGCCCACACCTTGTCACTACCAAGGATGTCAGCCTCCCTAGTGTCACCCTCAAGTGTCCCGTCCACCACCATTCTGATCTGCCTCTCCCACCCTCTCTCCAGCAGCCCGGTTTTTCGAGTCCTCGCCCCACCCCGGGACCTGCCATCCACTGACCGTGCGCTTTCTACTGTCCTGGCTCTCCTGTGACTTCATTTCCCTCCTGGTTCGGCCCGGCGTCCACGGCTGACACCCCCTGGTGCAGATGCCCTCGGTGCCCTCGAAACTCTCACTTGGGTCAGACATGCCGGGCAGGTCTGTACAGCTAAGCGTGGCCGGGGAACGTCATCTGATTGCACTCACTGAGGACACTTCAAGTGCATGACCTCCAGCCCTGGCTCTGCCTGGCCACCCCTCCCCTTTCTCCTAGGCCACTCTTCTCCAGCTCTCCTAATGACCATTCTCAGTCCTCGAACCCCCAACCTGACCCCCTCACCCTCGGCTGCTGACCTCCCTTCCTGTTTCCCCAGAAAATAGGGGTTCCAGAAGTGAAGCCCACCCCCAAGGCCAAGGACAATCAGCCTGAGTTCCCACCCACCCCAAGCTTCAACTAGTGCTCCCAGGGCCTTGTTCTCCTGCTGGGGACACGGGCTCCAGCAAGTCCCCTCTGACATCAATTTCCCCCTCTCTACTGCGTCGCCCTCGTGGCATAACAAGTATGCTGTTATTTCCATAATCAGAAAAAACAAACGACTGTCCCCACCAGCTACCACCCCATTTCTCTGCACCTTTTTCAGCAAAACACTTTGAAAGCGGTGTCTGCATCGGTGGGTCTCCACTTCCTTCCTGCCTGTTACCTTTCTGTCCCCCCACGCCTCCTCCAAAGATGCTCCTGATAGAGTCCCCAGCGACTGCCCCCTGGATCCTGGGTTCAGCCAGCAGCCCAGCCACAGGGTTTGACCCGGGGGCTCCCCTTGCTGGGTCCCTCCTCCCTCTTTGGCTGCTCCTTCTCAGCCCCCCTCGCTCTCTATAAATGAAGGTGGGGGTGGGGGTTGTCCCATGATTCAGTCCTTAGTCCCCTTCTCCCTGTCTTCACTCATTCCCTGCGTGACCTTAGCCAGGTTCGCTGCTTTAAATACTCTCTGTGTGGCCATGCCTCTATGCTTATGTCTCCAGACCTTGTTCTGAACTCCCGACTATGTATCCAACTGCCTACTGGCTTTAGGTTGTGGCAGAAAATGTTACTTGCCTCCCGGTAGCCATTTTTCGGTCTTCCTCAATAAAACCATGGCCGGCTACCTTGCCGCCCGAAATAAACACTACATTTCCCAGTTAGGGGCAACCTTGTGACTAAGTGTTATCCAGTGGAATTTAAGCAGAAGTGTCCTGTGGAACTTCCGGGAAATGTCCTTAGAGTGTTCTTCCTCATTCCTTTTCCTGCTAGATGGAATATGCATGTGAGGGCTGGGGCTCAAGCAGCCATAATGTACTAGGAGGAGGGAGCCAGTCGCCAAGGATGGCAGAATGTTAGTCAATGACCCTGGAGTTGCCATGTGATGTCTATATGCCAGAGATAAAGTTCTGTTTTATTTAAGATGCTGTTAGTTAGGGTTTTCTGCCATGCTCAGGCATGGAATCCTCACAGATATAGATGTGTGACGCACACTGCACACATATCATTTCCAAAATTGCGCTTGTGACTTCCATTCCCCTATCAACCTGCTCCTCTCGCCCTCTTCCTGTCTCTGTAAATGCCAACTCCATCCTTCTCATTGCCCAGGCCACAAGGCCTGGAGTAATCCTTAACTCCTCTGGGTCTCATATGCCCCACCCAACCCTTCAACCAATCCTGCTCACTCTACTTTCAAAATAGATCCAGAATCTGACCATTTCTCGGCACCCTGGCTGCCAGGGCCCTGGACCAGCCAACATCATCTCTCACCTTGACCGCTGCAACAGCCTCCGTAACAGGCCCTCTCCCTCCCATCCCCCCACCCCCCCCCCAATAGAGCCTTTTCTCAAAACAGCAGCAAGAGGGATCCTGCCACACGTGTCACTCCTCTCAAAACCCTCCAGTGCTCCTCATCTCCATCACAGAAAAGCTCTTCCCCATGGGCTGCCAGGACCTTGACCTTCCCCCTCCCAGACCTCTTCCTCTCCCTCCTCCCTCATTCCTCCACAGCCCACCAGGCTCCCTGCTCTTCTCTACTCCTGCCTCAATGCCTTGTCCTTGCAGTTCATCCCCTGGTGGTCCTTCCTCCAATGTTTGCAATATTTGCAATACTCGCGTGGTGCACTCCCTCCCCTCCTTCAGGTCTTTGTTCCAATGTCACTTCCCAGTCCCCTGGGGACCCTTCTCAAACTCAGCACCTTCCATCCCCTTGGCCCAGCCTTACTTCCACCCCAGTACATATCTCCCTACCTCCCCAAACATAAACCCCTTGAGAGCTGCTTCTAGGGACAAGTACAGCAGCGGTGAGAACTAGACGGCTGCAGGAAGGCAGCGGGTGGTACAGGTCTGCGGCTGGGGGCTGGGGTGGGGGGTGGGCGGGCAGGTACCAGCTTCTCCTGGATTTGCTGCTTCTGAACCAGACGGATCTGCTCCAGCTGCTCCCGGGTCATGCCCTTCCAGCGGTCGGGGACCACGCGGTGGGGCCCGAAGGAGCTGGCTGCCTGCTGCGGGTTCTCGGAGAGCAGGTCCCCACGCAGCAGGTTGGAGATCTCGGCCAAGTCGTCTTCTTGTTCTTGTTTTTTCTCCCGAGTCTTCCTTTCCACTGACTCGGTGGCCTGCACAGGGGAGGACGGACAGTGAGGAAGATGCCCTGGGTGACCCCGTGGGGACTGAGGCAAGGCTGGCGCATCTCACTGGGGTCTCTTGAAGGAAGACAATGGTAAAGTGCGCCTGGGACAGGTGGGGCGGGGGCGGAGAGTCGGCAGGCGCGGGCGTGGGGAGGCCCTTGGACCCTGGCAGCCTGGGTGATGGGGGGCGCGAGGGCTGGGCTGAGGGAGCCCCCCTCTGCACTGATTTGTCGAAGCGGGGAGCGGCCTCCCCAGGTTAGGCCGCCATCTCCCCCAAGGCAGGGCTGCGTGCCCCTCCCAGTGGCCCTGGTCCCCTTGGGTGGCCGCAGGCCACAGAGGACACCCGCCAGAGTGATTCACAACGGCGGCGACCCCACAAAGGTGAAAATGCTCTCGATGCACGTGGGCCACGGGCCCCGGGGACAGACAGATTCCGGGTCAGATCCCTGCTCCGGGGAGGGTGAGGAGTGGAGGGACAGGGCCCTGGCCATGTGACCGGAGCAAGTCACGCCCCCTCTCTGGGCTGCAGCCGGTTCTCGGCTCGGTGTTACCCGTTCTCTCTAGCAGTAAACAGGGCGCTGGGCAAGGTGCCCGCACGCCGCGCGCGCTCGCGAAAGGCCAGCTCGACGGCGTCACGGCAGCACAGGCTTTGCGGTGGGACGAGCCCGGACTCACGCACTGAGTTAATTAATTAAACAATTAATTCGTTGTTTATCGACTAATCATACCCCTCTGGCCGGGGAAGGTAGTTGGACGACAGTGCGCTAAACGGGCCAACACGTTGCGTGTATTCACTCGTTTAATCCCACGACGACCTCACGAGCACGTGTGACAGCCATTGCCGCTGGTCACAAACTATCTCCCGAGCTCCTCCTGCAAGGTGGCGCAGCCGTACTTCCCCACCTGCTTAGAGCGCTCGTGGCCACGTGGCTTCCTCGGGCCCGTGAAGTGTGAGCAGAGGTGACTGTCGTGGCAGGATGAGGTGGGGGTTCGGGGGGCGGGGGGAGGACAGGACACGTTCTCCTGGGGGAGCAGCCCTCTTCTCCCAGGGGGACACCCTCCAGTGCGGGCCTCCTCTGCGGAGCCGGACCGGCCCGCCCGCAAGTGGCTCCGGAGGACGGTTACCTGGGCCTCCGCCTGGATGCTCCGGCCTGTTTCGACTCAGTAGCAGAGCCGCGAAAGCCGACGGCGGCTGCCCCGGGCGCGGGGGGCGTGGCCTGGCAGCGCGCACGCGCGGAGCTGGGGGACCCGAGAGGGCTGGCGCGGTGCAGGCGCTCGTCGCGGAGGTTACCGAGTGAGAGCGTCGGGGAGAGCGGCGACACGGTTTCCGAGAAGGCCAAGGGCGGTCCCCCAGCGGGAGGGCTCGCTAAATGATCCGCTGAGCCAATGAGCGAGCGACTAAATGAATGGCCGGAAGAGCGGCCACAATGCACAGCACCCGGCGCCTGGCACCCAGCACCCAGTACGCAGCACACAGTACATGGCATATAGCACCCGGCACACAGTACACAGCATCCAGCACCAAGCACCCAGCACACGGCACCCAGCACCCAGTACACAGCACCCAGCTCACAGCACACAGTACACAGAATCCAGCACCCAGTACACAGCACTCAGCACACAGTACACGGCACACAGCTCACAGCACATAGTATACAGCATACAGCACCAAGCACCCAGCACCCAATACACAACACCCAGCTCACAGCACACAGTACACAGAACCCAGCACCCAGCACACAGTACCCAGCACACAGCACCCAGCTCACAGCACAGAGTACCCAGCACACAGTACACAAAAGCCCCATCTACCATGAATTCTCTGCGGGCCCTGGAGCAGGTGACCTCTCCTCTTGGGCATCGTCTGCACACAAGGCAAGGACCAGAGGATGTCTAAGATGGCCTTCGGTCTGCCGGCTGGTGCCTCGGTCTGCCCTTGGTCTCCCCCCATCCCCGGCAGTTTGTCCTCCTCGGTCCCCGCCCCACCACCCAACCCCTGCCCCGCTGAAAACCAACATTCTCTCTGGTCTCTGGTCTCTGGTCCCGCCTCTCCCGGAGGTTTTGATTACATAAATGTCCCACCAGCAGGACATTTTTGAGCTTGTGTCTCCAATATATTTATCTCACAGCGTGACACCATTAGACCACACATGAACAGTGCTTCATAACACACATGCACACATGGGAGTTAAACACGGCGAGGCTGCATAAACACTGGAGTAGAGTTCTCCTATCCCTTCCTGCTCTCCAGCTCATCGTCCCGCCTGCCCTACTCCACAGACCACAGTTCTGGGCAACCAGTTCACCGGATAAATGAATCCAGGGCGGCCCCCATCCCACCCAGGAAGTAGAACTGCATTTGTAAAGAAGTCTGGAGCCGGGGTCTGATTAACTGGAGGAATAGAGAGCTTGAAGCAAGGCCAGTGAGGGAACGGGCGGAGCAAAAGGCCGGAGGTGGAGAGTTTGGGAGGAGGTCCCGCAGAGTTTAGAGAGGAGGGAGGTGTCAGGAGCCCCGATCATCAACATGATGATTGTTGCCCTTGGTGAGTGCCAGGACCTGGTCTTGATGAGGATGAGCTCTGAGAGGTGACAAAGAAGTGAGACCAAGACAGGATGCCAGAGTAGTGCTGGATGGCCGTTTAGGTAGATGTCACTGTCCTCGGTGTTAGAGAAGAATCTGAGGTTTGCAGAGTTTAGACAAGCCCACCGCGCCCGCGCCCCCCATCCCCAGGCTCCCAAGCTCAGGAGCACGGGCGGGGGCGCACTCAATCTGTACCAGGGCAGCCCCCGGGAGGGCCATGTGGATTGTGTGGTGTGAGCCGGTGAAGGGCTGAGCTTGGGACTTGGGACGGGGAGACTGGGGCGTCCCGGGAGCTACCTGGTTCCTGTTGAATTCTTTCACAGCTGCACAAACCGCCTTTCTGGTGGCACTTTCCAGATTCTGTAAATGCTTGGCCGTTTCATCAAACTGCAGCCTTGTCTTGAAGTAGAGGTCCTCTGAAAGGAAACAAAACGCAGTCACACCTCGCTTGCCCGCCCAGAGCTCCTTCCCAGGTGCGCAGAGCACCCTGTGGAGTGTCCAGCCACGCGTCTCTTCTTATCCTGCCCTCAGCCAGAGAGAGGGGATGCTCAAGGCTGCTGGGACACTTAGATGAGGTGATTCAGGTAGAGCTCTTGGGTGCAGGCCCCAAGGGTCAGCATCACTACCGGGGATCAGTAAGGTCGGCTGGCGATTGGTGATGTCTGCTGGGGATGGGTAAATTCTGCTGGGGATTGGTGATGTCTGCTGTGGTCCTGGGCTGGGGCACTGATCCATCATCCTTACAATGGACAAGGGAGCTCTTCTGTGGGGACCAGACGGGGCTCCGCAGAGGAGGGGTGTCAGAGTGGGGAGATATTCATGCAGTGACACTAGGACTTTTCCAGGCCAATGAGCAGCAGCAGCATCAGAAGAGGTTAACGTGGAACACGCAAACAACAAAAGGTAAAGATCTGGACTCAGATAAGAGCAGGCTCCCATCCCAGCCCAGACACTCCCTAGCTCTGCAAACCTGAACTATTACCCAACCTTTCCGAGCCTCCAGCCCTCATCTGGGAAGCAGGACAACTCCTACATTGCAGGGTTGTTACTTTAAACAAACAAACAAAAAAAAGCCACCGATCCAAAGGTCCTTCACGTGGTGTTTGTGCCCCATGGCATCCTCCTGATGTCCAAACACAAGAGCAAACTTCAGCGGTGAGGCAGGGGCCTCCGTTCCACTCGAGCTTCATCTGTCTTCCCCTCCTTCATTCATCCTTTCAGTTGACACAGCGCCACGAGGAGGTACACACAGGACTGTGCCCTTTGCAGGGCACAAAGTGTGTAGTGACGGGCAAGACAGAAAGGGTTCTTCCTGCCTTTGGCGAACTTACTGTCTGGGCGATGAGCCAGGTCATAAACCGATGAACCCCGAAAGAGATCTATGAATGCACGCTGCGGAAGTGCCGTAGGGGGAAAGGGTCCTCCTGGGAGGGGACACGCTGGGAATACCTGGCTCAGGCAGACGGGGATGGGGAGGAAGAGAGGAAGAGTGCTTCTCTGGGAGGAAGTGACCTTGGAGCGGAGGTCTGGAAGGACAAGAAGCTGGTGGAGAGCAGGTGCAACGGGTCTGACGTGAACAAGGATCTGTCGGCACCCAGAAATGAAAGGAAGCCAAGTGGCTGGAATAGAGTGAGTGGGGTAGGGGGCATGAGGTGACACAGGGGCTGAGCAGTGGCCCAGCACGCAGGGCCCTGTAGGCTACAGAGGATTCTGCATTTTGTTCCAGATGTAAGAGGGAAGCCATTGGAGGGTTTTAAGCTGGGATGGAGGGAGTAGGGGTGACAATGTTTAAAAATCAGCACTCTTGGGAGAACTGGACAGCAACATGCAGAAGGTTGAAACTAGACCACTTTCTCACACCATTTACAAAAATAAACTCAAAATGGATAAAGGACCTAAATGTGAGACAGGAAACCATCAAAACCTTAGAGGAGAAAGCAGGAAAAGACCTCTCTGACCTTAGCCGTAGCAATCTCTTACTCGACACATCCCCAAAGGCAAGGGAATTAAAAGCAAAAGTGAATTACTGGGACCTTATGAAGATAAAAAGCTTCTGCACAGCAAAGGAAACAACCAACAAAACTAAAAGGCAACCAATGGAATGGGAAAAGATATTTGCAAATGACATATCGGACAAAGGGCTAGTATCTAAAATCTATAAAGAGCTCACCAAACTCCACACCCGAAAAACAAATAACCCAGTGAAGAAATGGGCAGAAAACATGAATAGACACTTCTCTAAAGAAGACATCCAGATGGCCAACAGGCACATGAAAAGATGTTCAGCATCGCTCCTTATCAGGGAAATACAAATCAAAACCACACTCAGGTATCACCTCACACCAGTCAGAGTGGCCAAAATGAACAAATCAGGAGACTATAGATGCTGGAGAGGATGTGGAGAAACGGGAACCCTCTTGCACTGTTGGTGGGAATGCAAATTGGTGCAGCTGCTCTGGAAAGCAGTGTGGAGGTTCCTCAGAAAATTAAAAATAGACCTACCCTATGACCCAGCAATAGCACTGCTAGGAATTTACCCAAGGGATACAGGAGTACTGATGCATAGGGGCAATCGTACCCCAATGTTTATAGCAGCACTCTCAACAATAGCCAAATTATGGAAAGAGCCTAAATGTCCATCAACTGATGAATGGATAAAGAAATTGTGGTTTATACACACAATGGAATACTACGTGGCAATGAGAAAAAATGAAATATGGCCTTTTGTAGCAAAGTGGATGGAACTGGAGAGTGTAATGCTAAGTGAAATAAGCCATACAGAGAAAGACAGATACCATATGGTTTCACTCTTATGTGGATCCTGAGAAACTCAACAGGAACCCATGGGGGAGGGGAAGGAAAAAAAAAAAAAAAGACGTTAGAGTGGGAGAGAGCCAAAGCATAAGAGACTGTTAAAAACTGAGAACAGGGGCGCCTGGGTGGCGCAGTCGGTTAAGCGTCCGACTTCGGCCAGGTCACGATCTCGCGGTCCGTGAGTTCGAGCCCCGCGTCAGGCTCTGGGCTGATGGCTCAGAGCCTGGAGCCTGTTTCCGATTCTGTGTCTCCCTCTCTCTCTGCCCCTCCCCCGTTCATGCTCTGTCTCTCTCTGTCCCAAAAATAAATTAAAAAAAAAAAAAAAACTGAGAACAAACTGAGGGTTGATGGGGGGTGGGAGGGAGGGGAGGGTGGGTGATGGGTATTGAGGAGGGCACCTTTTGGGATGAGCACTGGGTGTTGTATGGAAACCAATTTGTCAATAAATTTCATATACATAAAAAAAATAAAAAAATAAACAAACATTAAAAAAATTTTTTTAAATCTTAAAAAAAATAAAAAAATAAAAAAAAATAAAAATCAGCACTCTGACTGCTATGTTGAGAAGAGACCAGAAAGGACAAGAAAGAACATGAAGGACTATTAGAAAGCCCTTGGTGTGGTCCCTCCAGGTGATTTAAAAAAAAAAAAAAAAAAAAGGTGGTGACTCGTATCACTGTGGTGACAGCAGGGATGGGAGAAGCGGGCCATTCAAGATACATGCAGGAGGTGGAAGGACGGGAACTGAGGATGGCCTGAGAACAAGGGTGGCTAAAGGAGGACTCCTGGGTTTGTGACTTGACTAGGGAAGGAGGTGTCATTGGTGGAGGGGAGGATGGCGGGGGGAGGAGCAGAGCCAGAGGGAAGTTCAGGGTTGCTCTCCAGGATGTTCTGAAGTGCCTGGGGAGATGTCCAGGGGGCAGTTCAAGGACCAAGTCCAGGGAGATGTCCAGGGGGCAGTTCAAGGACCAAGTCCAAGGCTGAGACAAAGTCTTTTAGCCAGAGATGGACATGTGGAGAGCCTGGGAGGTGGCTGAGATCTTGAAAGCCCTACGGATGCATTGTTCAACAGATATCTATGTGCCGAGAATGAAAGACAGAGCAGTGAATAAGACAGAGCAAATCTCCTGCCTTCAACGAGCCTGGGATAGGATGCTGGGGAGAGGGATGACAAATACATAATCGTACAGTATGTCAGTGATGGGGCTTTGCAGAAAAATACAGCAAGGAAAGGGATACAGAGTATAGGCATGGGGGAGGGTACGGGGTTGCAATTTAAAATAGTGGTCAGGGGAGAGACCTCTCTGGTAAGATGGCATTTCATCAAAGACCCAAAGAAGGATAAGGGGCAAGCCATGCAGATATATGGGGAAATGTTTCCAGGCAGAGGAAACAGTAGGTGCAAAGGCCCTGAGGCAGAAGTGAGCCTGACACACTTAACATTCTGAGTGAGGAAGCCAGTGTGGCGAGGATGAAAGGAATGAAAGGCAGCGTGGTAGGGGATCATTCCAGACTAAGAAAACCTTCCCGGTCCTTGAGATGAATCTGGTGCTTATTCTGAGTAAAATGAGAAGCTATTGGAAGGGTGTGCGCAAAAGATCTAGCTTAATTTTTAGCAGGATCATCCTGGTCACTGGGTTGAGAAGCAACTATAGAGGGCCAAGGGCAGAAGCACGGAGACCACCTGCAGGCGATTGCAATAATCGCACTGAGAGATGCTGACAGCTTAGCCCAGAGGGGTAAGAGTGGAGGTGGAGAGAGGCGGTTGTGATTCGGGGTGATTTGCTGCTGGACTGGACGTGGCATTTGAGACAAAGGAAGGAGTCAAGACGCCTTGGGGTTGGGGCTTGCGCAACTGGAACAATGGAGTTCCCATTGACGGGGGTGGCGGTTCACGGGGGGGGGGGGGGGGGGGGCAGGCCAGGGTGTCTTGTGTTGACTCTGATAAGTTCGTTAGACACCCAAGAGCAGATAAACGTCCAGAGGTGACAGGACGTGTGGGCTGAGAATCAGGGAAGAATCCAGGCTGGAAGGGTACGTTTGGAAGAAAGATGGCCTATCGGTGGTATCTAAACCCACGAGACTAGTTGAGAGCGCCAAGAGACCGAGTGTGGTTGAGGCAGGCAGGGCGCAGAGGGCACTGGTAAACACCAGGAGGTTGGTTCGGAAGGGGAGGAGAAACCAACCAGGGGGCCGGGGGAGGGGAGCCGGGATGAGAGCGGGTCCTGGAAGCTGGCGGAGGAAGTATTTCCAGGAGGAAGAGATGACCAGCCATGGCACAGGCCGCGGGTGAAGGAGCCGCCTGAAAACGGAGCTCGGATGCAGCAGCTTGGCGGTCACCTTGGGGCGCCCGGGGGGCTCCGTCGGTTAGGCGTCCGCCTTCGGCTCAGGTCATGGTCTCGCCGTTCGTGAGCTCGAGCCCCGCGTCAGGCTTCGTTGCTGCCAGTCGGGAGCCTGGAGCCCGTTTCAGGTTCTGTGTCTCCCTCTCTCTCCGTTCCTCCCCCACTCGCACTCTTTCTCTCAAAACTAAATAAAAATTACCAAAAAAAAAAAAATTTTTTTTTTAAACAAAAAAAAGAAAACACCGGTCACCTTAGTGCAGGCAGAGTTTACTGGACTTGTCGCAACTGCCTCAGGGATGGAGGTTGTTCCAGGTCTTGGAGGCTTTGCCAGAGGGGTTCCCTGGGCCTGGAGGGTCCTGGTGAGGACACGTGACCCCTGAGCCCTAGGCCTCACCCCGCTGCCCCCCCCCCCGCCCCCGTTCCCTGCGAGAACTTCTAACACAGCCCCCAGAAGACCCAACTGGACCTGTGTATTTCTCACTGTCTTCCCAGCAGACTGGGCACCTCCTTTGGGCAGGGTGGGTTTTGCACCTGCACCTAGCTGGAGACCGGCGGGAGCACAGAGTTGCAAGCTCAGAAATGAAGACGTTTACATCCTGGAACACAGGCTCTTTCCCCGGCGGCCAACACAGCACAGGGGTAGGACATGAAACACCAAACAAAGCAGGGGGAAACCCACGGGTTTGATCGGTCGGAGAAAGTATTGGGACCGGTTTGTCCCTTTGGGCTTCATTACCTGCACATCTTTGGTGGGCACGGGCACTCTCCCGTTCCCGCTGCTGTTGTAAGGACCATTCTCGGTTTTGTTCCTCCTGGAATTTCTTCCTCTCGTGGAAGTTTAAATCCTCTCCCATGAATTTCTGCATTCCCGATACTGTATTCCGAATATCGTTATCTGACTGCCTGGCTGGGAGATCTTTCCTAAGGGCTAGGGGGTCAGATAGGTCAAATTCACGGCGAGTTTCTGGCTTCTGGAAGGTCTGCTGGAAATCATTGATGGCTTTACAGAGGCTTTTCCTATCTCTCCTTTCTCGGCCTTCTAATATGCATGTGATTTTGTCATTTTGCCTCATTTCAGCAGCTAGAAGAGACACAGCATACCCATAAGATTAAGGTTCGAAGAAAAAATAAATTTGAATCCACCTTAAAAAATAATTTCTTGTGATTCTAAAAGTAATATAAGCCTTCAAAAGAGTAACACAACCATTAAAGAATTAATATTTCAAAAATTTTTTTTAATGTTTATTTATTTTTTTTTTAATTTTTTTTAACCTTTATTTATTTTTGAGACAGAGAGAGACAGAGCATGAAGGGGGGAGGGTCAGAGAGAGGGAGACACAGAATCTGAAACAGGCTCCAGGCTGTGAGCTGTCAGCACAGAGCCCGACGCGGGGCTCGAACTCACAGACCGTGAGATCATGACCTGAGCCGAAGTCGGCCACTTAACTGACTGAGCCACCCAGGCGCCCCTAATGTTTATTTTTGAAAGAGAGAGAGAGAGCAAGCGAGCGAGTAAGCGGGGGAGGGGCAGACAGAGAGGGAGACACAGAATCTGAAGAAGGCTCCAGGCTCCGAGCTGTCAGCACAGAGCTCAATGCGGGGCTTGAACTCACAAACCACAAGATCATGATCTGAACTGAAGTTGGACACTTAACTGACTGAGCCACCCAGGCGCCCCAAAATTAGTATTCTGAATATACAAAGAGTACCTACAAATCAGTTTAAAAAACCAAACAACCAAAGAAAATAATGGGCCAAGAATAGGAACAGGAAAATCACTATAAAGAAACCTGAATGGGGGTGCCTGGGTCAGTTGGGCGACCAACTTCGGCTCAGGTCATGATCTCCCAGCTCGTGGGTTCAAGCCCTACGTCAGGCTCTGTGCTGCAGCTCACAGCCTGGAGCCTACTTTGGATTCTGTGTCTCCCTGTCTCTCTGCCCCTCTCCCCCCATTGGTGATCTCTCTTTCTCTCTCTCTCTCTCTCTCAAAAATAAACATTAAAAAGAAATTAAAAAAGGGGCGCCTGGGTGGCTCAGTCGGTTAAGCGGCCGACTTCGGCTCAGGTCACGATCTCGCGGTATGTGAGTTCGAGCCCCGCGTCGGGCTCTGTGCTGACAGCTCAGAGCCTGGAGCCTGTTTCAGATTCTGTGTCTCCCTCTCTCTGACCCTCCCCTGTTCATGCTCGGTCTCTCCCTGTCTCAAAAATAAATAAAAATGTTAAAAAAAAAAAAAAGAAATTAAAAAAGAAAGAAACCCAAATGATCAAGAAGTTGTAAAAAGATGGTTGACCTTACAAGATGGGAAACATCTAATAAGTTGGCAAAATATTTACAATGATAATAATAGAATATATTAGAATAGAATATATACAATGCTAATAATAGAATATAATAGAACATTAGTAAGGACAGTAAGGAAACAAAATTTCTCATTCACTGCTTGTGGGAATGTAACTTGGTGCACTTATAACTTTGGAAAGCAACTTACCAATATCCCATAAACCTGAAAACATGCACACCCCAATACGTATTAGTTCCTCTTCTATGGTATCTCTCACCTGCATACACTAGGGACATAATGCATGGATAGCCATGCAGCAGGGTTTGGAAAAAAATCTGCCCATAGGGGAATGAATAAAAAAATTGCAGTTAATTCATATAAATATCACAAAATAATTAAAGTGAGCACTCTGTATGTAGATCAACGATTAATTTTAAAAATACGTTGCGGACACAAAGGTGCAAAAGGATCCATTCCATGTATTTATGCAAAATGTCACGTAACATTTGCATAAAATTTTAAAACACACACACACAATTTTATATCCTCATAAATATGTCCATAAATAGTACAGCATTACAAGAAACATGCATGGAAATGTCGCACCCCTGTGAGGAGGGAGGAAGAGGGAAGGGGAGGTGGGGAGAGCTCTATCTATCCATCTATAACTATACACACACATTTACATAGGTAGGATTTATATATATTTACATATAAACACACATTTTTATATATACATTATAGTACTTATATATATAGCTATATATACACACATACATATATAGGACTTAATTCTCAAAAAGCATTCTTAAAATAAGAGATATAAAGCCAATTGGCAAAATGTTAACATTTAATCTGGTAGTGGGTACATATGTGTCTGTCCTATCATTGTTGTAAGTTTTATTTATCTTGTAAGAATTATTTTGTTCAAGTTTATTTATTTATTTATTTATTTATTTATTTAGAGTGTGCGAGTGGGAAAAGGGTGGGGGGGGGAGAAAGAGAGAGAGAGAGAGAGAGAGAGAGAGAATCTCAAGCAGGCCCCACGCCCAGTGAGGAGCCCAATGTGGGGCTCGATCCCACAAACTGTGAGATCATGACCTGAGCCAAAATCAAGAGTCCCATGCTTAACCGACTGAGCCACCTAGGTGCCCCAGGTTTGAATTATTTTTAAACATGACAAAGGTAAACTGCTTAGGAACTAGAGAATGGTACAAAGAAAAAAATAAATTTCCCTTGTATTCCATCATCCCAACATCACCACTGCTGACATTTTGGTCTATTTCCTTTCTGTCTTTTTCTAAGCTTATTTCTTTTTATATATTTTAACATTTAATGGATAGCCCATGGTATATACAATTTTGCATCCTGCTTCTTTCTATTTAAAAAATCCTTATAGTGCTTTAAGAAGAAATAAGCTACACTTGTTGCCCCTGATGTGGGAAAGTGAATTCTATTCGGAATTTTTAAAAAAATGTTTATTATTTTGTAAGAGAGAGAGCTTGCACGCAGGTGGGGCAGGGGCAGAGAGGAAGAGATAATCTTAAGCAGGCCCCACACTCAGCAAGGAGCCCCACTCAGGGCTCTATCCCATGAACCATGAGATCGTGACCTGAGTCAAAATCAAGAATCAGACACTTAACCTACTGAGCCACCCAGGCGCCCCTGTTTGGAATTATCTCAGAGCTCTGACAGTATCTTATCTTGCTCTGAGTCACCACAGCCAGTGTGAACCAAGAGTGTCCCTATGTCCTCTAGTGCAAGCAGCTGTCCCCAGGAGAAGGTCTGAAACTTTTTGGCAGAGAATGGTGTGTGTGTTTAAGGGTTTTCATGTCTGGTTTTTAAAGAAAACTGAGAACAGGGACGCCTGGGCGCATCAGTCAGTTAAGCGTCCGAACTTCGGCTCAGGTCATGATCTCACAGTTTGTGAGTTCCAGCCCCGCATCGGGCTCTGTGCTGACAGCTCAGAGAGTGGAGCCTGCTTGGGATTCTGCGTGTGTGTGTGTCTCTCTCTGTGTCCCCCCGGCTCGCGCACACTCTCTCTTTCTCTCAAAAATAAACATAAAATTTTATGTTCTCGGGGTTATGTTCTCGGGTTTATGTTCCCGAGAACAGTGTACATTTACCCTCACAATACATCTCCTACACCCCCCATAGAATTCAATAACTGTTTTCCTTTCAAGAGAGAAAAAATCAGCACATTAACTGAGCACAAACAATGGTGAAATTTTAAAAGGATGAAGAGTGTGAAAATGACAAGCTTTTACACTTTTGAAGCAATGAGGACCAGAGTCTAGAGTTATACAGCCCCAGACTGCTAGCTAGGCTTCAAGAGATGCTCACCAAAAGTTTCATGTCTAGCTTTTTCGGTTGCTTCTTTTATCTTCTGGTCATGAACCTGAGCATCCCAGGTGTCTGTGTCTCCCTGGAAATGGAAAACAAAGGGAGCGGAGTTACAGCCAGATAATTTTAGTCAGTTGGTAACAATCCTACTGATCTTTTTTTAAGCCTTGTTCCACTGTTAACTAGTTGTCTTAGGGACACATCAGTTCTTTTCATACCTTTTCAGCCTGTCCCCAGAGCTTCCTTCTCCCTTTCTCTTAGTTGATAGATATCTGCAGAACAGGGCAACTCCTCCTCTAGGAAGCACTGATGTCCTCTCCCAGTCTCAGTCTGTGCACCCCTGACACCCCATGCTCCCCTCCCTCACAGCCCTGATTCCACTGCTGTGAGCAGTGGACCATTTTTGTTTTTTGTAATATAGTTAAATTTTTTTAGAGTATGTTATTTATTTATTTACGTAAATTCAAGTTAGTTAACGTACAGTGCAGTATTGGTTTCAGGAACAGAACCCAGTAATTTATTACTTACATACAACACCCAGTGCGGATCCCAAGTGCACTCACTCCTTAATGCTCATCACCCATGTAGCCCAGCTCCGCCCCCCCCCCCCAACCTCCGGTTTGTTTTCTGTATTTATAATTTTTTAGTGTTTATTTTTGAGAGAGAGACAGACAGAGCGAGAGTAGGGGAGGGGCAGAGAGCGAGGGAGACACAGAATCTGAAGCAGGCTCCAGGCTCTGAGCTGTCAGCACAGAGCCCAATGCGGGGCTCGAACCCACAAACTGTGAGATCATGACCTGAGCCGAAGTGCGAGGCTCAACCGACGAGCCACCTAGGCGGCTCTGTCTTCTGTATTTAAGAGTCTCTTACGGTTTGCTAATGTGACCGTTTTAATGCCAGAGTCCATCGGGCCATGAACTCTGCAAGGTCAGGCAGGGATTGCCATATTCCTCATTTCCTGGGCCCAGCTGAGGCGTGCCACAAAATAGTAACTCGCTGGCATGTATCAAATGAACAGACTGGAAGGAACCCCTGGTGGTGCAGAAAATCCGGCTCAGAGAAAAGAGACCCGCCTTCCGGTCTCTGACTAGCCACTCACTGCAGGCAAGCTCCGTCCCTGCTGCAGGACTCAGTTTGCCTGTCCTGCAAGTGAGAGGGTAGGTGTCTGCGAAGGTCTTCCCCCTCTTCGGCAGTTAACACGACGAGCTGGTGCCCTTTGCGGCCGTGCTTCATCAGCAGTTTCGCTGCAAGGGCTCATCCCTGGTCTCCGCCCCCCGCCCCTCGCTGCCCGCCCCCCACATTCCCACCGGGTAGAGGGCCTCACCCCGATGATCCTGTTCCTGGCGTTGAAGATCCGTTTCTGCCGGCACAGCTCCCTGTGCCTCCTCTTAGCCAGGCTTAAGTACCGCTCCAGGTCTCTGGGCTGCGCTATCTCCATGGCTGGAAATCGCGAAGAAACTCTGAGGGGGTTTTAAGACAAACGAGATGAAAAAGGAAAGACAACCAAATAAAACAAGCTGCAGCCTAAGCCAGGCTGGCTCCCTAGGAGGCCGGGCGGGTGCGAATCGAGCCGGCTCCGCAAGCTTTCAGTCCTTCTGCGACCTCTCCAAGCCCCGCTCTCCTCGGAAACGTAAACAACCCGGTTGCTTGGGAACCGCGCGGCGCTAGCCGGAGTCTCGCTCTCCTCTCGCGAGATGCCGCAAGCACTTCCCGCGCTTTCCCGCCGGCGTGTGCGGCCGCCGCTTGAGGCGCGGAGGGCGCAGCCATGGGCCGTTTGGAGGTGTTGCTCGTGGAGAACTTTAAGTCGTGGCGGGGCCGCCAGGTCATCGGCCCCTTCAGGAGGTTCACCTGCATCATCGGCCCCAACGGCTCCGGTAACTGGGACCCTGAACGCCTCTGCCCTCCCCGGTCACCCAGAACCCATTTTGCCGGAGGGGACGTGACGTGAGGGCGACCTAGCGGGCTGGACGCGGGCGGGTTACGGCCGTGGGCCTCCGCCAACCCCCCGGGCGCCCACCCCCCGCCCTGAGCCCCCGGGTGCCCACCTTCACCGCCGTCCTCCACCCCCAGCCCCCCGCCCCACCCCCACACGGCGCCCCCGGCCCCCGCCGCCAGGTGCCCGCCCGCAGCCCCCGGCCCTCCGCCAACCCCGCGGGCGCCAACCCCCGCCCTGCGTCCCCCGCCGCCAGGTGCCCACCTTGGCTCTCGTCCTCCACCCCGACCCGACCCCCACCCCCGCCCGGTGCCCCCGGCCCTCCGCCAACCCCCACCCCCCCAGCGCCGACCCCCGCCCAGCCCTCCCGGCCCCCCCGCCGGCTGGGACCCCCACCCTCCACCCCCAGTCCTCCACAAACCTCCCGAACGCCCACCCCCGCCGCTGGGTGCCCACCGTCGCCCCCAGCCCCTGGCCCTCCACCCCCCAGCCCTCCTCCAACCCCCCCCAGGGGGGCCACCCCCTCTCTGTGCCCCCAGCCACCAGGTGCCTTCCACCCCAGGGCCTCGTCCACCACCCCCAGCCCTCCGCCACCAACCCCCCCCCCCCCCACCAACTCCCACCCAGCGCTCTTGGCCCTTCCCCCTCCTGAACCGTGACCCCTCCGCCCCAGTCCCAGACCCTCCAACAACCACGCGGGGCGCAGACTCCCACCCTGCGCTCCCGGCCCAACGGGCCCCCCCCTTTCCCCCCCCACTTTCCACCGCCAGCACCCGGCCCTCCGCCCACGCCTGCCCTGTGCCCCCAGACCCCGCCGCCGGGTGCCCACCCCTGCCCTCCGCCCCCACCCCTCCGTCGCCTGACCCTCTACTCCCAGCCCCTGCCGCTTGCTCTCTGCCGCCGGCCCCCGCCCTCTGGCGTCCGGACCCAGACCCTCCACCCCTTGGCCCCCGCGCCCTCTGCAGCTGCGCCACGACCCCTCCCGCACACCAACCCCGGGTTTGTCCAGGCCCCTCCTCTCCTTTGCGCTGGCTCCCCGAGCTTCGCGGTGGCTTCTCCCGCCCTCCTCGTTCCCTCTTGTCACCAGCGCGCTGTGACGGCGCACACGCGGGTTGTGTCTTTTCCCACAGCGTCCGCTCATTTCAGTTATAAAGCGAGGTTACCATACAGCAGGTTCGGGATTCCAGACTCAGCCACCTTTCGCCACCCGTGTAACTTAGCTTCTTACACGTCCCGCAAAGCACAAGGCACAAAAAAGCGAGATGAACGGGAGGTAGGAAGCTAACCAGCCCACCCTGGAGTCCGTCTGAGCGCCCTGTTGAGAGGAGGCCTCGGTCGGGGTCTCTGCTCAGTACTTCCCGCTTTCTAAGTCCAAGCGGGGAAGGACCCCTATTCTTTCCTGAGATCAACCCTGCAGAGCCTTCCACCAGCTGCCATTTGGAAGTGGTCAGACATAGAGGGGTCAGTGTCTGGGGAGTCTGACACCTGGCTGCAGAAATCCTCTTTTCTAAAAAACGTTTGTTTTGAGACAGAGCGTAAGCAGGGGAGGGGCAGAGAGAGAGAGGGAGACCCAGAATCCGCAGCAGGCTCCAGGCTCTGAGCCATCAGCACAGAGCCCGACCCGGGGCTTGAACCCACAAACCGCGAGATCATGACCTGAGCCGAAGTCGGAGACTCAACCGACTGAGCCACCCAGGAGCCCCCCACCCTCTTTCTTTTTTTTTCTTAATTGAGCGAGAGAGATGGAGAGAGTGTGCAGGCTCACATGCCCAAATGGGGGAGGGCAGGGGGAGAGGGAGGGAGAGACTCTTAAGCGGGCTCCACGCTCAGCTTGGAGCCCCCACAAGGCTTATTACCCTCCTGATGGTGAGATCACAATCTGAGCAGAAATCAAGAGTCAGAGGCTTACCTGACCGAGCCTCCCATGTGTCCCCCACATCCTCTCTTTTTAAAGGGGTTTGATCAGGCCTGGCCTTTGCCGTCCTCTCTCTTTCCTTCTGCTGGTTATCACTTCTGACTGTGTCACCGGCTGATGCTGGTCTGGGCGATATCCGGTCTCAGCTGCAGTGCCCTGAGCTGCTCTGTCGCTGACACAGGCCCCTGCTTGACGTGAGTGGCTCTGTCTTACTCTCTACACTTCTCCTCTCCATCCCCTTCCCTTCCTCATCCAAAGATGGAGAGTGAGATCTGAAGGAAATAATTGGTTCTAAGGAGCCTGAACAACATTTTGGATTCAAGGAACTTTCTACACAGGAATATTGTAATAATAATGGCATGCATGGAGTCTCACCAACTTCCTGGCACCACTATTTCTGTTTAACCCTCATAAATGGGTATTATCCCATTTTATGGTTTAGGAAACAGGTTCAGAGGGGCCAGATGACTTTCCAAGGTTGCCCAGTAAGGGGCAGAGCCTGGACTTGAGTTCGAGTTCGGGCCTGGCCAGGCTCCCCACTGCTCTGTGACAAGAAACAAGAGATGTAATGACCCCGGCTGCTGGAGGGCCTGAAATGATAGTTACTTTGAGATTTTTCCTAACTCTCTAGTCTTCTTTTGTCTCTCTCAGTCCAGATTTCCTTTCTGAGCCCGGAAACCATTCTTGGGTTGAAAGATAATGCTTGCCTGAATAAATTAACTTATTTGACAGACCTTGAGTAGGAAACTGAAATTTGTGTTTTCCTGGCACTCCAACCTGACGTATAATTATTATGAAACTGTTGTGAAACTTCTGTTGCTTTATAAAGATAACTACTGTTTAATGTTTTCTTTGCAGTTAGTGTATGTGAAAGAATACGTGAGCTTGGAAATATGCACATAATTGAGGATTTTCATGCATCTTCTGTGTAATATACTTCCTCATTCACGCTTGATTCTGTTGTCAAAAAGACACTGAAAAGATAATTATTATAAACATTCCTTACGTTCTTACCCTAACCTTCACTCATGTATCAGGTTACCAGACCCACCGTCAGTTGATTTTCTTCACCTTTTAACTGGTGATTATGTGAAGGGTTGCTCAATTGTGTTTTGTACTTCCAACAGTAATATTTTGAATGAGTGTTTACATGAAATCTTATACTACAATCAGCCTAAAATACTTGCCCATTACCACAGTATAGTATCCTGTTGAAGTGATGTTTTGAACTTTTTAAAACTAGTGCCAAACTGTAAGTTTCAAAATATTCTTATCTCGTATCTTAATTCAACAATACATATTAACAACAAATCTTAAGGTTATTGTGAAAATGCCTTCACAAATTCCTCTTGTCCCGGTGCCCTGGAAGCTGCACTTCTCTCTTGAGAATTTGTGGTAACCCAGAGACTTTACTTAGAACCATATAAAGCCAGTCATGGATTCTTTTAGCATTGCCTTTAATATAATCTCTCTACAACAAAAATTTCTGGTGTACTTATTGCTGAATTTTGCATGAGCTATTCACATTCTCCTTCTATACAAAGGCTAAAATTCAGTATAATACTCATCCAAGACTAATTTAATGGGTGGTATTTCATTTATATTCATTTGAACACTTGTTAATAAGTCATCTTTTAATAAATAATCTTACGGAATTACTGGCACATTTAGGTAGATTTTATTAAACCAATTGATAATTACCTGTTACATTCATTTTCTCTTAAACTTCAATTTAGCTAGTTAGTCATACTTTTTGTAATAATTTCCTATTGTCACCACCTGTCAAAATTTGACATGTTCTCATTTGTTTTTAGTAAATCTAATGTTGATTTTTTGTGGTACTGGGAAAAATCTCATTTTGATTTTAACCTTAGTGTTCTCCACTTGAATTTAGCAAATAGTTTTTGCATATACATAGTGTTAGGAGCAGAAGAAGGTATGTATTATAAGACAGCTTCTGCTCTCAGGGTTTAGGGAGTATAAGAAAATACACTAATTGAAATAGGAGACCCAGTAACATTGTTTATGGAACTTTAAGCAAGGAAAATACTAGAGCTGATTTGGGGAGGTATGGTCAAGAAGAGGTCAAGATTAGGGAAGGTTTTCTAGAGGAATTATCATTTGAACTGGCTCAAAGAGTAAAGAGTATTTTCCCAGGGGTTTGGGAAGGTCTGTCGGTGGGACAGCTAATAGTCCAAATTGGCAAGAATGTGTAGAGGAGCGGCAGGATATAACGTTGAAATCCTTTTGGGTCAGTCCTTGCCAGGGTGATATATTTAACTTTATGGAAGAAAATGGGAGACTTTGAAGCATATTTAGCAGAGAAGTACTACAAGTGTACCTGAGTCCTCTCTACCTCTGTTTTAAATCCTTCCCCCTTTTATTTTGTAATTCTTTCTCTGGATTTTATCTTTCTCCCTTATTGGGTAGTTTTCATTGGCATTAATACATGTCTTATTATCATTCTTATAACATAGAGGGTGTATAGCTGTATGAAAAGAAAGTATAGTACAATGTTAATTGTAGAATTTAGTGGTAAATGTATGGGTGTTTACTATGAAATTCTTTCAACTTTCTTGTATGTTTGAAAATTTTATAGGGGTGCCTGGGTGACTCAGTTGGTTAAGCATCTGACTGTTGATTTTGGCTCAGGTCATGATCTTACTATATCATAGGATTGCACTTTGGGCACAGCGTGGAGTGTGGAGTCTGCTTGGTATTCTCTCTCTGCCCTTCTCCCCCACTTGCGCTTGTTCTCTCTGCCTCTCTCAAAATAAATAAGTTGAAAAAAAAATTTTATGAAATGCTTGGGGGAAAATCCCTTGAACTTCACTGTCTCTTTAGGCTATTGCCCCAATTTATCAATACAGTGAAACTCTTTGAGCCATTCTCAATGCTCTTGATTCAGTTTTCAAGTGTGATTTCAAGTTTTCAAGCTCCACTGAAATTTCTCTATGTCACTGTTGACCTACATCTTGTAAGAGTCAGTGGCCAATTTCCTATCCTCATTCCCTTTGATATATCAGTGGTATTTCATTCATTTAAAAATGATTGAATGCCTACTATATGCCATGTACCATTCTCATCAGTGAACAAACATAAAAATCCCTTTCCATATAGAACTTACATTCAAAGGTGGAGAGACAGACAACACACTAAATATGAAAAGTATATAGAATATTAAAGTGTTAAGTAATAAGGAGAAAAATAGAAACAGAGATAGGAAGTACTGGGGGTGTTTTTAAAGAAGTTGGTCAAGGGAAGGTCTTGCTGTCTAGGTGGCATGATAGATCACATTTCATCCCTCCCTTGGGTCACTTGGCTCTTTTTGACTTTGTGTACCGACTAGGTTTTCTCCTGTTTCACTGGCAAGCCCTCAGTAATTGGCTGCTTCTCCCCTGGGTCTCTTAAGCACTAGAATCCTCCCACCCCCTGGAAATAGGTCCTTTGTCTTTCTTTTCCCTGTGTTCTTTTCCCACATGATCTTATTCAGTTTCATGGCTTCAAATGCCATCTTTATGCTACTGACTTCCAAAATTATATATCTAGCCTATAATATTCAGCGTATTTTCATTTTTTGCTACTTCTAGTAGACCTAGAAGTCACCTAGCTGGCTCAGTCAAGTTCAGACCCCACGTTGGGCATAGAAATTAATGCCCATGTTGGGCATAGAAAATAAAATCTAAAAAAAATAAAGTACTATAATCAGAAAGAGTAGCAAATTTCCTCTCCCCCACTTCCACGAGACAAACTTATTCCTTCCTAGGTCTTACCTGCTTGGTAAGGGATGCAGTTTACTCATTTATTCAGACCAGAAACCCAGAGTCATTCTTTATTCCTCCTTCTACGCTCCACTTCCCTCATTTAATCTTCTATAAATCCGAATAACTCTACCTCTGAAATACATCCTGAATCCAGTTGTTTCTTGCCATTTTTCGCCACTATCACAATCGAAGATGCTAGAGCTCTCATTTGGACTATTGCTATAACCTCCTAACACATCCTTCTGCTTACTTTCTTGTCTCCCTACAATTCATTTTCACAGCACCCAGAGTGAGTGGTTAACAAACAAAGGAAATCTATAAATCAGAGCACTGCCTAGCTTAAAACTCTCGAATGGCTTTCCCCCACACTTGGAATGAAATCCGGTGTTTCTACCATGATCCACAAAGGCCTTTATGATCTGGCCTCTGTGTATTTCTCTTCTTTAATATTCTTTTTCGCTGTGTTTACTATGCTTTGGTCAGAATTGCTTTTCTTTTTTGCCTTCCTTACACAGACCAAGCTTATTTCCATTTCAGGGTCTTAGCATATGCTGTTCCTTGGACTTAGAATGCTTTACTCCTGGAGTTTCATATGGCTGCCACCTAAATGAATTCTCCATCTTTAATTGTTATTTTTTTTTTAATTTTTTTTTCAACGTTTATTTATTTTTGGGACAGAGAGAGACAGAGCATGAACGGGCGAGGGGCAGAGAGAGAGGGAGACACAGAATCGGAAACAGGCTCCAGGCTCTGAGCCATCAGCCCAGAGCCCGACGCGGGGCTCGAACTCACGGACCGCGAGATCGTGACCTGGCTGAAGTCGGACGCTTAACCGACTGCGCCACCCAGGCGCCCCTGAATTCTCCATCTTTAAATAAATTCTCCCTGTCACACCCAGAACACTAACCTGTGCTCTTCCCTCTTTTGCCACTACTCTCAGGGTTTCAGGCTCTCATCATTTCTTCCTTGGATTAATGCAGTAATCTTTTAGCTGAGTTTCCAATCTTTGGTCTTACCCTACTTTAATCTATGTGCCACTCTGTTCCCTCAGTAATCTTCATTTGTTTCCACAAGAAAGAAGATCCATTTTATTTCTTGATAGATGAGGAAAAGACATTTGAAAACATTCAATACCTAAAAGGCTGATGGGTTCAAATTAGACAGTTTTGGCTAGATTCCATCATAGGTGATGTTGTGTATTTCTCATGGTATTACATCACATAACACCTATTTGTTTTACCACTAGTGATGCTAAGATTGACCCCTGGATTAGGGTGGTGACAGCGATCACTACATTGTGCAATTAGTTTTTCCCTTCTAACTAGTCTGGTCTCCTAGTGTTGCTTTGACATTATACAAATGTTCTTTATCAAGCATTTACCCAAGTTTTTTAAATTGTATTAAGTTTTAAATTTTAATATGATACAGTGTTTGAAAAATTCTATACATTGCTCAGCATTCATCATGATAAGTATACTCTTCAATCCCCTTTACTCCCCATAACCTATTTCACCCATCCCTCTACCATCTATCCTCTGGTAACTATGTTTGTTCTCTATACTTAGTGTTTCTTGGTTTGTCTCTCTCTCTCTCTCTTCCTTTGTTCCTTAAATGCCGCATGAGTGAAATCATATGGTATTTGTCATTTCCGATTTATTCCATTTAACATTGTACTCTCTAGCTCCATCCATGTTGTTGCAAATGGCAAGATTTCATTCCTTTTTATGACTGGGTACTACTCCATTGTATATACATGCCACATCTCCTTCATCCATTCATCAGTTGATGGACACCTGGGCTGCTTACATATCTTGACCAATGTAAATAACGCATCTATAAACATAGGGGTACATATATCATTTTGAGTTAGTGTTTTTGTATTCTTTGGGTAAATATCCAGTAGTGTGATTACTGGATTATAGGGTAGATCTATTTTTAATTTTTTGAGGAACCTCTATACTGGTTTTCAGAGTGCTGCACCAGTCTGCATTCCCACCAACAGTGCACAAGGGTTTCTTTTTCTCCACATCCTGGCCAACACCTGTTGTTTCTTGTGCTTTTGATTTTAGCCACTGTGGCAGGTGTGAGGTGATACCTTATTGTAGTTTTGATTTGCATCTCCCCGATGATGAGTGATGTGGAACATCTTTCCATGTGTCTGTTGACCATCTGGATGTGTTCTTTGGAGAAATGTCTGTTCATGTTGTCTGCGCATTTTCAATTGGATTATTTGTATTTTGGGTGTTGAGTTGTTTAACTTCTATATATACTTTAAATAGTAATCATTTACTATGTCATTTGCAAAGATCTTCTCCCATTCCACAGGTTGTCTTTTAGTTTCATTAATTGTTTGCTGTGCGGAAGCTTTTTTTTTTTTTTTTTTTTTTGATGTAGTTCCAATAGTTTATTTTTGCTTTTATTTCCCTTGCTTCAGGGGACCTATCTAGAAACTATTGCTACAGCTGATGTCAGAGACATTACCCTGTGTGCTACCCAGATGGTTTTAATACCAAATAATATTTATGACTGAATCAGCATTTCATTAAGGTTTATAAAACTGAGGCTTTTTTTTTTTAAGCTTATTTATTTTGAGAGAGAACATGCATGTGCATACTTGTGTGTGAGCAGGGTAGGGACAGGGGTGGGGGGACAGAGAACCCTAAGCAGAGAATCTCTATGCTCACAGCGCAGAGCCCAATGTGGGTTTAATCCCACAAACGATGAGATTACGACCTGAGCTGAAATCAAGAGTCAGACGTTTAACCCACTGAGCTACCCAGGTGCCCCCCATTCAGTTTTAACATAACTATGTTTATGTTTTAACATAACTGTGCCCTGATTCTTGTCATTGCAAATATTTTTTCTTACTTTGAAAATAATTCCTAACACCACTAATATACTTATTTGCTTAAATCTATAATACAGAGAAAATGATCTTAAAACTACCAATGCCAGTATCATTACAAACAATAAAGATACTAAAGGAAATTTAAAGTTCTTTTATACTTCTTTTTGGTGCTTGAAATACATCCCACTAAGAATGTACAGTCAGAATTTTGTGATCTGAGGTCCCTTGAAATAAACCATTTCTCAATATGGCTATCACCAATTTAATATTCACTTAAGTTTACTTGTTTCTGTTTTTGAATTTTTATTTTTAATTTTTTTAGAGAGAATCTTAAGCAGACTTAAGATACCGATGTGGGGCTCAAATCATGATCCTGAGATCATGGCTTGAGTCGGACGCTTAACCAACTGAGCCACCCAGGCGCCCTTCATTTATAGAATTTTTAAATTTTAGTTTTTTTAAAAAAAAATGACAATACATACACATATTTCAAAGCTCAAAACTCTATATAAAGGTATACACCAAGAGATCTTGCTTCTGTACTGTTCCCCTATCAGGTAGGGTCCCAACAGGAAGCAGGTGGCACACTCAGATGAGGACAATTTGTGGAAAATTTGTTTACAAAGGGAGTAATTACAAATGTGTATAAGGCTATAAAGGAATTGGAAGGACTAGAGGAATTGCAGGGTTAGCATGATGGATCTGTCACCACCCAAGGCCCAGAGAGGAAGGAACCCAGAAGGAAATTTGAAAGGGTGGTGACCTATCGAAAGACACAGCTAACTAGAAGCCACCTCACAGAGAGGGAAGTAAGGGAATAAATACCCTGACCCTATTCTTTTCCTTCCCTCCTGCCAGAGCTCCCCATTGGCCCAATCCAAGTAGAAGCCAAAAGGCATGAGAACCTATTGATACAGGGTAGAAAATGGACCAGGAGGAGCTCCTGGGTGGCTTAGTTGGCTAAGTGTCCAACTCTTGATTTTGGCTCAGGTCATGATCTCATAGTTTAGTGGGTTCCAGCCCCGTGTCAGACTCCGTGCTGATGGTGTGGAGCCTGCTTGGGATTCTCTGTCTCCCTCTCTCTCTGTCCCTCCCCTACTTGTGCTGACTCTGTCTTTCTCAAAATAAATAAATAATAAATAAATAAACTTAAAATTAAAAAAAAAGAGAAAAGAAAAGAAAATGGACCAGGAGAGGCAGACAGGTATCCAGCTCAGTTTCCATGTCCTGCTCTTCACCTTGTATAGATGACCATTCATTTCTTGATCGTCTTTCAGTGTTTTCTTTTTGCAAATGCAAGCAAATATGTATGTATTGCTATCTCTAACTCCTCACTTCTCATTACATCAAAGTTCATAGTTAGTTTTTTACTATATATGCTGTTATGCACTTTTTTTACTTTATCCTCTTCTGTTCTCTTCTGCTGTGTAATTCTCCATTGTGTAGCTGTTATACAGCTATTTCAAGCATTCCCTTAATTTTTGGACACTTGAGTTTCCAGTCTTTTTCTGTTAGAAACAACCTGTAATGAATTGCATAATTGTGTATTTGCCATTGTACAGTTGTGCACATAAATCAGGGAGATAGATTTTTAGAAGTGGAATTGCTGGCTCAAAAGATGAATGGATTTAGATGAAGTGTTAGTATCCAAAATATATACAGAAGCTAAACAACTCAACACCCAAAAATCAAATAGTCCAGTTAAAAATGGGCAGACAGCATGAACAGACATTTCTCCAAACACATCCAGATGGTCAACAGACACATGAAAAGATGCTCCACATCACTCATCATCGGGGAGATGCAAATCAAAACTACAATGAGGTATCACCTCACACCTGCCACAGTGGCTAAAGTCAAAAGCACAAGAAACAACAGGTGTTGGCCAGGATGTGGAGAAAAACCCTTTTGCGCTGTTGGTGGGAATGCAAACTGGTGCAGCCACTGTGGAAAACAGTATAGAGATTCCTCAGAAAGTTAAAAACAGAACTAGCCTATGATCCAGCAATCGCACTACTGGGTATTTACCCAAAGAATACAAAAACACTAATTTGGGGGCACCTGAGTGGCTCAGTCAGTTAAGCGTCCAACTTCAGCTCAGGTCATGATCGCACAGTTGTGAGTTTGAGCCCTGCATCAGGCTCTGTGCCGACAGCTCAGAGCTTGGAGCCTGCTTCAGATTCTGCGTCTCCCTCTCTCTCTGCCCCTCCCCTGCCCACTGTGTCTCTCTCTCTTTCTCTCAAAAATAAATAAAAATTTTAAAAAAAACCCACAAATTCGAGGGGATATTCCACCCCTATGTTTATAGATGCATTACTTACATTGGCCAAGATATGTAAGCAACCCAGGTGTCCATCAAGTGATGAATAAAGCAGTGATATATATATATATATATATATATATATATATATATATATATATATGTATATATATATATTTATCCACACACACATATATATACCACATACATACATACATACATACATACATGTATACATACACACAGTGGAATATTATTCAGCCATAAAAAATGAATGAAATCTTGCCATTTACAAAGACATACATGGAGCAAGAGAGTATAATGCTAAGTGAAATAAGTCAGAAAGACAAATACCATATGATTTCATATGTGGAATTTAAGAAACAACAAATGAACAAAGCAAAAAAGAGACAAACCAAGAAACAGATTCTTAACTATAGAGAATAAACAGATGGTTAGCAAAAGGGAGGTATGTAGGAGGATTGAAAAAATAGGTAAAGGGGATTAAGAGTATGTTTATCATGATGAGTATCGTGTAATATATGAAACTATTGAATCACAGTATTGTATACCTGAAGTTAATATATGTTAACTATACTGGAATTCAAATAAAAAATAAAGATGAATGGATTTATAATTTCATTAGCTATTGCCGAATTTCCCCTCTATAGGAGTTGTATCATTTTGTAACTCCAACAACAATATATGAAAGGGTATGTTTCCCTTCTGCCTCACCAAAGGCACGTGTTTTCAAGGTTTTGGATTTTTGCCAGTACGATAAAACTGGTAGTCAATACAGTTTTAATTTATATTTTTCTTATTATGACTGAGCTTAAGTATCTTTTCATATGTTTAGGCGCCTTTTATATTTTTCTCTGAATTGCCTTTTTATATCCTTTGCTCATTTTTCTGGTGGGTTATTGTCTGAGAAATCTTGATAAAACATGTCTGAAAAATTCGCTGCTATTCCTAAAATCCTCCAATGGTTTCACATCATCTTCAGCATAAAGTTTAATTTCTCTCTTATAAGCTCTGCTCCACCTATATAAAATTATTTGCCATTTTTTACTGAAATGGTACCATACTCTCTTACTTCTTGGTACCTATGACCAAGCTGTTGTCTTTTCCTGGAATGGTATGTTTACCCCCTCTCCAAACTTCTTAATTACCCTTTAAAACTTAGCCCCAAATCATCTCCTGCTAAAGTCTACTCAGAGCCTCCAGTAGCTAGTGCTTCTCTTAAGTGTGTCTAGGTGTGTTAATTTTATTTTTAGAACTTACTATAGTGGATTATAATTCTCTGCTTTTTGTTGGAAGAGTATATAGATTTTGGATTCAGACACCTCCAAAACATACAATTTGTTTGACTTTGAGTCTCTACTTTTTAATTTATGAAACACAAATTAAAACCTACTTCATAGGATTGTTGCGAAGACTGGATAACAGATGTAGGAGTACAGCTAGAAGACACCTGAAGTAACAAGGACTTGAATGGGCAGAAGGATGGGAAAGAAGGAGGAAATGGGAGGAGGATGTGCAGAATTGGAATGAAAAGGGACTTAGCATGTTAGTTAAGAAAGCAAATGAATGGAAATATTGAGGTTTGGAGACTGGAGAGTGATAGTGTAATTTTTATATCTTTGAGTGATGACCTAAAAGATAATTCTTCCAGAATTATTATTTTCCTTATGTTGATTTTGCGTTTTTACAGCAGAGGTCCCCTATCTGACCATTACCAAACTTGGTTTGTTTGTTCGTTTGTTCATTCATTCATTCTTTTCAGCACATGAGTCTTAAGCTAACACTGGCTGGTCAGTAGGCTCTTAAAATGTTTCCTGACCATCCTATCTGAAGTTATGTCTCCCAGTTACCCTCTATTCCATCACCCAGTTTATTTCCTTACTTATGATACTTAACTCTAGTATGGAATTGTCTTTTTTTGTCTTTTGTCTCTCTTAATAGAACATAACCTTCATTAGGCTGGGAGGTTTTTTGTCTTCTTCTTTTGGTATATCCTTAATAGCTATTAACATAATAGCTATTCAAAAGATATTAATGGAATAAATTAATTTGGGTAAGCAAGTGTTTATTTTAGGCAGATTTTAAATAAGGATTGACCAAAACTGGTTTCTCTTTAATTCTGTTAACAGTGAGATTTAATTCAACTCAATTAGTATCCACTTTGTCCTATCTGGCTTATAATAGCTTTCAGTCAACCCAAAAAGCCATGTTTCATACCCAATCATTAATTGAAACTTAGCTAAATAAATTTATAGCATTTTAACCACTTCTGATTCTTTTTAGAAAGATTACAAACTGGGGCGCCTGGCTGGTTCAGTTGGTAGAGCATGCGAGTCTTGATCTCAGGGTTGTGAGTTCAAGCCAAGATCGTAAACTTCTAAAACTAAGCCATATTTCCACTGGCTGGCAGTATTTTCTTTGTATTATCTTCCTCCTGTTCTGGCATTGGAAATTTAAGTTGCTTGCGGATATGGGGAAAGGAATGTGATTGATTGATTGATTGATTGATTGATAGGTAGATAGATACAGATGGTGGTAGCAATGACACAGCACCTTGGAAATTGTCTTAGAGCAAACTGTGGGCTCATGATTGTATAACAATTTGGCCTTTGGACCAGGAATGCCCAAGACTACACCCCCCTCCCCCCGCCCCCATTTCAGTGATTTGCTAGGAGGATTCACAGAACTCAGCATGTAGTTGTACTCAGGATTGTTATGTGTTACAGCGAAAGGGAACAGAGCAAATTCTGCAAGAGGGAAGGCACATGGGACAAACTGAAGAAACCAGGCACGAGGTTCTAAGAATCCTCCCCCAGTGGGGTCACACAGGACAGGCAACTCCTCCAGCAATATGTAGTGGCAATATACATGAAATGTTGTCTACCAAAGAACCTCAAGCAAAGACTCAGTGCCCAGGATTTTTATTGGGGAATGGTCAGCTAGGCACCCTCTGTCTAGCACAAACCAAAATCTAACAAAATTCCAGACTCCTAAAAAGAAAACAGGCGAGGTGTCCAGCATCAATCATGTCGTATAAACACTTTCGGCACAGTGAGACATTCCTATCAGAAAGTGGTGGAAACTCTCCCAAAATACAAATCCCCAGATGACAGCCAATCTTGTGAGCAGGCCTTTCAAAGGATTGCAGGCTCAGACCTGCTCTATAACTTTTCTGTACCGCCACCTCCTACAATCATAAGTATTCCAGCAATCTTATTCTAGTCCTTGGGATATCTTGGACATACTTAGCCATTTTTTAAAATAGGTGATAGTTAATCATAAAATGGAATGACTGAAATTCGGAGAGGTTAAATGAGTTGCCATAGTACAATATTTAATAATGGAAGAGAGTTGGGTTTAGATCCACTTGCTTAGATCCTTAAATTTAGGCCACTTAATGCTCTGCCATAGCTGCATGGAAGAACGCGGTGATCTATATAAAATTGGTCACATGCATTTTAAACCTAGACAAGACAGTACTACTTTTTAGACATGTGTATTGGCTATATTTCACTTCCATTGTTGGCTTCTTTGTCTCTGGGCAAGGTTTTTTATTGTTAACAAGGGATAACTTTTCTCTCTGTCTTTTCTTTCCCAGGAAAATCTAATGTAATGGATGCACTTAGTTTTGTAATGGGAGAGAAAACAGCTAATTTAAGAGTGAAAAATATTCAAGAACTCATTTATGGAGCACATATTGGAAAACCTGTCTCTTCTTGTGCGAGTGTAAAAATTGTGTACGTGGAGGAAAGTGGAGAGGAGAAAACATTTACAAGGATTATCCGAGGTATTTTTTTTGTAGATACTTGCTTATGAGCCCTTTGATTTTTCAAAAGTTAAGTCAGATGACCTGTTTTTTATTTATTTGAAGGGTGTGATTTATTTCACTGGCATAGTAAACTAGAGATTTGGAGTTTTTTTTGTTTTCCTCTCTTGGATTGCAAATCTCAGAAGTAAATAATAGAACCTGTATGAGTCTCCACTAAGACTCTTTTTAAAGCAGACATATTTGTTCAAATTTCTCTACTGTCAAATAGCATTTTTCTACTGGTTATTAGGTTAAAATGATGGAGGTTCTTTATGTACGTTTAACTTTTTCTTAGTGATGAACTGAGTATATGTATGTATACAGACGTGTGTATATATATATATATATATATACACACACACACACACACACACACACACACACACACATACATACTTACTAAAGTTTAGAGAAAGAGAGACCATGCATGCGTGTGTGAGCAGGGGAGGGGCAGAGAGAGAATCCCAAGCAGGCTCCACACTGTCAGCAAGGAGCCTGGCACAGGGCTCAGTCTTACAAGTCATGAGATCATGACCTGAGCCGAAACAAGAGTCATATGCTTAACCAACTGAGCTACCCAGATGCCCCTGTATTTTTGGTTTGTATAGAAAGTTTTTCTACCACTGAGTAGCAATTTGAGTGAAATATATGAATTTGTATTTTGTGATTTAAATCCTATAATTCCTGTTTCCTGAAGAAGCAAGATTGAGAGTTGTTTATGAATATCTTTTCTATATGTTCAGAGTTTACAGAGCCTCCATAATATAGGCATGTCTTGGTTTTGGTTTTTTGTTTTTGATATTTCATTCTGGTCCACTAGAACATGGACTTAATTTTCTAATGTATAAATACTATTTTATTAATAAATACTTGTATACCTATACCTTAATGTGTAATTTAAGTATTTTTACCACTTTATCACCTAGGTATCTTTATTGGTGAATTTTCTTTCTCACTTTTGGGTTTTTACTCAAAAGTCTCTGTTTCAGTAAGGATTCTCTAGCCTACTCTTTATTTACTAAATCGTCATAAATTTATTTTTCCCATCTTTATTGAGGTATAATTGACAGGTAAAAAACTTCATGTATTTAGGGGCACCTGACTGGCACGGTTGGCGGAACATGTGACTCCTGAGCTTGAGGTTGTGGGTTTGAGCCCCAGGTTGGGCCTGGAGCTTACTTTAAAAGAAAAAGAAAAAGAAAAAATGTTAATTTCACAAAAGTGCATGTATTTAAAACATGTATGTTTTAATATACACTGTGAAGTCAGTACCACATTTGAGCTAATTAACATGTATCACCTTACATAGTTACCATTTTCTTCGCATGCAGGCACTATTGTTGTGTGTGTTTGTGGTGAGAATACTTAAGATCTACCCTCTTAGCAGATTTGAAGTTTATAATACAAATTGTTAACTGTAGTCACATTGCTCTATGTTAGATCCCCAGAACTTAGCATCTTGCATAATGGAAACTTTATAATACTTGACCAACATCTCCCCCCATTTTTTCTCCCCTTGGCCACTGGCATCCACCATTCTATTCTGTTTCTATGAGTTTGACTATTTTAGATTCCACATATAGGTGCATTCATGCAGTATTTCTGGGCTCTCTATTCTGTGCCATTGGTTTCTGTGTCTGTTTTTATGCCAGTGCCATACTGTTTGGATTACTGTGGCTTTGTAATGTATGTTCAGACCAGAAGTGCAGTGCCTCAGCTTTGTTTTTGCTCTTAGCCCGTCTGTCTTAGTTTGTTTGGGCTGCTATAACAAAACACCACAGACTAGATAGTTTATAAATAATAAAAACTTATTTCTCACAGTTCTGAAGGCTGGGAGTCCAAGCTCAGGTTGCCAGTATGGTCAGATGAGGGGCTCTCTTCTGGGTTGCATACAGCTCGTTGTGTTCTCATATGGTGGAAGGAACTAGGGAGCTCTGTGGGGTCTCTTTTATAAGCCCACTAATCCCATTCATGAGGGCTCCACAGTCACAACTTAATGACCTCCCAAAGGCCCCACCTTCTAATACCATTAGGATTTCTACATATGAATGGGGGGGGGGAGACATAAGCATTCATCCTGCAACACTATCCTGTTTAAAATTGTAATGTCTGTTCCCTGTCACAGAAACTTCCATATCCCCTTCCCAGCTCTCTTTTACTTCTTAGCACTTAACATTTTCTCACATCTTTATTGTACTTCCATATCTCATTTTTGTCTGCACTGTGGGATATATAAGCTCCTTGAGATCCAGACTGTCCTCCGTTTTGTTCACTGCTATAGAATTCTCCTTGGCATAGAGTAGACATTCGATAATTGTTGACTGATTAAATGCGTTTATTAATAACACCTATGTTGTTACATAACTGGCCACTTCAATAAGAAAAATAATTTTACTAACCTTTGAATTGTTGTTACATGTCTGGTATTTATAGTTCCAATAACAGTTTTATTCTCTTAGGGGGATGCTCAGAATTTCATTTTGATGATAATCCAGTGAGTCGTTCTGCTTACATAGCCCAGTTGGAAAAGATAGGCGTGATGGTCAAAGCACGGAACTGTCTCGTTTTTCAGGTAAGGAGCTGTACTCGTTTAGTTGGCTCATGAGTTTGAAAATGCATCCACATATTTTATGTTGATGTGCTTTACTGTTTTTGAAAGGGAACTGTGGAGTCGATTTCATTGAAAAAACCCAAAGAAAGAACCCAGTTTTTTGAGGAAATCAGCACTTCAGGAGAGCTCATAGGAGAATATGAGGAAAAGAAAAGAAAGTTACTGAAAGCTGAAGAGGATGCACAGTTTAATTTTAATAAGAAAAAAAATGTGGCTGCAGAGCGCAAACATGCAAAGTTAGAGAAAGAAGAGG
Source organism: Lynx canadensis (assembly GCF_007474595.2). Classification (NCBI taxonomy): domain Eukaryota; kingdom Metazoa; phylum Chordata; class Mammalia; order Carnivora; family Felidae; genus Lynx; species Lynx canadensis. The sequence continues at coordinate 137,117,848 of NC_044309.1, read as the reverse complement.
TAAGGCGTCGTGAAGATGAAACCAGTAACTGTTGGATACAAAGTCTTTGGTCTGTCAGCATTGCTAGATATTGGCTTTGGGTTACTAAAAAGATTTTTTTTTTTTTATAATGTAAGACAAATAAGGCCCACTATTCATTAAAAATAAGCTTTTTGACGTAGTCTCTACTGTTTTGTTTCCTAAATAGGCATTGCTACCTGAAATACAAAAATGTCTGATTTTCCCAACTAAAAATAAGCTTGAGGGGTGTATATCTTACATGGCATAGGCTTTCAACTTTTGGATCTTGTCCCTTTACACTCTTATAAATTATTGAGGTCCCCAAAGAGTTTCTGACTGATGTTTATTGTGTTTGAAATTAAAACTGAGAAATTTAAGAAATATATGATAATGATCAATGTAAAAACAGCAATAAGAAACAATTCACATTAATATAAATAACATACTTTTATGAAAAATAATTGCATTTTGTAAAACCAGAAGGGTGACATTGTTTTACATATTTATAATCTGCTTAATATATGGCTTAAAGGAAGACAGGTGAATGCTCCTATCGCCTTCTGTATTAAATCTTATTTATGTTAAGGCCTAGCAGCTTTACCCACCATTGGCTTTTGCACCATCAGTGTAAATGTTAACACAATGAAAAAGGCAAATGAAGTCTTACTATTATTATGGAAAGAGTTTTGACTTCAGGGGCTCCCTAAAAGGGTATTGGGAACCTCTAGGAGGCCAGAGGCATGCTTTGCATATGCTGTTCTGTGGTATTTCTTGGTGCCCTTTACAATGCCTAGTAGAGTACCTCATTTATGGTTGATAGTTCTTTGCGTTTAGAGTGATCTTTGTCAGCGTACCTGGGGGGCTCAGTCAGTTAAGCATCCGATTTTGGCTCAGGTCATGATCTCGTGGTTCGTGGGTTTGAGCCCCATGTTGGGCTCTGTGCCGACAGCTTGGAGCCTCCTTCGGATTCTGTGTCTCCCTCTCTTTCTGCCCCTCCCCTGCTCACACTCTGCGTGTGTGTGTCTGTCTCCCTCAAAAATAAACATTAAAAAAAATTTAGATCTTTGTCAAATGCAAATCAGACTCTGTTCTCTTTTTTTTTAATTTTTAAATGTTTATTTTTGAGAGAGAGCTAGCAAGCGTGAGTGGGGGAGGGGCAGAGAGGGAGGGAGAGAGAGAATCCCAAGCAGGCTCCTCGCTGTCAGTGCAGAGCCCAAAGTGGGGCTCGGACCCACAAACCGTGAGATCATGACCTGAGCCAAAACCAAGAGTTGGACGCTCAATGGACTGAGCCACCAAGACGCCCCAAATTTTGTCTTTCTCTTGCACAAAACCTCCATCAGTGCAGTGCTTCCCACTAGTGTCCCTGTCCAGCCTACTGACCTAGACCATCACCCACCTCTCAAGCTTTGGTTTCCTCTACTCTCCCACCACACTGGCCTTTACTATTTATTGAACATGCCGTCCTCACTTCTAGCTTGAAGCTTTTGCTATTTCCTCTGCTTGGATAGCTGTATGCCTGATTTTTTTCATGGCCAATACTCTCTCATTCAAGGTTTCATTGCCATTTTCTCAGGTAGGCATTTGCTATCCACACCACCAATCTAAATTGGCCTTCCCCTCCCTGGTACGGTTGTATTACCCTATTGTTTCTTTTGTAACATCTATTGCTGCATGAAATTATCTTGTTTATTATTTGTTTGCTTGTTTAATCTCTAATCCCCCCCCCCATTAGAACAACTGGATTATAAGATTGTAAGAGCAGGGACTTTTTCTGCCTTCTTCCTTCCTATATTCCCAGCAGCAAAGGCCTGGCACATAGTAGGCAGTCAATAATATTTGAAGAAATAAAAGTGTTGTGTTTCTCACTGTGATGTTTGTGTCTTCATATTTTTCCATGTGCGTATGTGTCCTTGGGTTTGTTAGTGGTAAGGGGTGGTATTGGTGAGAGTCAGACTACGTTTTTCATAATATACTGAAACAGCTTTCAGAAAGTAGAGTTGCAGAACATTAAACATTATGAGGACAGTTAGAATCGTTGAAATTCCTATTTGTTACGGTGTCATGGCAGATGGCTTTTTACCTGTTACTTGGAATACGTCATTGATTAGGAGCTTTTCTCTCAAGGCAGCCCATTCCTTTATTCCTTTATTAAGAGTACAAATGGTAAAGAAATTCTTCCATTGTCCGTATACTTTAGAATTTTAATATTCCTGTTCTATTAATAGAAAAATTATATCTTATAGCAGGAATTTTACCTGGAATTCTTGGATTTAATGTTGCTAGGGACCCTATAAGTCATTCAACTTTCTTCAGTTTACAAATGAGGAAACTGAGAGCAGAAATGTTAATGGTGAGGCACCTGGGTGGCTCAGTTGGTTAAGTGTCCAGCTCTTGATTTTGGCTCAGGTCATGACCTCACTGTTTGTGAGATTGAGCCCTACGTTGGGCTAAGTGCTGACAGTGCGGCACCTTCTTGGGATTCTCTCTCTCCCTCTCCCTCTCCCTCTCCCTCTCCCTCTCCCTCTCCCTCTCCCTCTCCTTCTCCTTCTCTCTCTCTCTGCCCCTCCCACATGCGTGTGCGGGCTCTCAAAATAAATAACTAGAAACTTTAAAAAAAAGAAACGTTAATGGACTTGCCATACTCTGAGGTCCAAGGTCCAAACAGAAATGCGATGAGGACCCAGGTTAGCAGGTGCCACTTCATTGTTCTTACCACCATATCACTGAGTATATGAGAATAAAATCTGGTTTACTGGTTTGTTGTGTATGTGTACCCAGAAACCTCCAAATAATGCTACTTTTGACAAGAATTAACTTCATAAATTTGATAACTTGTGAATGATACTTAAATAATAAATAATTTGATTCCTTAGAGATCATTTGTTGGTACTCTCGCTGAGTTTATGAAGGGTCAACTTCAGTATATTCCCTTTTAACTGTTACTCAATTGTACTGTTTTATAGGCAGAACGTTACCAGAGTCTCCTTGAAGAACTGAAAATAAACAAAATACAATTACAGCTTTTCCAACTATATCATAATGAAAGGAAAATTCATTTTCTGAACACCGAGTTAGAGCGTGTGAACAGGAATTTGAGTGTCACAAAAGAGTCTCTTTCTGATCATGAAAACATAGTTAAAGCCAAGAAAAAGGAACATGGAATGCTAACTAGAAAACTACAACAAACAGAAAAAGAGTTAAAGTGAGTTTTAAAACATAGTTATTAACAGTTAGGTTTTATGTACATTGATAAAAAAATAAAAATATAAGTGACATTTTGAAAGTTGATTTTTTAGATAAACTTTTTACTTTGGAATACTTTTAGATATACAGAAAAATTACAAAGATAGTAAGAGTTCCCATATTCCCCACATTCAGTTTCTCCTACTTAATAACATTATTAATATGATACATGTGTCAGAATTAGTGAACCAGTGTTCATGCACTACTGTTAACTGAAGTCCATGGTTGACTAATATTTTCTCTCTTTTCCCCAGTGTCTTTTGTCTCTGGTCCAGGACACTATGTTACATTTGTTATCCTGTTTTTGTGGGCTCCTCTTGGCCGTGACAGTTTCTCAGCCTTTCCTTGTTTTTGATGACCTAGATAATTTTGAGCCATATTGGTCAGGTTTTTTTGTAGAATGTCTCTTAATTTGGATTTGCCCAATAGTTTCTCATCATTAGTCAAGGTTTATGGATTTTGAAGGGGAAGGCCGCAGGGGGTAAAATGTCCTTCTCATCACATCGGGAATATCTACATATAATATGTTATATGACCTAGCGTTTGTCTAATACATCATAATATGAGTTGCCATCATTGTTGACGTTGACCTTCTCTCGCCTGTCCGTAACCTCCATGGCAATAGCGAGCAACCTGGCTTCCACGGTCAGCCGGTCATTTTCAGTTCTAGTAATCATCTGTGGCGGTACTGCTGATGTTAACCCATACCCTCATGGGGAGCAACTTTGGCAATGAGAGTACAGTGCCTGTGCACAGGTCCTCTTGCTTTTAGTTTTATAGACTTGACTCATTTTCAGAGTTACTTAGGTTAGCACCTTTCCTCCCAATCCCCTTCAGGAAGGTGATTTCATACACTGGTAATACAGTAGATTCTTTGGTCACATTTTGTATTCCATCTGGATCCCTTAGCCTCCTAAGTGATTTTTTTAATTTGTATACATTACATTAAGGTTCACTCTTGGTGCCATGAAGTTCTATAGGTTTTCACAAATGTACAATGTCCTATATCCACCATTATGGTATCATACAGAGTGGTTTACCACTCAAAAAATTTCCCTGTGCTCCACCTGTTCAGTACCTCCCCCCCAACCTCTGGAAATCACTGATCTGCTTATAGTCTCTGAAAGTCAATTTTTAAAGTTTATTTAAAAAATTTTTTTTTCAACGTTTTTTATTTATTTTTGGGACAGAGAGAGACAGAGCATGAACGGGGGAGGGGCAGAGAGAGAGGGAGACACAGAATCGGAAACAGGCTCCAGGCTCCGAGCCATCAGCCCAGAGCCTGACGCGGGGCTCGAACTCACGGACTGCGAGATCGTGACCTGGCTGAAGTCGGACGCTTAACCGACTGCGCCACCCAGGCGCCCCTAAAGTTTATTTTTAAATGTATGATTTGATCAAAAGAACTTCCTTCCCTTATATGGTATAGATTTAATTTACTTTAAAGCAAACTTTATTTTCTTTTTAGATCTCTTGAAGCACTTTTAAATCAGAAAAGGCCTCAATACATTAAAGCCAAAGAAAATACTTCTCACCACCTCAAGAAATTAGATGTGGCTAAGAAATCAATAAAGGACAGTGAAAAACAATGTTCTAAACAGGAAGATGACATAAAGGCCCTGGAGACAGAACTGGTTGATTTAGATGGTGCATGGAGAAGTTTTGAGAAGCAGGTTGAGGAAGAAATCTTATACAAAAGGCGAGACATTGAACTAGAAGCCAGTCAGGTGAACAAGTCAACATATGAGAAAACTTTCTATTATTTCAGCTTCTTAGAAATAACTTAAAGGATGTCCTCTCTGATATTTTAAGAGATTGACCTCAGACAATCCTCATCTCAGTGATGGGGATTGAAATTTTTCAGCCTATATGCAGAATGTATCTTTAGGGTATTTTTGTTTTATAAGATTCGATGGCATTATAACCTTTATGAGTTCATTGAAGTCATACTTCAACAAGACCACATGGTATCATTTTGTAATAAAATTAGGTAATTGATATTCTTACATTTTTGAGGTAATCGTTTTTTCCTTACGGATATTATAAAAACTTAAAAATCAGATATACGTGGCTTTGAAGAAACATGACCACTTAATTGGCAGGAGGGAAGTTGATTGTTTGAGGTGGTTTAAATGTGGTGGTGAATTAATATGCAATTTGGTATGTAAGATTTAATTATAACAAATGGGAAAAAAATAATTATGACATTGGTAGTAGAGCTCCCATAATTTTTAATTCAGAGTTTTCAAACATTCTCTCAACTGACTTTTTATCATTTATCTTTCATTAATGTTATGATAATTTTACATCATAAAATATATACCAAAATAACTATATAAATAAAATATTTGATTTTATCTGAACTCCTTGCATGTGGACTGTTAATGAGTTTAATCCCCTTCTTTTATTTTTTAATCCCCTTTCTCTTTACGTTTTTCTTGCAGAGACTTTATAGAGTTGGTTTTGAATCCTTATCTGTCTCTCTATCTAGGCAGTTTTAAATAAGAAGAGGTTCATTTTACGTTCACATTATCTTACCTGGAAAAGATAACCAATTATGATCCGATTTATTTAAAACTGATAAGATTATCTTCTAGTCAAAGGATATCACATAAAAATTTCCTCTCGTGTTTCTTCTGTGAGTTAGTAATATTTTAATACTCCTTATACAGCTGGATCGTTATAAAGAACTTAAGGAACAAGTAAGAAAGAAAGTGGCTATAATGACCCAACAACTGGAAAAGCTGCGGTGGGAACAGAGGGCTGACAAAGAAAGACTGGCATTCGAGAAGAGGAGGCATGGAGAAGTTCAGGTACCTCTGTTTGTGCAGTCATGACGGGGAGTTACCATCAATGAAATGGTATTCTCTTTTTGTGTCAGCTTTTCACTATATTAATGGATTTACATTAGGCATAAGCCATTAATTTAAAAATTCTGGGTTCCTTGTTTTGCCACTCAGTGTCCTTTAGGTGCTCCTTCATTATGGTCTAAGATAGAAGCAGAAAGCACCTTCTTTCATGTAATCAGGAAGTGTTTTCTACACACCTATGTGGTGATGGTCATGAGCAGATCACACAGTTTTTTTTCCTTCATGTGTTTTAGTTCAGTGAGGTGAGGAGGAGGATAAATAAAGAGAAAAAACAGACAAGTATCTTAACAGAGGTGAATGCAAGGCCCTGTGGAAACATCAAGGACACAGCCCAGGAGGAGCCTGGGAGCTTACTGCACTGCATGGGAAGTGACCATCAAGGCCGCATGATAGAGCTCTGCCCTCCAGTTAGGCAGACCTGGCTTCCAGCCAGTCTCCTTCTGTCACGGGTCTGTGTAGTCTTGAGAAGTAACTAAATTATTTAACTTGTCTGGGCTGGGCCTTGATTTCTTCATTTGTGCAAGAGGGACCAATGAGTCTACCTCATAGAGACGGGAAGGTTGAATAAGATGAAAGCGTGTGACAATATACGAAGTGTCTGGTCTTTTCCTCTATGCCTCATGACCTCGTTTTCCAAAGAGTGAGAATTGGACTCCAAAATTATTATGGCAATTCAACAGATCACAAATCGTGATATTTTATACAGTCGGTGGGCCATCCTAAAAATATGACCATTTCTGATAAGAATTGTAAAGGGTAAATGGTTCTGAATTATATATACATTTGACTTATAAGTAAATATTTGGAATTTAGAGGAAAACGTTGATTGATTACTTTGCCAGGCACATTGCATTCATTGGCTCCTGTACATCTCACAATAATAACAAAGAGTAGGTATTTACTCTAGGGTACAGATGAGGAAACTGAGGATTGGGATTTCAAAATGAAATATGTCTGTGGAAATGGGTCTGACGTTTTCCAGAGAAAACAGCAATAATATTATAGTGTAGTGTTTATTTGTATATACCACGTATATAGCATTTTACAGCACTGCTCTGAACCTGATTTATTTATTTAATATTCAGACAAATTTATGAAGTAGATACTAGTATTATTATGTTCTCATCCTGGATTTTCCTCTTTTCTAAGTTTTCTGCCTTGGTGACTTATATTCCCATAGATTTGAATGTCATCCGCTGATGACTCCCCAATTCGTATCTCTTCCTCACAACCTCATATATCCAGCTGCTTTGTCAGCACCTCCTTTGTGGATGTTGAATAGATCTCTCAAACTTAATCCAAGCCGAGCTTCTGATCTTCACCCCCACATGCTTCCCACACGTAATCTTTCCCATTTTAGGTGATGAGATTCACTCTTACTGGTTGCTCCGACCAGAAAACTTGGGTTCCATCTTTGACTCCTTTAGGGAATTGTGCCGGCTCCACTTTGTACGTGTACCAAGTCTCGTATCGCTTCTCCGCTGCCCTGCTGGTCCCGATCACCATCTTCTTGTTTGTTTGTTTGTTTGTACCACTCTGATAGCCTGCCAGGTTTTCCTGTTCCCGCTGTCGTCTCCTCTACAACGGCCTCAGCACAGCAGCCAAAGAAATGGTTTTAACATCTAAGATCATGACACTTGCTCTTTTTTACTTCCTCCAGTAGCTCGCCATCACACACAAAGTCAGGGTCCTCGAGTGCCCTCCATAGAGCTACCTGGTCGCTCGCCCCTCCCCCTCCAGTTTACCTTTCAAATCTCCGCTTTATCTGTTCTCCCTCTTACTCCCTGTGATCTGGCTGTACTGGCCTCCTGGAACATGTTGGACATATTTCTGCCTTCAGGCCTTTGCACCGGTTATTCCTCTGCTAGGAACAAGCTTGCCCTACATTTCTTCATTTGCCACTCCCTCACTTCCTGCAAGTCTTTGCTCAGATGTTGCTTTCTCATTGAAGCCTACCCTGACCTCCCTATCTAAAATTATAGTACCCACCACACTTCTGCTCGCCTTGCCCCAGCTCTGCTCTCCCAAAGTGTTTGTTTCTCTCCTAACACATGATTTAATTTCCATACTATATTTGTCTGCCTTCCCCCTCTAGAAAGTTAACTCCACAAAAGCGGGGAGATGTTTGTCTGTTTTGTTCACCGATACAACCCAAGTGTCTAGAATAGTTCCTTATCCAGAAGGGATAATCAGTAAATATTCGATGGGCGAATTTCACGGATGAAGGAATCAAGGCACAACATGGTTAACTTGACTAAATGAGTAAGTGGAGGAACTGGGATTTGGTTCCAGGCGCTTTGTCTCCACAGTCCGTCTTCTTCACCATACACTGCACTGCCTCTCACGTTAGGCATGTTGTGAATTGGCAGGTGAAAAGACGACCAAGAATGAAAGGCGAACTATTTGATAATCATGAGTGGAAGAGAGAATGTTTTGTGGAAGGGGAAAAACAGATGCAGTACCAAAGCAGTAACTACTTTAAAACACTTGTATCATTTGCATCACATTATGAAATTGTACACTGACTTCAGTAAATACTCTTTGTACATTTTTGCCTTTGTACACGCTAGTTTTGGGAAAACCTCCTCATCTTTACATATTAAATTCTGTAGTTACTCACACTGCAAAGCCTTCTCGGGCCCACTTTTTCTTCCCACCAAAAACCTGAAAATAATTTATTCCTCATCTAATTACTCATTGGGCTTAATCTGCATCTAAGGGCTTTTATCAGATTGAATAAGAAGTACAGTTCATTTGGTACCAGTTCTACTAGACTGGAAGCTTTTAAAGGCAGGGTTTGTAACAGTGTTCATTGTAAACCATGCACTTAGATGTCAGTAAGTGGTGGTTGAATTGCAGCTGTCTTTTTTTTTTAATGTTTATGTAACAGAGAGCACACATGCATACACGTGAGTGGGAGAGGGGAAGGCAGGGAGAGAATCCCAAGCAGGCTCCATGCTGTCAGCACAGACCCTGACACGGTGCTTGATCTCACGAGCCGTGAGATCATGACCCGAACTGAAATCGAGTGTCAGGCGCCCCGTGGCTGTCTTTTGAATACAAACACATCGGTAGTAGAAGAAGAACATGTCAGGTTGGAGACAGATGGAGACGTCTGTACCCAGACTCAGTTTCCCACAGGACAGGAGGAGCTTTAACTTCCCACAGATCTTGAGATCACAAGGTTCTGGGCGGTGTTTGCTTCTCCCAGACAACTGCGTGATCAGCCGGCATCTCAAATTCAGAAGACCTGGTACCAAAACTGTCTGATTATCCTCTATTGTGTGTCGAGCAGAACCCAGGCCTTAACCACTTCTCCATGGGAAGACCCTGGCCTTTTCCATTTTCTTCATTAAAGCCCATTCTTTAAACTAAGCCATATCTGAAGTTTGTTCTGAGCTCTTGGCATAACAGATGGTGACCTTGATAAGTATTGACCACAAAGGAGCCCAGCTGGCGTGATACAAGCCCTGGGAGTGGCCAGAGCAAAGGCAGAGGCAGGTGTTTCCAATTGACTTAACTTGGTATGCCTCGTTCATCTTGTTTTTGCTTCTTTGAATGGAATTCTTTTTTGTTGTTGAAAGTTTTATTTTTTTAATGTTTATTTTTGAGAGAGAGAGACACAAACTATGAGCAGGAGAGGGGCAGAGAGAGAGAGGGAGACACAGAATCGGAAGCAAGCTCCAGGCTCTGAGCTGTCAGCACAGAGCCTGACGCAGGGCTCGAACCCATGAACTGTGGGATCATGACCTGAGCCGAAGTCGGACGCTTAACTGACTGAGCCACCCAGGCGCCCCTCTTTGAATGGAATTCTTAAGTTTGTGATAATAGAATTTCAGTATAACGACTCTAATTGTGAAATGTGTGAGTTCTAGAGAAAAGGAACTATGTCTTGCTTATTTTTATAACTCCAGCACCTAGCACAGTAGATGTTTATTCAGTGAATTTGTATTACAAATGAGTAAAATGACATAATTCTCTTCATAGAATATATTTTTCCTTTTCCAGATGAAGATTTGGTCATTTCATCTGCTATTATATACTGAAAAGGAATTGTTTTTACTTTGGTACGCTCCTGGTTTTAGATCACTTAGTAATGGAGTAAGAAAGGTTAATCTGGCTGTAGTGCACAGGGTGAATACGGGAAAGGTTAGATATGAAACCTTGAAGGCTAGTACAGCACTTGTATTTAGTGATACAGTGAATGGAGCAAGACTTGTGCAAAGTCCTAGTCTCACAAGCCCATGGTTGCCTTCCAGGTGCCTATGCTGTTTGTAACACCAAGTAACTGCCCTAGAATTACTGTCTACTTGTGTGTCTCCCACCAGCCCTCAGTCCTTGAGAGCAGAGACTCTATCCTGTTATTATTATATCTCTAGTTCCCAGTACATGGCAGCCAGGGAATAAATATTTATTGAATGAATTAGTTTGAGGGACGGATAAGAAATGTGTAGACATTTGAAGATCAACCCTTAGAGTTTGGAGTTGCCAAATATCTAGTAAATGGTGGAGCCAGGATTTGAACCTTGACCCTCACAAACTCAAAGCTCTATGCTTTACTGCCTTTTCAGAGTTAAACCTTGCGCTTATAGGTGTTTTCATATGGTTATATTTGATATATTTCAAGTTTAGAACATCTTACAATTCTCTAGTAACTTCTAGGAGGATAGTGAAAAATAACTTTATTTGGAGTTGCTGTAATTGATTTTAAGTTTTCTTCCTGTTTTAGGAAAATCTAAAACAAATAAAAGAGCAGATAGAAGATCATAAAAAACGAATAGAGAAGTTGGAAGAATATACAAAAACATGCATGTGGGTACAGGGGAAATTCTTGTGGCTTTCTTATGTCTCGAGGGTCTGGTATATTTGGGGTATATCTGTGAAATGAAAGCTTCCACTGTATCATAATGTTCTCACTCCTGTGGTTTTTTTCTTTTTTAAAAAAATGTTTATTTGTTTTGAGGGGGGAAGGGGCAGAGAGAGAAGGAGAGAGAGAGAATCCCAAGCAGGCTCCATACTCAGCATGGGGCCCAATGTGGGGCTCGATCCCATGACTGCAAGATCACGACCTGAACTGAAATCAAGAGTTGGACATTTAACCAACTGAGCCATCCAGGGGCCCCTCACTCCTCCATTTTTTTCATTTCATTGTAGATAATTAAAAATTAGACTTAACCACATAAGTAAATACAGTATTTAAGTTTTAAAATATAAACTTTCAAGTGATGAAACTTGAAATGTTGGTATTGATGTTTTATAATAAGTTATGTCACGATAGCTGGCATGACCTGATTATCCTCCCACTAAGATTTTTGTTTTTCATTGGTATTTACTTCTTATTAAGCCCACAACGACTCCTCTGATTATAGTGATCTATCCTTACTTTCACTTTCTCAGTCTTCAGAAATGTGTATCTTCTGAATCAACAAAGAATGATCAAAATCTCTTTGCCCATGTCTGGTGCTAAGCTTATTTTATTGTCATTTTCATCATTTAAAATTGATAAGCACTATTCCATTCCCCTACAGTGCCAGACCACAGTATGTTTTATCTTGCAATTAATTTTTTTTCTTTTTGCTAGTAACTTATTGTTATTGTTATGTAGGGATTGCTTGAAAGAGAAAAAACAGCAAGAGGAAACCCTAGTGGTTGAAATTGAAAACACAAAATCAAGAATGTCTGAAGTTAATGAAGAATTGAACCTTATTAGAAGTGAATTGCAGAATGCTGGAATTGATAACCATGAGGGAAAACGTCAGCAGAAGAGAGCAGAAGTTCTAGAACACCTTAAAAGACTTTACCCAGATTCTGTGGTAATTAGAAGTGAATAGTTAATTGAAACAAAAGGGCTAAGCTTTCTTATTTGGGATTTTAAAAGTTACCATTACTAGGAAGCAGAATTATTTCAGAAGTCTTTTAGTTTTGTGTTTGATTATTTGTATTGAAAATATAATAGTAGATAATTGTGACAAAATTTAACTTCCAACAGTGTCTAGAGATAAGTAATTATCTGAGAGAAACCTGGACATTAACAGTATGACCCAGCAAGTCTGAGTTACGACCACTATCCCCATAGGTCACAACAGATCACCTCAAGCCTCATGTTCTTCTTGGTTTTGTTTTGTTTTGTTTTGTTTTGTTTTTAATATTTTCAGTTAACCTCAATGGCATACTTTTGAAATGATGATGTTTTATTCTCTAAATCTGTGTATCCACTTCTGCTGATACATTTCATTAGCTGCAGGACAGCTCCGGTTGTTGGGGCATCAGCTTCACAGAATGACTTCCTCTGCTGTCGGGGTTGTGGTGTCTCACTCTCTTGTCATTAACACCAGGGACACTGTGCAGTCCTTCTCTTAGGAGGGCCTGTTCTTAGCTTTTGGCCCTGGCAACCTCTTGAACTGTTTTGAAACTGGTCTTGACTTCTGGGTAGTGATGGGGGAGGAATAAGGCTGGGTCACACAATCCTTCCCCCCAGTACCAAACAAAATGACGAAACTAGTTTTAAAAAGTAGTTTAACAACCGAAAAAGGAACGGGGCTATTACATCTAATGCCGTAAACTTCAGAAAATGGTGATAGTCCATGATTTAAAAAAAGAAAAAAAATTGAACATTTCTTGTTCTTAACTCTGCAGAAGGAAAACTGACAAATTCCTGAGAATTCTCACCTAGTATCCCTTAATCTAGCAACAAGTAAACACAAGTATATACGTGTGTGTGTGTGTGTGTGTGTGTGTATGTATGTGTGTATATATATTATATATATTTGTTTCCTTCTGATTCAAAACTAGTGGGTCAGGAAACATAAACCTCTGATGTTCTTAGATGGAAGTAAAGGCCAGTTCAAAACCCTGTACCCAAAATGGAATTTTCCCTCCTCCCCCGAGGCAGAAGAACCTTGGTATTGGATATTAATTAAAAACTCAGAAGAAAGAGCAAAGCTCAAGTATTCAGACAAAAGATCTACACAACCTCAACTCCGCTCTCACTTGCCCCTATCCTCCATGCCATTAGGTGATAGAAAACAGACCAGAAAATACTGAGGAGATAAAACAGAAAATACCTAATTTAGTCCACCACTTGGTGCTCTCAGTTGTAGGTGAGGCAATCAGGAAAGTTATCCACCACAGCAACTTAAAGGTCTGAACAGAGCTGCCCACGTAAGCAAGTTGAAAAGAATCAATACAACAGCTGTAGGTACATGCAATAATAAAAAGAAAGAGTAATTTAAAAAGCATTTAGAATGGGGCTCCTGGGTGGCTCAGTTGGTTAAGCGTCCAACTTTGGCTCAGGTCGTGATCTCACAGTTCGTGGGTTCAAGCCCCATGTCAGCCTCTGTGCTGATATCTTGGAGCTGGACCCTGCTTCAGATTCTGTGTCTCCCTCTCTCTCTGCCCCTCCCCTGTTCACGCTCTGTCTCTGAAAAAATTTTTTTAAATAAAATTTTAAAAAAGCACTTAGGAGTCAAAGAGGCTAGTCTGGAAGAAGGTTACTGAACAAAATCCCCCTTAAGTATGGTGTGCTATGGATAATTTAATAAGAGCTTGAATTCATAAAACCAGATTCACATCTGAGCTAAAACAAAATAAAAAGTAAAACATAGAGCCAAGAAAACAAATCAAGAACAAATATTATTGCTGAACTAATAAGTAAATTGCAAGTAGCAAGGAATGGGTTATGTAGCTGAAAGTCAAATGACTGACCTAGAAGTAAGGTTGAGTTAATCACAGGTTGAGTGGAGAAGAAAAATACAAACAGCAAGATAATGAATATTAAAGACAACGATGCCCTATCATAAAGAAATTGGTATTCCTGAAATAGAACCTATTAAATGCAGAAAGAGTAGAAAGATGTAAAATTGAATCTTCAGATTTTCTAGGGAGCAGTGATGATACGGGACGGTTGATATGCTGACACTTTCTAGTAAAGTTTTTGATTTTCAGTCTAATTACTTCTTGGCCATTCATCAGATCTCATATAACACTTCATAGGAAGACTTCCCCGGCTTCTCCAGTCAACCTGGTCCCTATTACATGCGCTCAGAATACTTCGTGTTATCACAGTGTATATTATCCCTCTATTTTGTGCATGCTTGTAATTCTCATTTATATCTTCTCTACTGGACTGAAAGCCTTGTAAGGTCACTTGTTCAGTGATGGTCACACAATTTCTAGCTCAGTAAACTGCATGTAGCAGGCACCTCATAGATTCTTATTTAATACTCAGAGAGTGGATGAGTTACCGTGGCTTCGTGAAGCATTTCAATACCTTGGTAAGGCTAGTCTCTCCTCATTACTCTTAAATGAAGTGTGGCACACCTAAATGGATACTTCCTAATTAAACCTATGTCCATTTGAATGAGACAGTGTTCAAATATGATATTTATAGTTCTGTAAAATTAGTTTATAGTCCATTATGCTCTGTTACATTGAAAAACAGTGAATTATTTGTCCCTCAATAATGTGTTTGTTTTCTCCTGTTTTGAAACCTGCTAAGTTTGGAAGACTGCTTGACCTCTGCCACCCTATTCATAAGAAATACCAACTGGCTGTTACTAAACTTTTTGGTCGCTACATGGTTGCCATTGTTGTAGCCTCTGAAAAGGTAGCAAAAGATTGTATTCGATTTCTGAAGGAGGAAAGAGCTGAACCGGAGACATTCCTTGCTCTAGATTACCTTGATGTAAGAGATTTGTAATATTTATTACTTAGTGGTGACAAAATCTTGTCTTTAAAGCATGTCTTTATTGCCTAAAACTAGGCAGTGATAGAAAAAAAAGTCATAGCTTGAATGCCTGTTAGTCACTCAAATGGCTGGTGTTAGAGTATTGGTAGGCAAAGCATAGTAGTTCTTGATTTAATATCATTTCTTTCTAATTTAGTTTTGCTGTAAGTGTACCTTGATGATTTTGAGGACATGACTCTAGTGGTACACCACTCTGCCTGCTAGCCAGCAATTTATTTTGTTCTGTAGCAAACGGTAGGAACAGTTAAGACATATCAGTCTGTCCTTGAAATGCCAACCCTGGGTCTCAGTTGTTAAATATGCAATCACGTATTTACATACATCGCAGGAAACACGTATCAGTCTTTGGTACAGCAGACAAAATTTGGGGCCTTATGTATTGAGAGGCCTTAGGGTATCCAGAGTAAATTCCTATAGCAGGAGGCTTGTCATTACCATAATTGATGTCCTTTACTGGTTTTTTGCCTCCTAGAGAAAATGCTCTGCTTGGTCCAGCTTTCAAGACCCTGAGCTGCAGGCAGTGTGTGTAGCGGTTAGAGCTTGTGCCCTAGACTTGGACTGCCCTGCACTTGACTCTCCGCCTTGTCTGTCGTTAGTTCTCACCGGCTTGTTCTCTTAACAGTGAGGTCATACCTACCTGCTGTTTTCCAGCAATCATCGCAGGCACTTTTTAAAAATCTGTTTACACACCCAGCCTAAAAGTCATGTCGAAAAAGATCTGAAGGCTTTCCTGGTCATTTAAGCCTAAAATGATTTTCAGAGTTCCATGATGTGCCACTCTCTTGACGCATACGTAAATGGGTGTTATGTCCCATTAGATTTTCTCATTTTGAGAGCATGGAACCCTGGTCAGCCATTGCTTTGGCCCAGCTGGCTGGTGGCAGAGTTGAATCTGGAAATTGTATCTTCTGGCTTTTGCTCAAGTGTGTTTTCTTTAAATGTTACGTGGGCCAGTCAGTGGGATATAGTTCATCAGGTTTTTGTCAAATTTTATTGCATATAAGTTCATTCTGTTAATTTTTTGCTGTCATGCTTATGTATGCTTTTTGAGCATGTACTAAATATTGCATTTTTATTTTAGTGTATCTAATATAACAAGTATTTTTTAACCTTTCAGATCAAGCCAATCAATGAAAGACTGAGGGAGATTAAAGGCTGTAAAATGATGATTGATGTCATAAAGACTCAGTTTCCTCAGCTGAAGAAAGTAATTCAGTTCGTGTGTGGAAATGGCCTTGTCTGTGAGACTGTGGAGGAAGCAAGGCATATTGCATTCGATGGACCTGAAAGACGGAAAGTAAGAGGCTTAGATCACACCTTGGGATAATTTGAAGCAGTATTTATAAGACTAATATACTATACACACAAATATTTATATATGCTCATATGCTCTCTTTTAGAAGGAAAACTAACAGAACCTAGGATAGTTACGGCTTCGGTGATTGTTAAAATGTCTCATTGAATTTTCAAAGAATTAATTTCTGTAGTATTCCCTGTTATAAATTATATTTTAGAAATTAGATCTATTGTAATCATAGCCTAACGCAGTTAATTTTTTTTTTTTTTTTTTTTTTTTTTTTTTTACCTGACATGCAGTAAATGTCCTTGGTGCATCTCTGACTTTCCTGGCGTTTCATATATCATACATGTGTTTCTGGATACCAGGAAAAAGGTTTTAGGAGCTTATGTTTTATATTAATTCTTCCGTAGCTCAACGCAGACATTGTCCTTTTACACATTCACGGTTTTGGCACACTTGAAGTTCTAAGGATAGCATAATTGAAATGAGCTTACTGAATGCTAATCTCAAGAGGATAATTTTTATTTAAAAAATACCGTTTTACTCAGTTGAATAATTTATATTTAGTTAAGCAGTGTTAAATTCCTCAAATTATCTGACATAGGGTTTTTTTGAACTACATTTGTTATGAATTATAACATAGAGTCTGAGAGCATAAGTTATGAGGTAAGACCAGTGATGCTACTTAGTATTTAATGATACACCTTCCAGAGAGTTTCTACACATCTAATTTTATCATTTAAAATTGGAGAAATAATCGTACCCATTTCATAGGGTTAGAGGGTTAAATTAAGTAATAACATGCAAAATGCCATTTCAGTGCCTAGCAAATAGCTCTCAAAAAGTGCCAGTTGTTTTTTTATTTAGTACTAAGCTAATTTACACATTAGATCCGGAATGTCCAGAATTGCAGATTAATACAAAATAGGGTATTGTTATGAGAAGTAGGAATTTCCAGTATTGAGTTTATTAACTTACCTAACATGATTAATTTCTCATACATTTTAGTACTTCTTTCAGTAATCGTAATTTGGTCACTGTCATTGACTTCTACACATTAAATTTAAGGAGGTATCATAAGTGAGCTACTAAGATATTTTGCTACCTATTTATACTACAGTTGATTTTTGTATGTTTGTAAAATTGATTTTGAAGATTTGTATGGTCAATTTAAAGAGGTCACATGAAGATAAGACTGTTTATTCTTTCATTCAACGAACTTTCACGGCCCTATATCTTGTTCACGCCTTACTCCTCTAGGCTGTCTCTCGTTCTTTTCATTATTTCAAAATTTTAATTAGCTTCATTTGTCTTACTTGTATCTTAAGTATATTTCAGGGACTTTATCTTCTTCCTGTTCCACTTAAAGAATTTTCTGTGTAGACGTCACATTTCACAGAAAATGTCTTCAATTTGTGCTTTTGGTTTTCCATGGACTTGATATCTTTCTACAGACTTGATATTGGGTTTAAAATGTTTTTAAATTCAAATACTGCAAGTGACGTCACAAAATGATATTTGGGCTAGTTTATAATCTACACAGTATATATGAACTACATAATATAAGTTATAGCAGTTCTGCTAGCTATAGTTTGGTCATCAAGATTTTTATGATAACTCAATTTCTAAATATTTTTAAATTTATATAACAACATTTTAAAATCTGGACTCTCTTTAAATGCATGCGATTATTCCATCCATTCCCCTTAACCAGAGAAACAATAATAATTTGTTTCCTTTCCCATAAGTTGGGTGACTTACTTTAACAATTATATGGAAAGATATATTTATGTTTTTAACATGGTTAGCAAAAAACAGACCCAGAAAACTGTCATTAGCTAGCTAGTAATTTGTGAAAAGATCATTTTTCCAAAAATTATGCACATTAAACAAAATAAAATGCAGGCTACAGTAAATTGAAAAAACTGGGTACCAGGGCGCCTGGGTGGCTCAGTCAGTTAAGTGTCCAACTTCAGCTCAGGTCACGATCTCACGGTTCGTGAGTTCGAGCCCTGCATCGGGCTCTGTGGCTGACCACTCGGAGCCTGGAGCTCCTTCGGGTCCTGTGTCTCCCTCTCTCTCTGTGCCACTCCCCACTCTCACTCTGTCTCTCTCTCAAAAATAAATAATAAACATTAAAAAAAAAATTAAAAACTGGGCACCATCTAGAACAGAACATAATTGAATCTAAATTTCATACCTTATATCAGAATATATTTCAGATGGATTCAAAATATAAATGCGAGAAATGAAACTGTAAGTCTACTAAGAGAAAGCATGGGGGCTTTATTTTTTTTTTAATTTTTTTTTAATGTTTATTTCTGAGAGAGAGACAGAGCATAAGTGCGGGAGGGGCAGAGAAAGAGGGAGACACAGAATCAGAAGCAGGTTCCAGGCTCCGAGCTGTCAGCACAGAGCCTGACACGGGGCTCAAACCCACAAACCACGAGATCATGACCTGAGCCAAAGTCAGTCGATCAACCCACTGAGCCACCCAGGCGCCCCGGGGCTTTATTCTTAATGTCAGAGATAGTAAGACCTTTTCAGTATGACAAAAAAAAAACCCCAAAGCCTTAAAAGATGGGTAAATTCCCATAAAAAATTCTGCATGGCACAAACCACAAGCAAAATCAAAAGACATGGCAAACCAGGGATAATATTTGCAGCAGAGTAAAGAGCAAATTTTCCTATAAATCGATGGAAAACAAGAACACAAAGCAGAAAAATGGATGAAGGATTTGAACAAACGTATTGTCGTGGAAGGAAATATA
Organism: Lynx canadensis; assembly: GCF_007474595.2. Lineage (NCBI taxonomy): Eukaryota > Metazoa > Chordata > Mammalia > Carnivora > Felidae > Lynx > Lynx canadensis. The sequence continues at coordinate 137,098,915 of NC_044309.1, read as the reverse complement.
ATTGCTCTTATATGTGAAAACTCATTCTCACTTTATACGGGAAATGCCAACTAAAACTGCACTCAATGCTTTTTCCACCTGTCGGGTTGATAAACATTGGAAGGTTTGCTAACACCGTGTGAGGAGAGAAACCCTTCCATCCCCTGCTCTGAGTATAAAATTCGTATCAGCTCTGCGAAGGGCCGTTCTACCAGTTGTACTTGTTAGGAACTTCACACACAGATGAACTCACATGTACATGAAATGATTTATTTATTGAACCATTCTGTGTAACAGGAAAAATGGGAAACATTCCAGACAAGACTAATTCAATGAAAGTAGTGTGTTCATAGAACGGAATACTGATAATGTGCAACCTTAAATAAGAATGAAGTCCTTTATGTACAAGTATGAGACCACCTCCAAGATGTATTCAGTTTTTTAAAAAAGTCGTATGTAGACTAGTGTGTAGTGTGTTACCATGTGTGTAAAACATTGGGGGAAATAAGAGATGTTTGCATGCATCTGTTTATGCAAGAACATTCTGGGAGAATGCATAAGAAAAATCACATCATTGATAACCTCTGGGGAGGGAATGGGGGTGGTAGGGGCCAGGGAAATTTTTCACTCTACAGTCTTGCGTCTTTTGGATTTTGAATTCAGTGAATATCTTTTCCATTCAGAAATAAAATGTTAAAGTATATTATTTTTCATACCACTGAAAGGGAACATTAAAAATATGTAGAATCTGCATAACACAAAAATTTATGGGAGAATCTACCTTAGCAGTTTATAAGACTGAAACGCTGTTCTTGAAACAGTCGAAGCTGATTCGGTGGATTGGTTGGTAATCCTGCAGAATAAGTGTTTAATGCCTAAGAATTTTTTTCTAGCACATACTCTCTAGAAGTTTCATTTAGTGTTATTTAAAAATTCCTCCCACTCTTCTGCCATGAAATCCCAACTGTGCCAGCCAAGGTATTTTTCAGGAATGTGACCCCCAACTAGGATTACTACCCCGACCAACTAATGTAAGATTTAAGTTAAGGAAATTGCAGGCTGGAAGTTATAATTATAGTCCTCTGGAATAGGAATTTGACTGTAAATCAAATGAAAATAGGTTGTTGGAGATTACATTTACCTTGCGAAGAAATAAGTTATTTTAATAAACCTAGAAACTATTAAAACAAGTAAGATTCATAATTCTGTGGTTGGTGCTCACAATGTTTTTGGAATTGAAGGAAGTGTATAACATGGTGGGTGAGAACACGGGGATAGATGTTCGACCAACTTGGGCTTTGGTCCCTGTGTATGGCCTTAGGCAAGTTACCTAATATCTTTTGGTCCCTATCTGTGCAATGGAAATACTATCTACTTAATGGGGTTGTGAACATAGAACTAAACAGCATCTCTGTACTGTGCCGAGCACGTTATATGCAGTAGTAAACCGTTGTAGTAACAACAGCAGCAGCCAACCAAGCAATGAAGTAAAAAGAGCCTCAGAAAACTGTACCCCTGCTCAAAGAGGAGAAGTTGACTTGTAGCTGGGAAGAGGGCGCTGGCGTTGTACTCCCATGCACGATATGGCAGATTCTCATTAGCGCAGAGCTCTTTGTGCCCCTCTCCACGCCAGCCCCCGGTGAGGTTTTTCCTCACTGTTATGTTTGGCTTTTGTATATCAGATATACAAGTTAATAAATGTGCAATTCAGAGATTTGGGAAAATAGAGCTCAAAAAGGAAAATGAAAGCCATCCCTAACTTGTCTCCTAGAGTTACCAGAGAAAACATTTGGACATACCACCTGTATTAAAATTTTTTCCATTGTTTATCTGAAATTCACATGTAACTGGGTGTGCTGCTTCTCTCTTTGCTAAATCTGGTATCCATACCCTAGCAAGATCTAGTGCGTACTATGGTATATAAGCTCTATGTTTAGGAAGCAGTTCTATCATTCTTAACTTTTGTAAGTATTGTTTTTACATGTTTAATGGGGTCTTTACTATAAAATCAAATATATATTTACTTAATTTTTCTCATGTTTTTGGTGGTACCGGTTCTGTATTTTAATCTTAATCTGAAATTTATTTTGATGTGTATTATTAGGTATAGGTATTAGCTTTTTCCCCTAAATGGTTAATTACCTATCCCAATATCATATATTGAATAATTTTTGTTTTTCTGCTTGCTTAATTGAATTCAGTGATTTCTCATTTTCTCTTTTTCAGTGATTTCTCATTATGGATTATTATATTTGGTTCTTTTTCCACCTAGTCTAATTTCTTATCTCTAGTTATTTATTTGAGGCTATCTTACTGCATATTTATATTTATTATAATCTTTATTATGATTTATAAAATCTAATTTCTTTTAGAAAGTAATCAAAATATGCATTATAAATAAGTAAATAAAATACTAGCCTACAAGCACTGTAAAATCAGTATGTCTGAAACTAAATTAATGTTCTTTCTGAATCTTGATCTCCTGTATTTAATTCTTGGTACCACTATTCTAGCTAAATGAAGTTCTGGTTTTTCCCCAAGGATTTCCTCATAACCTCTACAATCCCAGTCTATTGGACCAGTCTGTTTTTCAAATAATTGCCAGAATGGTCTGTTTAAAGCTCATGTCTGATCACTTCTGTCTCCTATGTGCTACCTTCCCATTCCGTGTTAATCCCCTCCGCGCCCTCCATAGACTCCCTGGTCCTTAGTCGTGTTCAGTCCCCATTTTCCCGTGAGGGCACACAAAGAGCTCCACGGTCTGCCCTGCCTGCTAGCCGTACCTCTGTGCTATTCCTTCACTGTCGCGTTACTTTCTAGGAATTCCAAACTCACATTGCCTCTGTCTCCATCCCACCCCTGTGACACATGCACGTACACACAGTCTGTGTGTCCGTGCCCCGCTGCCTGCATTCCACCACCGCCCTTTTCTGGGCTACCTCCTACCTGTGTGTGTCAGAGACTGCAGTTGCCTGCTTAGTATCCCTTTCCCTGTTTTCCTTACTAACAGAAGCCTGATCTTCCTGCGTGACAATCTAGGGGGGGACAATTGGAAGTAAACGGCAGTCATCAGGAGTCCTGCCAGGAAAGTTTCTTAATAGAACTTTTACCTCCTTTTGTGAAACATAGACACAGTAGCTGGAGCTGTAGGATTCTCCTGGACTACCAAATGACTTTGAAACGGTCACGTGAGAGATTCAGACATACACATCACTAGTGACACATAGTGTAAACGTAAAGTAAGCTTTGTGGAGAACTTAAAAGCAGAAAAGGAGAGGAGCCTATGTGGTTCTTCACCTTTCCTTCAGTGTGAATGAAATACGGTTTGGCCAGGCAGACAGAGCCCGAGCTGAAAGTGTTCCCAGAGAGGGATGCTGCCTCCATATCACTGCACATAGTTGTGAAGAAGTCAGAGGAGTCAGCAAGGTGTGTACCAGTGGGCTTCCCAAACTGCCCTCCCGCTCAGAGAGAGCTTCCCGTTAGGAGCTCAGTCTCCATGCCACTGCTGTTGCTATCCAGTGAAGATGTAACGCTTTTCCCCAGAGCCATTTCAGACCATGAGCAAACTGATCGCCAGGCCGACAGTTGGGAAGGAAAGGAGCCCCTAAAGCCTTCCAGAAAATAACAAGGCTGTCGCCCTTGAAGAGTGATCCAAATACTAAGGATAGTACAGCAATATTCTATCAGGAGTCTGGGTTTTTGTTAACTCTGGCGTCACCATAAAAACCCTGGAACGCGTACCTCTGTAATTGTGAGACAGAAATAAACTGAGTTTTCTGGTAAATATCTAGTTACGTCTAACTAGTTCCTCTGATAAGATACAATGGAAGCCTTGGCCTCTTCAGGAAGCCTTCTGCAGAGCAGCTGGGTTGGAATCCTCCAGTTTTATGCTTCGAGATTATTCTGAGTATGACTCTAGCTTCTCATCGCTTTATGTTGTAATGATATGTTTCTTTTCCCCACGAAAGTGATTTGCTGAGGGTCAGTACCATATGTCACTTCTTTGGTCACTCCGGTCCCCGGTATGGAACGTCTCAAACACAGTAGCACGCAGGGAATGTTTGTCTGAATGAAGGAATGAATGAGATTCCTATTTGTTGACTTTTTTTTTTTTTTTTTAAGCTCACATTGCATGGTTTTAGTCTTACACAGGTGGTCTGCACCTGCTTTCACCAAATAATTAGAAACATTTGCAAAACACAGAATCATTTACTGCATAAAGCATATGATTACTCACTGGACTATAAACTTGAAGCTATTTTGTACCTCTGACTCTGTTTAAATTTTTTTCTTCCTCCCGGTTTCATTTGCATCGGGGAGAATGTGATATGCTTCGTATCTAAGGCTGTTTTCGTAATATGCCACTGGCATGTGGTAAGAAATTCTTCAAAACACAGGAATATATAATGCAAACTATTTGATACCAAATTTGCCTCTCATTATTGAATATGTTTGGAACTAATGTACAATTTACTTTGAAACTTTTTAATGGCTGCTAATCTCTTGCCTAGAATTGCTTTGGGCCTTAGCAAAACAGGACTTGTATTTGTGGTTCATTTATTGGCTAGTGTCTGTCCCTTCATAAGTTGGGTATTTTATTCATAAATTTCATTAAGTGGTTTTTCTCATCTATAAATTCCCAGCTGGAAAAATTTCCATATTATGTCCAATCTTTATCTTCCTTATGTACATCTCTCCAGGATAAAATGTTTTTAATTTTACAGACAGTAGCTCTTGATGGAACATTATTTTTAAAATCTGGGGTGATCTCTGGAGGATCAAGTGACTTAAAATACAAGGCTAGATGCTGGGATGAGAAGGAGATAAAGAACTTAAGAGACAGAAGAACCCAGCTGATCCAGGAATTAAAGGTAAGCCCATGCTGTAGACATTGTGGCATACTAAAGAGAGTAATTGTGTTTTTAAACAAATTTTTGGACTAATACAAGGACTATGCCTGCTTAAAAAAATTCAAGTAAAGCAAAATAGAATAAATTGAAATATAAAAATCTTTCTCTTACCTATCCTTACATCTCCGTGATATTTGCTAAACACAGTCTGATATATAGCCTCTGGAAATTTTCTCTGTATATGTAAGTATATATATTATTTTTCCTACTTGTTTTATGATAGACTTTTGCTACAAATAATGTTTGCAACAAGCTTTTTCACTTAATGTTATGACACGGACATGTTTTCATCTTAGCATACAGAGAATGACTTTTTTATTTTAAATGTTTATTATTTATTTTGGCGGGGAGAAAGAATGAGAGCGGGGGAGGGGCAGAGAGAGAGGGAGACACAGGATCCAAAGCAGGCTCCACGCTCCAAGCGGTCAGCACAGAGCCTGATGTGGGGCTCGAACTCACGAGATCATGACCCGAGCCGGAAGTCGGACGCTTAACCGACTGAGCCACCCAGGCTCCCGGAGAACCACTTATTTTTAATGAATCCTGCCTGGTATTTCATTATATAGATTGTGTTTATTGCATCAGTCTCCAATAATGGATGTGTTGGTTTTTGCTATTACAAATGATGCATCATTATACATTAAAAAAAATTTTTTTTAAGTTTATTTTTATTTACTTTGAGAGAGAGAGAGAGAGAGAGAGAGAGAGAGAGAGAGCAAGTGGAGGGGGGACTGAGAGGGAGGGAGACAGAATCCCAAGCAGGTTCCGCACTGTCAGCACAGAGCCTGATGCAAGGCTCGAACTCACGAACTGGGAGATCGTGACCTGAGACAAAGTCAAGAGTTGGACGCTTAACCAACTGAGCTACCCAGGTGCCCCTCATTACATGTTCTTTAGAGGATGAAAACCAAAGTACCTAGGAGGATAAATTCTGTAGCCACACTGCCTGAGTTTGAATCCTGGCTCTGCCACTTGCTGGCAGTATGACCTTGGGCAAGATACCTAACCCCATTGTATCTTAGTTTTCCTGCCTGTAAAATGGGGAGAACAAAAGTACCTTCCTTTTAGGGTTATTTTAAGGATTAAATCAGATAATCCAGTTAAAATACTTAAAATGGTATCTGGCATGTGTGAGTACTGTATACGTGTTTATTGTTATTCTTTAAAATACCTTTATTTGGGGGTGCCTGGATGGCTCATACAGTTAAGCGTCCGACTTCAGCTCAGGGCATGATCTCACGGTCTGTGAGTTCGAGCCCCGCGTTGGGCTCTGTGCTGACGGCTCAGAGCCTGGAGCCTGCTTTGGATTCTGTGTCTCCCTCGCTCTCTGCCCCTCCCCCGCTCACGCTCTGTCTCTCTCAAAAATAAACAGTAGATAAATAAATAAAATATCTTTGTATAAATACATCTCTAAGATGAATTCCTATAAGTGGGATTTCCAGGTCTAAGGGTATGTATGTTACTAAATTCCCATCAAAAGAAAACCTATAGTAGAATGTGTATATCCCTAGAGGGCTACATTGGATATTAACAGATTTTTAATCTTTGCCAATCTGATTGGTTAAAAAAAATATCTGATTGTTTGAATATGCATTTCTTAAATTATAACTGAGGTTGAGCATTTCCTCATATATTCATTGGTTCTTTGGAATTTTTGCTATAAAGTACTTATTTCTTGTGCACATTTTTCTATTAGCTGCTTGTTATTTTATTACCTACTTTAAGAATTATTTTCGGGGCACCTGGGTGGCTCAGTCGGTTAAGCATCCGGCTTCAGCTTAGGTCATGATCTCACGGTTCGTGGGTTTGAGCCCTGTGTAGGGCTCTGCGCTGACAGCTTGGAGCCTGGAGCCTGCCTCGGATTCTGTGTGTGTGTCTCTCTTGCTCTCTGCCCCTCCCCCACTTGTGTGTGCCCTGGCTCGCTCGCTCTCAAAAATAAATAATAGAAAACATTAAAAAAAAAAAAAAAAGAATTATTTGTATAAGTAAATTAATTCTTAGTCATATATGTTGTAAATATATTGTGTGACTTTTTGTTGGCTTTAATGACGTGTAATTTATATACAGTAATAGGCACCAATTTTAAGTGTGTGATTCAGTATGTTTTGACAGTTGTATGTAGTCATGTAATTGCTCCCACAATCATATTTAGAACATTTCTATCACCTTCCAGATTTCTTTATGGTTGGCCTCCTCCCCTGGACCCTGAACTGAGAGTGGGGGTAACAAAGCACCTTCACAGCACTGTTCAGAGGATTAAGTGGGTGAATAAATGTAAACTTTATAGAACACTGATCAAAGTACTCAATAAATGTGAGATATTTAAAATATCCATGAAACAGTTATAAAAACTGATCATATACTTGTCCATAATAGAAATCTCAATAGTTTTTTAAAAGGTCACCTTGATTATAATTAAATTAAGTTAGAAGTAACAACTAAAAAAATTTTTGTTTGCATAGACATTAAGAAATGTACTTATAGGTAGTTTTGGGATCAAAGAAGTAATGAAAAGGCAAATCACAACATGTCTCTAAAGTGGTAAATGGGAAGTCTGTGAGACATATAAAAGCTACATCAAGAGGAAATACCTTCAGAAGAAAGATTCAATATAAGGGCATTTATTACTTTAAGAAATTAGAACAACAGCCACAAAATAAACAGAAAAAACTTATAATGTAATTTTTTAAGCTAAAATTAATTAGAGCACAAGTCAAAATAGAAAAAAAGACTAGTGAATCTAAAAGCTGTTCTTTTGAAAGGCTAAGAAATTGCAATTTTAATAAAGGGAGGAAAAATTAGAGGCAAAAATATACAGCCTGCAAATGAGAAAATTAAAATCATTTAAAGAGAATCTTAAAAGCAAATAACTATGTCATAACAAAATCAAAATCTGAAAGAAATGGAAGATTTTCAGAAAAATATAATTAAAAATAAATATAGGGACGCCTGGGTGGCTCAATTAAGTGTCCAACTCTTGATCTCAGTTCAAATCTTGATCTCATGGTCGTGAGTTCAAACTCCACACTGAGTTCTGTTCTGGGTATGAAGCCTACTTAAAAGAAGATAGGTACGTACATACATACATACATACATACATAGACTGACCAACTAGAAAAGAAGTGGGACATTTGAAAAGTTAGGCAGTGGTGCAGTCTGCTGGCCAGGCCCCATCCATAACATCTTCCTTTCTTGCTTGGCTTTATTACAGAATCATAAAAAAACTAAGACAACTTGATTTCCTAAGTTGCATTGTAGCTACCAGTGGCCACGTGACCGTTTTAGAGCTACAGATGGAATTATTGGTATTGTCACTTGCGTTTTCTTCTTCCTTACCGGAATTCAGTCAAGAGGCCTGGGGAGGCAGCAGCCATCTTGCACCAAGAGGCAGCAAGCATGAGGATAAAGCCACTGTACTAAGAAACTAAAAGTTAGATGCTGTTGTTGAGGAACTGCATCAGCCTACATCACACTGCTTTTGTGTGAGAAAAATAAACCCACATTTTTTTTAAGCCACCGCTAGCTGGGTGACCCGCCATTGAATAAACACGCCCAGAATGTAAAATAGACAGCAGCTGTGGAAGACAGTATGGTGGCTCCTTTAAACATTCAAACTAGAATCATTGTATGATCCAGTAATTCTGCTTCTGGGTATATACTCCAAGGAATTTAAAGCAGGGTCTAGAAGAGATAGTTGTACACCCGTGTTCCTAACGGTATTATTCACAACAGACAAAAAGTAGAAGCAACCCAAGTGTTCATCGCTGGATGAATGGACAAACAAATGTGTTCTGTACATTCAGTGAAATACTCATCCTTAAAAAAGGGAGGAAATTCCAACACCTGCTACACAGTGGAAACCTGAGGACGTGATGCTACATGAAATAAGCCAGTCACAAAAAGACGAATACTGTAGGATTCCACGTACATGAGGCCCCTAGAGTAGTCAGATTCATACAGACAGAAAGTAGACTGCCAGGTGCCGGGGCTCGGGAGTGCGGAGAACGGACTGTTGTTCACTGAGCATAAAGTTCTTCAGTGGGCAAAAGTTTTAGTTTTACAAGATGAAAAGACTTCTGGAGAAGGGCCACACAACAACAGACATGCAACTTAGACACCACTGAACTGCACACTTGAAAATGGTAAAGATGGGGAATGTTATATGTGTTTCACCACAATTGAGACAAGGATTCTGGGCCTCGTGGGTTTCCAGGTGACTTCTAATATAATTCTAATCTTCACTAAGGCATTCTAGATTATAGAAAAGGACGGAAACTTGCCAGCTTATTTTATAAAGTTAGTATAACTTAAATTTCAAATATTATGAAGATAATACAAAAAAATAAAACTGGAAATGACTTCCGCTGTGAATATAAATGCATAATTCTCAAATTAAATATCAATATAGAGAATTCAGTAATGTAGTAACAGAAAACATAATCCATTATAATAACAAATCGAAGGCAGGAGAAAAATCCTATCATTATATGTAAAAATGTATTTGGTAAAGTTCAGCAGGTAGCTCTAATTAAAGTGCTAACTAAAAGAGTAAATGGTGGAAATGATTTAAATAAATAGCTTTTACCCAAACCTAACGGGTGTAATGGCTTAAATGGTGAAACATTAAAACCGTGTTAAAATTAGGAAGTAGACTGAGATATCTATTATCAACATTATTATATAATGTGGTCTTGGAAATTATGGTAAATATAATTAGGCACAAATGAAATTTGTATAAATCTTTGAAAAGAAAAAAACTAACTTTTTGCTGATAATAGGATTATAGTTTTGAAACTACTAGATTTAATAAGCTAATGGGAGGGCTATGTGGATAAACAAAACTCCAGTTTTTCTCTGGACTATCAAAAAACATCTAAAAGTGGGAAAAGATTCTCACAAGAGGAATAACTGTAAACCTAAAGACACAGTAACTGGGGCACCTGGGTGGCTCAGTTGGTTAAGTGTCCTACTCTCCATCTTAGCTCAGGCTGTGATCTCAGGGTTCATGGGTTCAAGTCCCACGTTGGTCTCTGCGTGAACAGCACAGAGCCTGCTTAGAGTTCTCTCTCCCTCTCTGTCTCTGCCCCTTCCCAACTTGTGCTCGCTCGCTCTCTCTCTCTCTCTCTCTGTCTCTCAAATAAATAAAGATTAAAAAAATTTTCTAGAAAATAAATCTCAATGAAAAACACAAAGAGGAAAGGCATACTATATTCTTGGGTTAGAAATCTTCTAATTAATATAAAACTAAATACAATTTTAATTAAAATATTGAGGAGGGGTGCCTGGGTGGCTCAGTTGGTTAAGCATCCGACTTCAGCTCAGGTCACGATCTCACGGGTTTGTGAGTTCGAGCCCCGCATCGGGCTCTGTGCTGACAGCTAGGAGCCTGGAGCCTACTTCAGATTCTGTGTCTCCCTTTCTCTCTGCCCCTCCCCCATTCATGCTTGCTTGCTCGCTCTCAAAAATAAACATTGAAAAAGAAATTTTAATGTTATTGAGGATTTTTTTAAACATAGAATCTCTTTTTAAACTTTTTGAAATGTTACTTATCTTAGAGAGAGGGGGGCAGAGGTGAGCAGGAGAGGGGCAGAGAGAGAGACACACACACAATTCGAAGCAGGCTCCAGGCTCTGAGCTGTCAGCCCAGAGCCCAATGCGGGGCTCAAATCCGCAAACCACAAGATCATGACGTGAGCTGAAGTCAGATGCTTAACTATCTGAACCACCCAGGTGCCCCTTATTGAGGACTTTTTAACTTGATAAAATGACGTTCTAATTTTTACAAGTGAAGAATTCCCTAAGATTAGTAAAAAAAAAAATATGTGACAAAAGTGGGGAAGGTAGAACTTCTCTTGCTGGTGTACAGAATACCACGAGAAGCCATTGCAGTCAAGCTGATGCATTATTGACATAGGGATGGACAGATTAATGAAACAGAAGAGGAATTCCAGAAATACTCCCAGTATACTGACAACTTAGTGTACAACAAAGATGATGTTTCAGTTTGGTGGGAAAAGGATAGATGATTTAGTAAATGGTATTGGCATATCTAGAGAAAGTAATGCTATGCCCCGTGTTATAACACAAAAATAAATTCCAGATTAAAAGCCTGAATGTAAAAAAGTTAAATGAGGATAAAACCCATTGTATACAGTTTTTTAAGTTTAAAATGAAGACTAGGTTCTCTGCTTATCAAAGAGTTCTTTCCAAGTTGACATGAAAAAGACATGATAGAACATCTGGGGAAAGGATAAGATTAGACAGTTCAAGGAAAGAAGTTGTCCATTGGCCAATAAACATGAAAAAATGCTCAGTATAGAATATAGCACTCAAGGGAATACAAAGCAAATTCAGATTACTTCATACCTATACGTAAGGCTTGGAAATATATATAAATGCTGGAGGAGAAGTAAAGAAACATGTACTCCTCCGTTATTTATGGAAAGGAGAGTTCTAGCCTTTGGGAAAGCAGCGGTAGCTGCTGTTAAACACATGAATACATTTGACCCCTTGATCGTACCCTGAGGATCTATTGCATGGAAATGAAAACATGAACACTTAATGGTGTACATACAAGTATGTTGTTGCAGCTGCTGGCAGTGGCAGAAACCCAGCCCATCATTAAGAGAACAGTTGGATAATTTTGGTACAGGTACACTCTGGAATAATACACAGCCATTGAAAGAATTGATCTAGAGCTTTATCAATTGACTTTTGTGAGTAACTGAGAAAAACAGGAGGCAGAAACATATGCAACATGATTCTAAACTTGTAAAACAAGTGACTCTGTGTACGCATATATTCATGTAAAGACTAGGAGGAAAATACAGAAGGACATATACTAGGAAGTTAATCTGGTTGAATAATAGGGTGGGCGAAGGAGGAAGGGGATGCGCTAAAAGCAAGGCTGATTCCATTTCAGCCGCTTACGTGCCTTGTATGGAACACACGCTTCCCATTCCTCGTTTTTCATTTCTGTTTCCTGTTCGGAAGTGCGTTAGTTTTTGAGGGTGCTTGTCGTAGGGCATCGTGGGCACTCCGGATGGCTCGTGTACTTAGTTGCCAGTCTCTTATCAGAAGAAGGGAAGATGGGGAGTGCCTGGGGGGCTCCATCGGTTAAGCGTCTGACTCTTGATTTGGGCTCAGGTCACAGTCTCACTGTTTGTGAGTTTGAGCCCTGCATCGGGCTCAGCCCTGCTGGTGTGGAGCCTGCTTGGGATTCTCTCTCTCTCCCTCTCTGTCTCTCTGCTCCCCTCTGCTGGCTCTCTCTCTCTCTTTCTCCCTCTCTCTCAAATAAATAAATTTTAAAAAGGGAAGAAGGGAAGGTGGGGTGTGGGTGTGGTTATATATAAAAATCAGTGAATTATTCCAGTGAGATCACTGGAAAATGAAAGTGCTATTCTCTTATAAAATGTTCTCACGTTTCTCTCCCTTGTTAGGATCTAATGAAGATACTTCGCAAGGAAGCTGACTTGAAACAAATACAGACTCTAGTACAAGGAACTCATACACGACTCAAATATTCCCAGAGTGAACTAGAGATGATTAAAAAGAAGCAACTTGCTGCTTTTTACCGGGTAATATGGGCTTACATAAAACTTGGTGGAGATTAGAACCAGGACAGAGAATTTCAGGAATTATATATCTATAACACCATGTAATTTCTACACTTTATCCCATGATTGAGATTATATTTGTATGGTTGTTAATCTGGATATACAGGTGTGCCTGCAGTTACCTTATCTCATGGATTCCCTTTTTATTCCAAAAGATTCCTGTCACCTTTTTTTGCTTCACCATCTAAAGCTAAAACAGCTATTTTAAAAAGAAAATTTTCTCTTTCGTAATTAGGAACAATCTCAGCTACAGAGTGAGCTGCTGAACATTGAGTCTCAATGTACTATGTTGAGTGAAGGTGTGAAAGAACGGCAACAACGAATCGAAGAATTTCAAGAGGAGATAGACAAGGTCACGCATCGTGTATTTATGACCGATGGGCACGTCAAGTAGAGTTCTCAACCAGATAGCGGGTTTAGGGCTTCTTGCACATACACTAAAGCAGTTCGATAAGTGCCTGGTTTTATTGGTCTGCCAAATGAGTTTGTGGCTTTGGAGAACCACTGCAGCACCTCTCGAGAGGTCATGACCGGTGCACACTTACTCCTGCTCTCTTCTCCTTGCCCATTGTAAAAATGAGAGCCTTTTTCTTCTCCCACTGCCCTTAACGGCAAGAAAGAAAGAACTTTTCGTTCAGATTAGTTTTTAAAGTTGCTTCTTCCCTGAGTAATTATTTCTTGAACATTTATTGTATATACCAGGCACGGCGCTTGCCTCTGGGGCAACAAAGATCTGGTCATCTAGCCTCTGCTGGTAACATGACAGGAGCTTTGTGGCTCAGTTCATGCCGCTGTTGATCCTGTCTAATCCTGAGGAAGTTGTCTGTCACACCATCGCTGAGTAACTTCCACTCATTGCTTTAGTTCTGCCTCGTGTCACAGGTTTCTTATGTTACTTTAATTAGCTTTTTTCCAGGTTAAGTACCCCTAATGCTTTAATCATGTATGTTGACCGTGGATTTAAGACCAGCTCTGGCAGCCATCCCCTGGGCTCTCTGTTGTTTATCAACGCCCAGAACAAAGTTTAAGGTCAAAATATCGTCTGACCTCTACAGAGTACCATGGGACTCAACACATAGAACTATAACTCTCCATAGTTTTGATTATCTAGTTATGTAAATTATGACTTACCACTGCATGAATGATATCACATTCATGCTTAATTTATATTCAACTAAAACCTGAAAGTTTTTAACATGTCCTGCTGTTTAAAACAACAAGTTTCTCTTATCCTGTAATGGTATATAAATAAATGCAGGGCTTTAAAGATATTGAGGTTAAATGTTATTTTGTTGGGATTTGGCTCATTCTAGTTTTTCCAGATCTTTCTGAGTCTTAATTCAATGTTCCAGTCTTCATGGCTTCTATTGCCCAAGACTCTATAGCATTACTTACATAGAAAGAATATTTTATTTATTTATGTAGAATGTTATATTATGGTGTAGCTAACGTAAAGGAAATATTTCTGATTTTGTTAAACACTTCATAAAGCCAAAACTGTTAATAAGGCCAATTATGAGCTTTCTTATTTAGTTTTTACAGTAAGAAATTTGAAAATAGATGGGTGTCGTTTGTGGAGTTAAAGAGAAAGAAATCACTGGCTCCTCAGAGTACAATAATGCTTTTCAGATTAGTATTTAGCCTAATACAGGAAGTTCTTGGTGGGAAGAATTTAGATTTAAGCATTGTCTATATACTTTCTAAAAATTAATTAGTAAACCAGTTGTTTTGAAATAATTTAAAAGGTTGAAGATGATATTTTCCAACACTTCTGTGAAGAAATTGGTGTGGAAAATATTCGTGAATTTGAGAAGAAACATGTTAAACAGCAACAAGAAATTGATCAAAAAAGGTATTTTTATAAGAAGATGTTAGTAAGCAACTTACACATATATAAACGTAACTATTATTTCTTAATTTAAGGGAATTGTGGCTGAACGAATCCTTATTTCAGTTCATCAAGAAATATCTAGTAAACATTCATATTCTTATAGAGATAGAATTCTTTTATTCAGTAACTTTTTTTTTAATGTTTATTTCTGACAGAGAGAGACAGAACATGAGTGGGGGAGGGGCAGAGAGAGAGGGAGACACAGAACCCGAAGCGGGCTCCAGGCTCCGAGCTGTCAGCACAGAGCCCGACACGGGGCTCGAACCCACCAACTGTGAGATCATGACCTGAGCCTAAGTCGGACGCTTAACCGACTGAGCCACCCAGGCGCCCCTATTCAGTAACGTTTTAAAGAGAGGAAGCATAAATATAAGAAATAAGAGAATGAGGATATACTTACACAAACATAGTAATTATTAAAAGAATAATAAGGCAGTAATTTACTTATTTCTCTATAAATATCCATGTATATGGATAAAATTTGTAATTTTCAAGAAATAACATATTACCAGGATAGAAAAATCTGAGGAAGTCAGTTACCATAAGAAAGGAAAGTAAAAAAGCTTTCTGCCCATCACACCCTTCCCCAAATTCACCAGGCATGTATGGTTTCGCAAATGAATCATCCCAGCAAACTTTAAAGGCATAAGGAACTTCAACATTTAACATTTAAACGAATGTTCAGTATTTAAACTTCTTCATGGTATAGGAGAGGAAGTTTTATTAAATGAACAGCTTTTTATTAAATGAACATAATATAATATTGAGTAATATTGATACAAAAAATCCAAAAAAGGTATGTACATATACATCTCAATCATTCCTACCTGTAAATAACCAAATAAGTTTTAAAAGGAAACAAGGCAGTGCAACAACAACAGCAAAATATTCCACCATTATCAGTGTAGATTTCATTCTGGAAATAAAAGGATGGTTCCGTATCAGGGATTATTGCTATAATTTGCCATATTAATGATCAAAGGGGAAAAAAATCAATCAACTCTAGAAATGATTAAGAGAACTAGACAGAATTCAGCATCCATTCTTGATTTGAAATTCTTAAAATGTGAGTAGGTATCTGTAATATGAGAAAATATACCTTATCCTAAATCAGCATTATGTTTTCATGAGTAACGTTGGAAAACACTAGAAGTATTCCTAGTAAAATTAGAAATGAGAAGAATATTCAGTATCACCGTTACCTAATGTGCTCCTAGAAATAATAGTCAATAGAGTTAGACAAGAAATATAAATAAGGTATAAACATTTGCAAAGGAGGAAACAAAACTTCCACTGTTGGCAGGTTATATGATATATATCTAGAAATTCCTAGAAAAAAATTAGAAATTGAAATTCCTAGAAAACTGTTAGAAACAAAAAAGCGTTCAGTAATGTGGCTGAATACAAATATTAATATGAAAATTTTAAATTAAAAATTAATATAAAAATTAATTTTAAAATTAGTAGCCTTTCTATATAGAAACTACCAGGGAGACAATGTGTAGGGAGAAAATATCTCAATTATGTTAGGAAAAGGGTGTAAAATACTTGGTACTTGGGAATAAAGCTACTAAATGTGAAAGTATATAAGGAAACTTTTAGGGGCACCTGGGTGGCTCAGTCAGTGTCCGAATCTTGATTTCGGCTCAGGTCACGATCTCCCAATTCGTGGGTTTGAGCCCCGCATTGGGCTCTGTGCTGGCAGTGCGGAGCCTGCTTAGGATTTTCTCTCTCCCTCTCCCTGTCTCCACTCTCTCTCTCTCTGCCCCTCACCCCTCTGAAAACTAAATAAGCTTTTTTAAAAAAAGAAATTTAAACAAGACAGAGAAATAATAAAGTTGAATAAAAAGAAAAGGCAGGGGCGCCTGGGTGGCTCAGTCAGTTAAGCGTCCGACTTCGGCTCAGGTCATGATATCACAGTTTGTGAGTTCGAGCCCCGCATTGGGCTCTGTGCTGACAGCTAGGAGCCTGGAACCTGCTTCGGATTCTGTCTCCTTCTATCTCTGCTCCTCCCCCACTGTGCTCTGTCTCTGTCTCTCAAAAATAAATTAATGGTCGGGGCGCCTGGGTGGCGCAGTCGGTTAAGCGTCCGACTTCACGATCTCGCGGTCCGTGAGTTCGAGCCCCGCGTCGGGCTCTGGGCTGATGGCTCAGAGCCTGGAGCCTGTTTCCGATTCTGTGTCTCCCCTCTCTCTCTGCCCCTCGCCCGTTCATGCTCTGTCTCTCTCTGTCCCAAAAATAAATAAACGTTGAAAAAAAATTTATAAAAAAATAAATTAATGGAAACAAAGGAAAGAAAGAAAAAAAAGAAAGAAAAGGCATACTAGTTCTTTCATAGGAAGACTCAGTATTATAAAGAAGTTGGTTCTCCCTAATTTAAGCCATAATTTCATCTCAACACATGTATGGACAAGGTTTAAAAAAAAAAAAAAAACAACTGGGTAAGCTGATTCTAGAGTTCACATTCAGAACTAGCTAAGAAAAAATCTGAAAAGGGTAATGAGAAAGGACTAGGACTCCCAGATTTGAAAACATGTATAAAGTTGGATTAATTAAAATCTTGAGGTACTTGCTCACAAATAGAGTCCAGATCTATAAGGGAAATTCAAGTTAATATAAAGCTGGCATTTCATATAAGTAGAGAAAAAATATACTTTTCCAGTAAATCATGTTGGGATACATGTGTTTCCAACCTGGAAAAACGTACTTGGGTCCCTATCTCATTCTTCAGACCCAGATCAATGCCAAACATTCTAGTGAATAAAATGAAGGCATAAAAATACTAGGATAAGCCATAAGAGAATTTTCAAAAATAATCTCAGATTAGAGAAGGTCTTTCAGTATGACTTAAACACCGGGAACCATAAAGGAAAGGATAAAATGCAAAGGTATAGAAATAAAGATGTTTTGCATGGCAACAGTACCGTGAAGAAAATCAAGACAAATGACAATCCGGGGGAGAACATATGTACACATATATGTTTAGAAATCGTAAAGAGTGGTTCCTCTGAGAAGGCTGACAAGGTGGGAGAGAGATATTTTACTTTTTGTGTATTCTTGCACCTTTTTAATTTTGTACCACATCCATGTATTATCTATTCAAATGTGATTGTTTTGACAATAGGACTATAAATTCTAAATTTAAGGATACAATAGTGACAATGACAAGGTTGTACCGTAAGTCAGAGGACAGTCCCTTTACCCAAGGGGTGTAATCATTTTATGTTTAAAAGTAGTCAAAGTCGGGACGCCTGGGTGGCGCAGTTGGTTAAGCGTCCGACTTCAGCCAGGTCGCGATCTCGCGGTCCGTGAGTTCGAGCCCCGCATCGGGCTCTGGGCTGATGGCTCGGAGCCTGGAGCCTGTTTCCGATTCTGTGTCTCCCTCTCTCTCTGCCCCTCCCCCATTCATGCTCTGTCTCTCTCTGTCTCAAAAATAAATAAACGTTGAAAAAAAAAATTAAAAAAAAAAAAAGTAGTCAAAGTCATGCAGAAACAGGAAACACAAAAGCATTTATGATTGCAGATTATTTAAGGTCTAGACTTATACTCATCTAGATGATTGGTTTATTTTGTATTAGGTACTTCTCTTTTTTACAGTTTTATTGAGATAAAATTGACATGCATCACTGTGTTAAGTTTAAGGTGTATAGCATAATGGTCGGAGTTACATGCATTGTAAAATTGTTATCGCAGTAAGTTTAGGTAACATCCATCATCTCACATAGACAAAAAAATCAAATATAATTTTTATTTTTACTTGTAAAAGTTTTTTATTTCCTGTGTAGTTAACATGCAGTGTTATAGTAGTTTCAGTTATACAATATAGTGATTCAGCAGCTCTATGTGTTACACCATATGCTCATCAAGATAAGGGTACTTACCCTTAATCCTCTTTACCTATTCCACATATCTCCCACCCACCTCCCCTATGGTAACCATGTACTTGTTCTCTAGTTAAGAGTCTGTTTTTTGCTTTGCCTCTTTTCTTTTCCTTTGTTCATTTGTTTTGTATTTGTCTTTCTCTGACTGACTTATTTTGCTTAGCATAATACTCTGTAAGTAGCTCCATTCAGGTCATTGCAAATGGCAAGATTTCATTCTTTTTTATGACTAATATTCCATTGTATATACATACTGCATCTTCTCTATCCATTCCTCTGTTGATGGACACTTGGGCTGCTTTCAAAGTTTAGCTATTGTAAATCTGCTATAAACATAGGGATGCATATATTCTTTTGAATTAGTGTTTTCATATTCTTAGGGTAAATACCCAGTAGTGTGATTACTGGACTGTAGGGTAGTTCTATTTTTAACTTTTTGATGAACCTCTATTGTGTTTTCCACAGTGGCTGTACCAGTTTGCATTCCCACTAACAGTGCATGAAGGTTCCTTTTTCTACACACCCTCACCAGCACCTGTTTTTTCTTGCATTTTTTTTTTTAATTTTAGCCATTGTGATAGGTGTGAGGTGGTAACTCGCTGTGATTTGTATTTCCCTGATGATGAGTGATGTGGAGCATCTTTTCAAGTGTCTGTTGGCCATCTATATGTCTCCTTTGGGGAAATGTCTGTTCATGTGTTCTGTTCATTTTTAAATGGATTATTTGTTTTTTGGGTGTTTTGTTTCTTGGGTGAGTGCTATAAGTTCTTTATATATTTTAGATACTACCCTTTGTCAAATATGTCATTTGCAAGTATCTTATCTTATTCTGTAGGTTGCCTTTTAGTTTTGTTGGTTGTTTCCTTTGCTGTGCAGAAGCTTTTTATTTTGATGTAGTCCCAATAGTTTATTTTTGCTTTTATTTTTCTTGCCTCAGGAGACATATCTAGAAAAAAGTTGTTCTGGCCAATGTCAGAGACATTATTGCCTGTCCTCTATTCTAGGATTTTTATGGTTTCTGGTCTCATATCTAGGTCTTTAATCCATTTTGAGGTTATTTTTGTGTATGGTGAAAGAAAGTGGCCCAGTTTCATTCTTTTGCATGGAGCCGTCCCGTTCTCCCAGCACCATTTGTTGAAGAGACTGTCCTTTTCCCATTGTATAGCCTTGCCTCCTTTGTCAAAGATTAATTGACCATATCGTGGGTTTTTTCTGGGTTTTCTATTCCATTCCTTTGATCTGTGTGTCTATTTTTGTGCTTGTACCATACTGTTTCGATTACTACTTTGTAGTATAATTTGAAATATGGAGTTGTGATATCTGCAGTTTTATGTTTTTAAGATTGCTTTGGCTATTCAGGGTCTTTTGTGGTTCCAGGCAAATTTTAGTATTGTTTGTTCTAGTTCTGTGAAAAGTGTTACTGGTATTTTGGTAGCAATTGCATTAAATATGTAGATTGCTTAGGGTAGTACAGACATTTTAACAATATTTGTTCTTCCAGTCCATGAACATGGGATGTCTTTCCATTTCTTTGTATTGTCTTCAGTGTTTTATAGTTTTCAGAGTATAGGTCTTTCACCCCTTTGGTTAATTCCTAGTTTATTCCTAGGCATTTTGTTATTTTTGATGCAATTGTAAATGGGATTGTTTTCATAATTTCTCTTTCTGATGCTTCATTATTAGTGTATAGAAATGCAATGGATTTCTGTATATTGGTTTTGTGTCCTGCAACCTTACTGAATTTATCAGTTCTAGTAGTTGTTTGGTGGAGTCTTCAGGGTTTTCTATATATGCTAGCATGTCATCTGTAAATAATGAAAGTATTATTTCTTCAGTACCAATTTGGGTGCGTTTTATTTCTTTAAAAATGTTTTTAAATGTTTATTTATTTTTGAGAGAGAAAGAGTGCACAAGCAGGGGAGGGACAGAGAGGGAGACACAGAATCCAAAGCAGGCTCCAGGCTCTGAGCTATCAGCAGTGGAGCCTGATGAGGGACTCCAACCCACGAACTGTAAGATCATGACCTGAGCCCAAGTCAGATGCTCAACTGATTGATCCACCCAGGTGCCCCACTTTTTTTTTTAATTTTTTAAATGTTTATTTATTTTGATAGCATGCACATGCATGTGAGAAGTGGGGGAGGGGCACAGAGAGGGAGGGAGAGAGAGAATCCCAGGCAGGCCCTGTGCTGTCAGCACAGAGCCTGATGCAGGGCTTGATCCCACGAACCATGAGCTGATCATGACTTGAACCAATATCAAGAGTTGGACACTTAACCAGGTGCCTGGATGTCTTTTATGCCTTTTTCTTGTCTGGTTGCTGTAGCTAGGACTTCCAATATTATGTTGAATAAAAGTGGTGAGAATGGACATCTTGTCTTGTTCCTGACCTTAGGGGAAAAGCTCTCGGTTTATTCCCATTGAGTATAATGTTAGTTGTGGGTTTTTCATATAATCAAATATAATTTTTAAATACAAAAGTAATATGTACCTCCCAGAGAACATAGAAAAGACTTTTAAAAAATATCAGTCATTATCCCATTGTCTAGAAATAAAAAACTATCGATATTTTGGCCCATTTCTTTAATTTTATTCTCTATAATTCATAGTCCATTTATTTATTCAACACCTATTTAATGTAAGCCTCCCATGAGTTAGGCACTCTTCTAGGCACTGACACTACAACAGTGGACAAAGCAGGTCAAGCCCCTGCCTATTCTGTGTCCTTTGCATTTCCATGTACATTTTAGGATCAGCTTTTCAGTTGCTCGTAAAAGTCTGCTGGGATTTTGATTGGGACTGTATAAATCTATAAATCAATTTGGGAAGAATTGACATGTTTTAATGCTAATGCATGAATAGTAACCGTCTTCACTTACGTAGATTTTCCTTAACTTCTCTCATTAATGTTCTTTAGTGTTCAGTGTACAAATTTTATTCACATCTTGTTCAATTTTAAGTACCTTATATTTTTATGCTATTATAAATAGAACTGTTTTTAATTATCAATTTCAAATAGATGGTTGGTAATATATTGAAATAAGATTGGTTTTTATAAATTGACCTTGTATGCTACAACTTTGCTAAACTTATTAGTTCTAGGAGCTCTTTTTATAGATTCCTTGGGATTATTTATATAAACGATCATATTTCAGTAAAAATAATTTTATTTCTTCTTTTCCAATTAGTGTGCCTTTTATTTCTTTCTCTTGTCTTACTGCACTAGCTAGAACCTCCAGTACGATGTCGAGTAAGTAAAAGTGTTGAGAGCGGACATCCTGCCTTATTCCCAGTCTTAGGGGCAGAGCATTCAGTCTTTCACAGTTAGATATGGTTTTAATTTTAAGGTGCCCTTTAGCAGATTGAGATAGTTCCTTTCTATTTGTAGTTTGCTTAAATGTTTCATCATGAATGGATACTTTTTCTGTCGTCTTTTGAGATGATTACATGGTTGGGGTTTTTTGTTGTTTATTAATGTAGTAAATTATACTGATTGATTTTAGAATGTTAAACCAACTTGATATACCTAGGATAAACCCGATTAGTCGTACTGTATTGTATCCTTTTCAAATATTTTTGGATCTGATTTGCTAAAATTTTGTTAAGGATTTTTGCATCTACATTCATGAGTGTATTGGTATACATATTTTTTTCTTGGAATATCTTTGTCATGTTTTTGTATCAGGGTAATGCCTAATGCCAAACCCATAAAATGAATCAAGAATTGTTCTCTCCTCTTGTTTTTTCTGGAAGCGTTTTTGTAGAATTAGATTACTTCTCTCCTAAAAGTTTGGTGAAATTTGCCAGTGAAGCCACTGAGGCCACCTACCTTTCTTCATGGGAAAGTTTTTAGTTACAAATTCAGTTTTCCTAATAGATGTAGGGCTAGTCGGGGTATTTTTTTCCTTGAATGGGTTCTAGTAGTTTATTTCTTTCAAGGAATTTATGTGTTTCACCCAGGTTGTCAAATTTATTAACATAAAGTTATTAATAATCACTTTTTATCCTTTTTAATGCCTGTAGGATCTGTACTGATATCATCTCTTTTATTTCTGATATTGGTGATTTATCGTCTTTCTTTTCTTCTTGATTCCTAGCTAGAGGTGTATTAGTTTTATTGATCCTTTCTAAGAGCAGCTCTTGGCTTCGTTGGTTTTCTCTGTGGTTTGTCTATGTTGTTGATTTCTGTTGTCACCTTTACTGTTTTCGTCCTTCTACTTATTTGGGTACATAAGCATTATTTTCTAATATGAGTATTTTGAACTGTGTCTTTCCTGGCAACTATTGCTTATACCGCATCCCACTACTTCTGGTATGTTGTGTTTTCAGTCTCATCCCATTCAAAATATTTTCGACCGCCCCATGTGATTTCTTCCAAAGACCCTTCTGGGGTTCAGAAGTGTGTTGTTTAATAGACACCTGCTGGGCGGTGGGTGGAGTATTCTTCCGGTGGCAGTTAAATCTAGTCACTCGAATCCTCTCTATAACTTACTGGTCCTCTGCCTGGTCGTTCAGCAAACACTGAGAGGGCTGTTGAAATTTCCAAGTGTCCTTTTGGATCTGTCCATTTCTTCTTCCGGTGGTGTGAGTTTACTTTATTTTAATTTAAATTTTTTTAATGTCTTATTTATTTTTGAGACAGAGACAGAGCGTGAGCAGGGGAGGGGCAGAGAGCGAGTGAGACACAGAATCCAAAGCAGGCTCCAGGCTCTGAGCTGTCAGCACAAAACTCAATGCAGGGCTCGAACTCACAAACCGCGAGATCATGACCTGAGCCAAAGTCGGACGCTTAACCGACTGAGCCATCCAGGCGCCCCAACTTTATGTATTTTAAAGCCTTGTGATTAGGTCTATACATATTTGGGATCATTAGGTCTTTTTGCTGAATTAATCCCTTTATCCTTGTAAAATGCCCCCCTCTTTATCCCTGTCATATTCTTTTTTTTTCTGAAGTCTGCTTGAACTTCAGTAGATTATCTTTCTAAAGAATTATGTCTACTACTGTTTATTGAATTTCTCATAAAAAATCCAACTGGAATTCTGATTGAGATTCTGGTTCTGATTATATATTTGGGGAGAACATCTTCAAAATCTCAAGTCCTCTCATCTAAGAACATAGTATGACTCGGGGCGCCTGGGTGGCGCAGTCGGTTAAGTGTCTGACTTCAGCCAGGTCACGATCTCGCAGTCCGTGAGTTCGAGCCCCGCGTCGGGCTCTGGGCTGATGGCTCAGAGCCTGGAGCCTGCTTCTGATTCTGTGTCTCCCTCTCTCTCTGCCCCTCCCCGTTCATGCTCTGTCTCTCTCTGTCCCCCCCCAAAAAAAAACAAAAAAAAACATAGTATGACTCTTCATTTATTCTAATCATCTATATTCTTTATTAGAATTTTAAAGTTTTCTTTTCCATTGAGATCTTGTGTTATCGTAAGTTACTTCCTAGATATTTTAGAGGTTTTTTTTTTCTCTTATGAATAGTATTTCTTTTTATGCTGTATTTCTAGTTGGTTTCTACTGGTGTAGAAACATGCTATCGACGTTTAGATCGATGTAACATATGATAAGTTTGCTAAAATCTCTCGTTACCTCCAGTAGCTTATCTATCATGTACCTGGGATGCCTCTGACATCCGACTGAAAATGTGGAGTAGGCAGTTGAATGTACAGGCTAGGAGTTCATGGGAGAGGTGCAGGGAGAGGTATAAAGTCTGGGTCTGTATGCAGATGGCACTTAAAGCCACGTGCCTGGGTGAGATCACCAGAAACTATTAAAGGAGCAGCCAATGAGGGGAGAGGAAAGCTGGAGTAGTGTGGTGTCCAGAGCCAGCGAAGAAGTGTCTCACTCATATGTGGTCTGCATACAAGTCTGCAGCAGAAATAAGTCCTTCGGGGGTTTGTTCTTAACCACCACCACAGGCGCTACTGTCAGCGGCTAAGAGCAGAGCCTCCGAGGGTGTCACGCCTGGCTCCACCATGTCCTGACCGGGTGGCCTTGGGCAGGAAACTTGGCTCTGCCTGGGTCTGCTCGTCCTCATCGTAAACAGGGATAGTACTACCACCCACCTCAGAGAGTCATAGGCCTTAAGTGAGTTAAATCACGTAAAGGTGTTTGTAACAGCACTGGCATGCAGTAACCTCTCATGGAATAGCACTCGGTTTTTTATCATTCCTGTTCTTGTTGTGGTCTGTGTATCAGCAGGATCTAGCACAATCTCTGATAACAGTGCTGTAAAATGTTTCTGGATTGAATGTTGCTGTTAGGGTATGTGAGGGAGACAGGATGGGAAGAATGAGCTACAGTTGGTCTTGGAATTCTTTACGAGGAGTCTGTGAAGCTGGCAAAGTAGGAAGTGCTTCAGGAAGGAACATGTTCTTTAGTTCCCAAGTTGGGAGTGTGTGGACGACGAGCCATTTGCAAAGACTGACTAAAGAAACAAGAATAAGCACATAAATTGTAACTTAAAGAGGAAGGGAGGGAGGGAGGGAGATAATAAAAGATTGAAGAAACATGTATCATATGCAGTGTATGAATTCTGATTCAAACAAACCAGTTGTTTTTTTTAACGAGACTCGGGAAATCTGGCAGTGATCACAATTTAATATTAAGGAATTGTCATCAGTTCTATCTATAGTAGTTTGTGGTTTTGTTCTAATGGTCACTTCACTTTCAGAGACACATACTAAAATGTTGACAAATGAAATGATATGATGTCTGAAATGTGCTTCAAATAACCCAGTGCTGGAGAGCAGTGCCCAGTAGAGTTCTAGATGAAACAGGATTCTTTATAGTATTCCTTCTACTTTTGTAGTTTTTTAAAAATTTTCCACGATAACAATTAAAAATAAAGAACTAAAGGCTCTTGACCACTTGTAACACTTGACTCTGTTTTACTAGATTAGAATTTGAGAAACAGAAAACTCGGCTTAATATTCAACTTGAATATAGTCGCAATCAGCTGAAGAAGAAGCTGAATAAGATCCGTACATTAGAAGAAACCATCGAAAAAGGCAGAGAAGACATCGATAACCTAAAGAAGGTAACTAATTATAGGCGGCCGAAGTGCGTTGCCATTGAAATGATTTCTTTCATTGCGTAAACACTGTTGGACTCCTGAAGTGTTCTCATAGTGACGGGAAGGGTAGGGGGCAGGTTTGAGAAATACTGGAAGTAAAATCAGCAGGTTCACAAATTATTAGGTGTTGAAGTGGGAGAGGCGTGTGGGGTGTAGGTGCCGCTGAGGACTCCTGAGTTCTAATTTGGGCAATTCGTGGATAGAGGGGCAAGTTAAAGAGAGGAAAGTCTGGACCCACGGAGCTTGAGTTGCCTGTGTGAGATCTAGATAGCAAACTCTAGCAGGTGGAGGGCACGTGGAGAACAGGAGAAGCCCAGGCTGGTTAATGGGAGTAGATTGAAGCCATATGTGCATGGTTGAGACCTCACCCCCCCCCAACCCCCCAAGCCCGCCCCGCCGCCCAGACAGAGCAGTAGATGCTGAGGAACAGTGAAGCGAGGGGGGAGCTCGGGAAGGAGGAAGTGAGGACAGTTGTCAAAAAGGTAAAGTCTGGGAGATGTCTGCTTAATTGCCAATTAAGAGGTCATTTTTGCAAAAACATTTTCATTGGACAACGTCCAATGGAACAGAGTCAGAGGGTAGCAAGCTGAGGAATGAATCCAAAGTGAAGGACAAAGGCAGGTAGTAATTACCAGTCTCCAAGAAATGTAGAACAAGAGTGGGTCACATTCGGGAATAGAAGTTCAAGCAGCACACAGAATCACTGCTTTGCTTTATTGACGATGAGATGATCTGTTGACCTTATTAACGTAAAAGATAATTAAGTCTACAATGCAAATCATCTTCATTCAGGCTGAAGAAACTTGTCTGCAAATTGTGGATGAACTCATGGCGAAGCGGCAGCAACTTAAGGACGTATTTGTCACTCAGAATGCCAACACGGAGAAGGTCCAAGCTCAGCTTGAAGAAGAACGGAAGAAAGTCCTGGCTATTGATAGGTAATGAAGAAGTTTGTCAGCTTAAAGGACCATAACCAGAGTTTTACAGACATTTACTACCAATTTAAAATCTGTTAGAGGCAGTTTGTTATTTGAATATGTGTCCCACATCACACCTTTCAGACATTCTCATTTAGGGGAAAACCAAAAGAGGCGGTCAGTTGTTGAGAATGCATAGTTCTTTTTGGCAGATGCAGACGTGGCCCTGAACAGAGAGTCCCTTACCCTGAGTCCCTCTGACGCTGGTGTACAGGGTCTTCCTACAGTCCGTCTGGGTGAGGACGCACGGCGGGCCAGGGCGGGATCTGGAGCCAGCCCGTGTGGTTGGTACCCCGGTTCTGCTGCTTACACGCTGTGCCTGCCTTTCCTCAGAAGGAAATACTAACGTGGGGATCTCATAGTGCCTGCCTCCCCGGACGGTTGTCGGGATTCAGTGAGGGGTTGTTCATAGGACACTTAGAACCTGGCACGTGATGAGCATGGGTGTTTGTCGTGATGGTGACGAGGACACTTGGAGTCAGGTGGCTTGTTGCACCCCAGCGACCTCTGCTTTTCGACCGTAAGTGGTCAGATGAAACGTGCGCTCTGTTTTTGCTCCACTCTTGGCACTGCGTAGTTTTCCTCACTGTTCAAAGCCCTTCAGCATCTCGAGATAGAGCAGAAAGTTCTTTGTCTAAGGTTTCTGAGTGGAGTTAAAGTTCATCTACTCTTGAATTGTTTTCATGGTTGTATTTAAACAGAACCACATCTCTGTTTATCATCATATTCTTGAAAACCACATAATTCTTCATTTATTTTATTTTTTGGTCCTGTTTCTGGGACCTCTTAAAAATACCACGTTGTTTTACTTGGTAAAACCCCAAACCCTCATTTAAGACAGAAGGCATCACATTATTAGGGGCTGTAGGAAATAGGTATGTCATGACTTACCTGGTAAGACATTTCTCTTGTTAAAAGATTGTTTCTCTTGGTTTGAGGCTCTAAAGTGCAGAGCTTATATTGAGGGAGAAATGCAGCTTGAAAAATTATATAGATTTTAAAGCCAAACTAGCCCGATGGAAGTAATTATGTTTATTATTTGCAAGTGCTCCATTGGATACATTAATTGCATTCATGGCCTTTCTCAAGAGCGTTAAAGTTTACAGAACAGCACCAGTGCGATAACTCTAGAACTTACAGCACTCCTAGGAAAAAATCTTTTCCATGCAGTTTTATTTGTAACACATTCGTTTCTCTTCTCTGGTACAGCTCGAATGGGTAAAATATAATCACTTCTCCTATCTGCGTATTTACAGGGAAGTGGGAAAATGGCAAAAAGAGGTTGTCATCATTCAGACTTCTTTGGAACAGAAACGGCTAGAGAAGCACAACATGCTGCTTGACTGCAAAGTTCAAGACCTTGAAATAATTCTTTTGTTGGGATCGCTGGACGACATCGTTGAAGTGGAGGTATTCTACCACGTGACTTCAAAATGCACGCAGCTGTGGGGAACTCGTGTAACGCCCGGTGGCTGCTTAGCCAAGTCCCAGCGCTGCAGACGGTTCCCCTGGCCCCACCCAGAGCCCCGTTAGGAGTGGAGGAGACATCTCCTGGGAGGCAAAAGGGGCAAAAGGATCGTCGTTACAGAGGACTGGGCGTCTTGTGCCGTCTCTTCCATCTCTTGCCCGTCCACGTCCTTTGAGCCCCCGCGGGATGGGCCAGTTTCTTTCCCGCACATTGGATACCCGAGAGTAGAGTGGAGCCGCTGGAGTTAGCGACCTCTGGGGGTGGTGTTAGGAAGGCTGTGCTGTGGCTTCAGACAGAGTATCTTCCGGTTCGCTCGCCACAGGATGCAACAGAAACGGCTGGTCCTGCCTTTCAGGTCATTCCTCTCTGAGCCCTTTCTTCCCTGGGGTCTCCCCCCTACCTCCCTCCTCCCCGCCCTGCTCTGCCCGGCAGTCGGACATCTACTCTGTTCCGTCCACCCTCCACTCCAGAAGTCCTTCGTCCTTGCTAACATGACTACTTCTCACGACCTTATACTCCAAGTCTTTGTCTTTTTTCTCTATTTTAGCAGAGATCACATTCCAGACAGGAGGTAAGGAAAGGAGAAAGCCCTTTCCAGGCCACAAATGACATAAACCCAGTTCAGAGGCTTTAAAGGGGGTAAAGGGACAGGACTGGAATGGAGGCGATCTCATGCCAGACTCAGTCCAGGAATTTGAACACCATCAAGAACTCTTTCTGGCTCAGTATATATTGGTTTTATTCTCCCAAATGGGCCTTCCCCACAAGGCTACAGCTGTAACCACTAGTTCTGACCAGAGGGGAAAGAGAACTCTCCCCTAGTCTCTGCTGGGAAAATCCTGGGGAAGAACTCTGGCTCGTTCTGGGTCACAGGTCCACTTGCATAGATGCAGAGAGAGAAGGGAGGGGGTCTGTTGACAGCAGAAGTACATGGGAGCAGGAAAACAATAGTCATTATACTCTAGAAAGAAAAATAGTATTTTTTTTTAATTTATTTTTTAGAGCAAGCGCTCCAGCAGGGGAGAGGGGCAGAGAGAGAGAGAGAGAGAGAGAGAGAGAGAGAGAGAGAATCTTAAGCAGCAGCCTGACATGAGGCTCAATCTCACGACCCTGGAATCATAACCTGAGCCAAAATCAAAAGTCCGATGCTCAACTGACTGAGCCACCCAGGCGCCCCTGCATTCACTTTTTAAAGCATGATGCTTCTTAAGAATAAAGTGTTGAGGAGAGTGAAAAGGTCCCAACCATATTGTCCCGGGAAGAGAAGTCTTGGGGAATACGATCGTTTTCCTCCAATAGAAGATGGCCTGTCCCAGAGGAAAGATCACATTGGTTCTTTCTGGTCCCAAGGTGGATACAGGGTTGGGAAGGAGAGGCCACAGAAACAGCTTTCCTCTCCTAGGGAACACTTTTACCACTACTTGAGTGGTGAGTTCCCTGATTGGAATTTGGTAAGCACGTCTGGTAGTGGCCACATAATGGGGAGACAATATAAGATCTTCTATAAAGGCTGAAATAGAAAAAGCACTAGGTAGAAATTGTCTCTCTCCAGAGGGCTGAACAAGGAACACCAGGTAGAAATCATTTCAACAGTTGTCACAGGAGTAACTGCCTTATCACTGTTTTGAGGCTGAACCTGAGATTTCCCTTCCACTGGAGGTGTGGAGACAGGGTATGTTCCCTAGGTCTCCAGGACTCTCCTGGAAGACTCTTCTATGGTGGGAGAGACTGTGTCGGATCATTAGTTCCAAAATCATTCTGTGCACGTGGACCATCTGGGGGTCTTGCTGCCGGGTCATCACAGCCTTGCAGGCCACGTGAGGATTTTAACTTTTTACCCGAGTGAGGTGGCGATCAACTGAAGGGCTCGGGACAGGCGGAGGAGTAGAGCTCCCCGTTTCACATAACAAAGGAGGGGCTTCATCTGTTTTTCAGTTGGGCACTGAAGCAGAAAGTACCCAGGCAACAAGTGACATCTATGAAAGAGAAGCAGCCATTGAGGTAGACTACAGCTCCCTACGAGAGGATTTGAAGGTAAATGGAGGATTTCCGCTAGGGCCAGCTCACGGTGACAGTGGATATTTACATATAATACAGAAGAGTTTTTTGACCATAGGTTCAGGGGAAAAAGTAGAAATGGTATAAGTAGACAACTTCTTAAAAATGTTTCTGTCAGCCTTTCTCACCGTGTGTTCACAGAACATGAGTATCATGGAAAGGCTTCCCAAATGAAGTCTTCTGTGGGCAGCCAGTTTTTTGAAAGGCTGTCTCCTTGGAGATTTACAGTGACCACTAGTCTCTGAGAAGTCCCGCAGCAGACACAAGTGACCACCGTACTCCAGGAGCCTGGGTCGGCCTGTCACCGTCCCGGTGTGGCCCCCACAGTAGGGGACAGACACATCGTCACAGCTGCAGAGCACAGACCTGGGGTCCGGTTTCAGGGTCTCTAATCCAGCATCTCTGGCTGTGCTGCTCCGTCGTCCCTGTGAGCCGCACTCCGATACTGCATTTGCGTTTTGCCTCCTTCCTGAGGCCGCGTCTCTCGTTGAGGACACGGCGACTAGCCGGTCCTAGCGTTCCAGCCACACAGCCCCGCAACCTTCAGGCAAGAGACAGGCCGCCTTCGTAGTGGTGTGTCAAGGGTGAAGAAGGGCTTTGCGGACAGAGCCCCAGGAGCTGTGCTGGCATCACAGCGGCCAGAACTGGTGACCAGTCACCGTCGGGGGGACGGGGTTGGCGAGCCTCAGATCGAGCAGGGACCCCCGCCCCCTGCTACAAGGGACCCGTGAGGGAGGAAAGCTCAAACATGGGCTCTGTGAGACAGGGGTGGAGACCAGATGCCAGGTAGCAATGTCCACCTTTCAATTTCACATGTTCTTACAGGTGCTGTGAGATTTGCTGGGCTCTTGGATCGCAGTTCTATTTTTAGGCAGTCACAAAACAGCTTTTGTCTTCTCTGCAGTCTATTTAGTGCTTTCATATTTAGAAAACCCTTACCCACCTTATTACTCAGTAAATATTTATAAATATTCGTGTTTTGTTTTCATGACCTATTTAATTCATCTGAAGTTTATTTTGGTAGGTGGCATAAGGTAAGTATCTGTTTTTAAGAAGTTACCCAAATTAGCCAGTGTACCCAACATTTTTCAAATAATTCTCTTCTCAATGCCTTAAAACGTCACATTCCTCATGTTAACCACCCTGGGAGGGCAAGAACGCTTTCCTGGAAGGTCACGCCTACACCCCTTCCTCCTTTCCCTCCTCACTTAAGGTCTCTTCATCCTGGTGGTTTCAGCTGAAGTGTCTCCCCCTCCAGACTGGTTGGATGCCTTCTCCCTGCCCCGCAGCACCTCTGCTTACCGTTAGAGGGTTTCCACACTGTTGTAAATGCCAGCCTGGGTGTCCGACTTCCCAGTGAGCTCTTTAAGAGCAAGGACAGAACAGTTTTCATCACTGAATCCTCAGGGTCTAATCCATAAGTAAACGATCAGTATTTTTTAACGAATGAGAAAATGCGATCTAGGAGTTGCTGCTTTTTGCCCACATTAGGAAGTGTGGAGGTGAAGCACGTTCCGGGAGAGCAGTATCTAGAACACTGGAGCCACGGCACAGCACGGCTGGCTAAGGGAGCTGCGGATAGCGCGGCCCAACTGTGTTTCAGACTCCGAGGCGCCAAGGGAGGGAAGGGGTGGCTGCGGAGAAAGGGAGGCAGGGACCTGGTCCTGAAGGGCCCTGTGCCTAATTACTCAGCAGCTAGGATCTGAAAGGCAAGCGGTCACCGCTGTTCTCTGTCAATAGGCTCTACAAACGGATAAAGAAGTGGAGGCCGGCCTCAGACTCCTGCTGCAGCAGGTGGCATCCCAGGAGGAGGTCCTGTTGAAGACGGCGGCCCCAAACCTGAGAGCCCTGGAGAACCTGAAGACCGTCAGGGACAAGTTCCAGGAGTCCACAGACGGTGAGGCTGGGCGGCACTTGTCAGCAAGGCCGCACTCCTGGGGGTCGTGGGTTCTGTCTCTTTATTTTTAACTTAGATCTTTCTCTGTCATCCCATATTAATGTGTACTTTTAGTACTGAGTCACTAGTTGCTGCCTTTGTAAAAAGTGCTCTGCTATAATTAAAAAAAAAAAAAAAACAAGTATACTGGTTATTTTAGAACATAATTTTTTATACCAGTATGATGGCCGTCTTAGATTCTCTTTCACAGAATTTGTCGCTATTATTTAAAAATTAGCCCTATTAGAAAAAGGGCCCATCAATTTTAAGAGCCATGTTCTTAGAATTAATAACAATTGGGGTATTTTAAAGGTAGATTTTACTCAAGACAACCAAACTCAAAATCCAGTTTTTAAGATACTCTATGCTTTAAAGTTGCAATAAGAAGCCCTCCCCCCAGTGGTCTTCAAAGTAAAGAACGTTGCTTCTCTCTCAGCTTTTGAGGCCAGCAGAAAGGAAGCCAGAATGCGTAGGCAAGAGTTTGAACAGGTGAAAAAAAGGAGGTACGACCTTTTCAGCCAGTGTTTTGAGCACGTCTCAGTCTCCATTGATCAAATCTACAAGAAGCTCTGCAGAAGCGTCAGCGCCCAAGTAGGTATTTCCACCCCAAATGCTGCTGGAAACCATGTTGCTGGTCGTTTTTTTCTGGTGGGAAATGAATATCCACCGCGTTATCGGAGTGACCCACTTCCAGTCGATTCCAGAAGACTGGCTGCCACAGTAACTGTGTTCTAGATCCCACTCACTGTCCCACTGGTCAGCCTGGACAAGGCAGAACCTCTCTGGTTCTATTTCTTCATCTGAAAAATGAGGAGGTTCGGCCATTTGTTTCCAGATTCTCTTCAGTTCTGAGTTCTGTTGCCTGGTGCTGATTTGGTTTCATGGAACAGTCAGTGGTCTCTGTAGTACAGGTCACGTTCTGTGGAGGGTCTTGGGAATGGCTGACCTGGGGTCTGTGACAAGTTGGGCGGAGTACAAAGGAGAGGAAGGAACCAAAGGCAGGACTGTGTCGACAGTCCGTTTGCTATAACCTTTGCCCGTGACGCGGTCAGTACCCACAGCAGACCCCGTGGCACTGAACGTGGAATCGAGGGGTGCATGGGGACTTCTACACCTGCTTTTACCTTTCTGCTGGTGTTCTTTTATGGCTGAAAGTTGATCCTGGATCAGACACTTAGGGTTTTAGCTGAAAATAATTTACTTATCTTCAGTAAAGTAAGACTAAAATAAACCCATTAACTTCTTGAAGGCAGGATTCCTGCCTGTATCTACAGTACCTGGCCCGTAACGGCTATTCAATAAACGGTTGATGACGGGCCAACGGGTGAGCTGAACAAAGACTGTTTTCGTCAGGCTGCGACATGTGCTGCTGACGTTTGAATGGCAGTCCTACGGGAAGGCCTACTCCTTTGTGTGTGTTAGAATGTTTTCCCTCTCCTACCACCCACGCAACCCTATTTCCTGTGACTGCATGAACAGCTATACACATTGTTTACAGGCATTGGTATTTTCCCATCAGAACGGAGGAAAACCTCACCAATGGAATATTTCACAACCTCTCTGTTTCCAAAGTCGAAATTTTACTAATTGCTTCTGTGATACTGCTAATAAATAACCTGTGTTTCAGGCATTTCTTAGCCCAGAAAACCCAGAAGAGCCTTACCTAGAGGGAATCAGCTATAACTGCGTGGCTCCAGGCAAACGGTTCATGCCAATGGACAATCTGTCCGGGGGAGAAAAGTGTGTGGCAGCTTTGGCCCTCCTGTTCGCGGTGCACAGGTAAAGGCCACAGTGAAGTGTCTTTCAGCATATGTGCTACAAAACTGTTTTCTTCAGCCAGACAATTCAGGTTGTTTTAGGCCTATAGTAATTTAGACTGAAAATCTAATACATAATTCAGTCCTTGACAGATTTTCACTAAATTTCTGCAACTACCAGAGGCTACTAATATTCCAAGTTTATAGAAAGGAAAGAAAAGGAAATCCTGGGATGGACGGATGTGACATCAGAATTGCCAACAAACAGAACAAAACATCCAACCCGTGGGCTATTTTCCTAGTATATATTCAGAGAGCCGTGTTTAGGCAAAGAATGTTACACAGAGTATTTCTTCTGAAAAAACGTTTAGCCTCCTCCTCTCCACTAATGGTGGTGGCAATCTGTGAGGAAAATGGAGAAGGTGTCGGCTAAGGTCAGGACGGCTAGTATTCAACATTCCAGCCATTAGATGAAGGCCCAGGTGTGCATGGTGCTCCCTCTCTACTTTCACGACCAGAAGGATTAGCATCAGCTGATGTTCATAAGAGGAGGCCAGGACAGGAAAGGAAAAGACAATACCACCATTCATGCAGGAGACTTTGGAGAAAGCAGGCAGCAGGAATCGAAACGTGAGCCTGTGTTGAGCAAATCGCAGCAGAATAAGACTATTACTAGGGGTCCCTTACTAGCAATTACTGTCGCCATCCATTTATTCGACAGATACTGATTAGAGATCTGTGTGTCGGGTGGTGGTGCAGGCACCGGAGAGTCAGCAGGGAACAAAACAAAATCTTTGCCTCAAAGATATGTTATTTTTGTTGGGGAAGACAGAGGAGAAGGTATTTTAGTAAACTAACTCTCTGACAGAGAGACTATCAGGAGATGGCAGATGCCATAGAGAAGAAAATAAAGTAGGGAATTGGAGACAGCAAGTAGCAGGGAGGGATTTGCAATATTAGAGTCACCCTGGAAGGCCTATTTGAGAAGGCGACATTTGAACAAAGTTTGAAGGAATGAAGGGAGCAAGTCATGTGGATGTAGCTAAGGGAAGATTGTTCTAGACTTGAGGAACAGCATGTGCAAAGGCCCTGAGGCCAGAGACAGCCGGCATCCGTAGTGAATGGGCCGTATGCAACAGTGGTGGACACAGGGATAGAACTGTGGTAGCCGTCAGGGAGAAAGGGGAAGAGGGGCTGGACCAGGGTGAGTGTCGGCTGAGCAGACAAGATGTGGGGTGAGAGGGAGGCGGCAGGGGTGACACAGGCCAGCTCGGGTGAAAAGACCGTGGGAGGGAACAGGTCTGGAGGGGCAGCTGAGGCGTGGGATTTGGGATGAGCTTTAGCTGTTTATCAGACACCCGCCAGGAACCGTCAGGCAAGCTGTTGGGCACATGAGGCAGGTAGGGTGTGGGAGCCATCGGTATACGGATGGTGTTTAAATCCCAGAGATGAGATGAAACCACGCGCGAGCCAGTTAGCGTGGAAGGACCATGGACCGTACCCCAGGGCACCACGGGGTGAAAACGTTCGAGCACCGCACGGAGAGGAGCTGGCGGAAGAGACCTGGAAGGAGCGGTGGGGGAGGTGGGGGAGTAGACGGTCATCTGTGACATCAGACCGCCAGGTGGGGGCAGCCCCCAATGCCACCCGCAGAGGTCACGCGGGACACCGACTGAGCACTGCCCCCTGGATTCGGCACCGTCGGGGTCACTGGTGACTTGGTGACTGAGGCGGAAGCATCCAAGGGGATGGATCTTGTTCAGTCTGAATACTGTTAATCTTCTCCAGGTCTCTCGAAAACCAAAGCTGTTACTTCTAATTTCTTCCTAGTTTTCGGCCCGCTCCGTTCTTTGTCTTAGATGAAGTGGACGCAGCCCTGGACAACACGAACATTGGCAAAGTGAGTGTCTCCCTGCTTTTAATTTCCAGAAGAACACCTGTGGTCCAAGGATCACGTGCTGGTCAGAAGGCCGCCTACCTTGGAACACCCAGTTGGTTGGAGAACGGCTGATTAACAATCAAATCTAAGTTAAAGATCTAAACAGGAGATGCTGTGGGGGAGCAGTTTTCATTCGAGGGGCAGGGGATCCTCAGTCAATTGCTGGGGAATCAAAACAGGGAGTCAGGTCAGGATCGCTGTGCTGAATCCACAGCACTGCTGGCGGGTGGCTTCTCCCCGGTTCTAGACGTCAGTGTAAAGCCACCTGAAAGAGACGGACTGTGAGGCCACAGCTCCCCACTGTGAGTCTGACGGGAGCACGGGGTCAGCCGTGGAAGCGCGACCAAAGAGGAGGGGTGGTCCTGCCTGCAGACTCCCGGCGTCACGGTCCCACTGCCAGAGCCGTCCATTCTGGAGTTGGGCGAATTGGACTCCTGGTTCCGCTTCCAGGCACGTTCATCTTCCAGAGACGACCAGGCTCTTTGTAAACTGGCATCGTGGCGTATATACCTTAGTCTCGTGAGCTTGGCTGAGGAGTCCACCTCTGAGAGAGGGAGTCCTGGGTCCCTGACGCTGGGCTCCCTGGAGCCCGCCAGGAGATGCCACAGTCGGGGGGGGTTTCGGGAGCTGCGGCTGAGGCCCTTCTGGCGGCCCACGTGGCCTCACTCAGCGCTGCCCGAGCTGTGTTCATCCAGCCCGGGTTTCTCATCCCCGCGTTCTGAACACGTCCGCTCCGTAGTCAGAGGTTTAAAAACCAGATCCCCGATCCCTTTGAACTTTGTAGAGGACAGGAAAGAGCCACCTTCTGTGACCTGCCAGGCATCAGGTTAACTGGGGAAGGGAAAGAAAACAGGAACAAAAGACAATCTGTCTCCTGAACGCCGGCCAGCGTGCATCGGCCGATTGGACTCAACGGCCTCATTTAGGAGACCTCTTCCCCCGAAGAGGTGAATTTTGGCGCTTTGTAGCCCATCTTCTGTATGTTGGGGTGGGAGGGCGGGGGTCTATTTTTGTGGGCTCTTTTCTCATTAGCTTTTAAGGTATCCGTGCCTTCCAGCAAGATGGAGCTGTATCACTGGCCTCTCCAGGGACGAGGTCTTACTTAAGACTGTTCTGTGGCATCCAGCCTGTGTATTAAAGACCTGTCACCTTTCAGTCTCCCCCAGGATCCACCCTGCCGACCGCTCCGCTGCCATGCTGAGCGCGGGCGGACGTGTGAGCGGCTCCCAAGTGACGGCCACCCCCTCTGGTGCCCGGGGTGCCCGCCGTGCACCTCGGGCACCTCGGCAAACACAGTGCGTCCCGCCCCCCTCCCGCTCGCAGCCGCTCACAGCTGCTCCACAGTGGCTACCGCTGCCTCTGATGCTGAACCGAGTTCCTTCTGCCTGTGAATTCAACCCCTTCACCAGAAGCAGTTTCCCCTCCTGGTCCCTCACCTCCGCCAGTGACTCCTCGCCCAGCACTGGGCCATAGTCCCACACAGTCGGGACCCGTACGCGCGGCCCAGAGCCATCCAGCCCCTCAGAGACGTGCGGGGGGTGGGCAGATATCCTGGGAGGCTGTGCCCAGTCCTTCTCCATCTCCCTCTGGGTTCTCAGCAGATTTCGTTCAACAAGACCCCTTTCTATCTTACTCCCTCCCATTCCTTGGATTTGAGGATGGTTCCTGAATATATATAATTGCCACTCTTCCCATCTTCTGGCTCTGAGTTATTGGCAAAATAGGAAGATGGAAATTTAAAGACCGGTCCTTCCTCAATGTCTGGTCGTTTTTACCTTGTTATGAAAACTGATTGCATGTTCACTTGATGATATCTTAAGTTAGAGCTTTGTTCTTTAAAATATTCTTAAAGTTTAGATGGCAGATTTCATAAGATTTACAATTTTTTTCACCTTTTAATCTGAGCGGTTTCCATTTCTGCACTTATACTGGGTTTACTGAGTTACCAGAAAGGCAAGTAAGTGCTTTGTCCCCTACAATGGGCAGAGATGGGCACAGTCACCCTCCCAGGGCCCTTAGAAAGGAAGCCTTTCCTTGCTGGTGAAATGTGTGCTTTTTGTCCCCCCCCCCCCCCCCCCCCCCCCCCAGGTCTCAAGTTACATCAAAGAGCAGACTCAGGAGCAGTTTCAGATGATAATCATTTCCCTAAAAGAGGAGTTCTATTCCCAGGCCGATGCGCTGATAGGCATCTACCCGGAGGTAAAAGGCAGCCCCAGGAGTCTCCCTGTTGTGTCCCGAAGTGAAATTACAAGTACCAGTGGGGTCTGCACATGCGGTTTGATTTCTGCAGTTGAAAACTATTAGGCTTAAGTGATTTTTTTTGAATCAAATAAGATTTTTTTTTTTAATTTTTTTTTCAACGTTTTTATTTATTTTTGGGACAGAGAGAGACAGAGCATGAATGGGGGAGGGGCAGAGAGAGAGGGAGACACAGAATCGGAAACAGGCTCCAGGCTCCGAGCCGTCAGCCCAGAGCCCGACGCGGGGCTCGAACTCACGGACCGCGAGATCGTGACCTGGCTGAAGTCGGACGCTCAACCGACTGCGCCACCCAGGCGCCCCTCAAATAAGATTTTTTAAAACGACTTATTTTTCTACGACAGTAGACAGAATTTTTAAGATGGACTTGAAGTGAAAAAGCAAACAAAATTACAGAGCTGTAAGGTACACACTAAACTGTTAATACTGTGTTTCATATTTCCGTAACGTCTGCATGTTTTAGACCAAACAAATGCACTGTGGGTAGCACTAAAGGGCCCATTTATCTTTCAGAAAGGACCAGAGGGGGAACAAAACAAATTCACCAGACGTTCCAAGTTGTATAGTAACTTAGAATTCAAACACACCTACAGCTGTTCAAAATACTTACCTGAGCTAATGGAGTAGAGCAGCTAATTCAGATTATTCAGTTTGGGAACAGTAAGGCTTTACTTCCTGAGTTTTCATTTAAAAGAAGATAAAAATTTCCCTTCCTGTGCCTACAAGATGCAAGGGAGCACCGGAAATTCTCACACCAGCGTAGGGGAACAAAAAATACCTTTTTCCTCTACGCACTTAGGTTCTCTGGCTGGGGCCCTGTAATCAGACTGGCAAAAGGCAGATTAACAGGAGGAAAACGGCTTAACACGTGCATCACACATGTACACGTAGACGCCCTGGTGAAGAGTAACCCCAAGGGCTGCCGGCTAGACCCCGCGCTTACACACCATTCCAGGCTAACACGAGGGGCGGGGGCTGGGGGGCGGGCGAGGGGAGCCGTGGTAAGCACGGATCGCTTAGCAAGTCCTGTGGTGCGTGTGGAAGCGGGCGCCTTCTCCACCGGTGAGAGCTGGTGAGAGCGGAGCGGGGCCTCCTACATCGAGCACATTTCCTTTGTGAATATGGAGCTCGGTCCTTAGAGCTGCTCCTGTGTCAGCTGGTTCGCGGTAGCCGTTAGCTCAGAGCAGTCCGTGCACCGCGATGGCACGCGCTGGGACTTTTTACCAGATAATACAAAACATAAAGCTGATGTAAATGGAGACCCGTGGTTATAAGGAGATTCCTTTTTAAGTGCAAATCCAGATTCGCTAGTGGCCTCCTTTTATGTTTAATAACACGTTTCTCCCCCAAGTCGACAGGTGACTTGAGCGGTCTTTTCTCATTTCAGTTCGACGACTGCATGTTCAGCAGAGTTCTGACCCTGGATCTTTCTCAATATCCAGACACTGAAGGCCAAGAAAGCAGCAAAAGAAACCAAGAGTCGCGTTAGGACCGCGAGTGCCCCCTGAGCACCTGGGGGTGTCCGTGACCTGGGTCACGGTCACGGCTGCCTAGCTGTTGCTCTTGAATAACAGACTGCTGGAGCAGTTGGGACAGCCTGGGCCGCTGTAGCTCGCGTCCATCATTCGGGCCCCCTTCCCGTGGGTAAGGTTTCCGGAGTTAGTGTTGAGCGAATTATTAAAAAAAAAAAATGTAATTTTGTGTCATTCTGAAAGCCAGTCAGAATAATTTTGGATTCTGCATTATTTTCACTTAGGTCTTGCCTAGTATGTTTAAGTGATCTTTCAGGGAAACTCTTGGTTCTCAAATATTGTTAGTTATAGAATGTTGAACCTGGGTTTTATGGGAAGTTATTTCAGGGGAACTGATGTCAATACAGGAAATCTCAGTAAAGAATATTCTAACTGCAGATGTCTCTGATCTATCATTTTAGAAACAAAAATTCTTTTAAGGTGAAACAATTATGTCTGCTTCAATGCAATCTGAATTTTTCTAAGTATAAATCTGTTGGGAGAACGTCGTACACAGGCTTTCCTAAGTAACAACTGACTCCTCTGCTTAAATACGTGGTTCTGGGGAGGAAAGTTGCAGCATTTTCAATAATACTTCATTTCCCTTTCAGAATGGATTAGAGTTTTGTACACAGC
Organism: Lynx canadensis; assembly: GCF_007474595.2. Classification (NCBI taxonomy): domain Eukaryota; kingdom Metazoa; phylum Chordata; class Mammalia; order Carnivora; family Felidae; genus Lynx; species Lynx canadensis. Next base: position 137,059,030 of record NC_044309.1, on the reverse strand, counting down.
AGAGCAGCTCCCTCACTGCAATCTACTGACAGTTACCCGTCCACACAGGGTCTGTGGACATGTGAGGACCAGCGGCGCCTGGGCAGCTCGGTCGGTTAAATGTCCAACGTCTGCTCAGGTTGTGATCTTGCAGTTCACGAGATAGAATATCCCGAGCAGGCTCCTGGTGGTCAGTGCAAAGCCTGAACACCAGGCGCTCTCTCTCTCTCCCCCTGCCCCTCCCGTGCTCATGCACGCGCGCACACACACACGCACGCACGCTCGCGTGTGTGCTCTCAAACTTTACAGAAAGAATTCCGAGATGCTGGTGGTCTTCCGCTTAAGACGGGCTGGACCCAAGTGCTAATGAGGGAGCAGCCTCCCGAAGCAGTGACGCGGCCACTTTTGAACACCCACTGCTTCACGTAAACAAAGTGCCCCGTGTGCCCACCTAGACCAAAGTCACAGAAGACCTGCTTCCTGCCCTCACCCAGCCAATCAATCTCTTATCGAGTGTAGAGAGCAGAGGCCACTCTATTTGTCTCCTGTTCCTAAGAAAACACCAGCAACACCTCTGCCTCGCGGACCTCCTCCGCTTTACACAACATCAGCTTCGCGCCGAGATGTCCCCGTTGCCACGTGAGCTCAGAGTCGACCCCGGTCGCACCTTGGGCCGCTCTCACTCTCTCACCGGGACCCACGCCGTCGGTGATCCTTCACGGCACGGTTTGTCACGGCACCGGCTACCCCGTTCCTGAAAACCACAGGCCGGCGGGAAACTCGTGCTTGGGGCGCCACCACGGGCCCAGGGAGCCAGCCGGCGAGCCACCAACAAGCAAGTCATGCTCCAGGTGCCTCTAGCAGACCAATGACATTGGAACCAGCGTGCGTTTGAATTCGCTCAGTGGACAGCCGACCTGACTGCAGAGGCCGCCCGTCACGGCGACGAGGCCTCACGGCCTGGAGCGTGGCGCACAGCTGGCCCAACCTCTCCTCTTCCGCATCCCTTTCCACGCCGGTCGTTCTGGCCTGCCCCGCGTCCAACCAACTTTCAGACGCAGACATTCGCCTCTGGTTGCACTTGGGAAATGTGTCTTTAAAAACCAACAAATTATAATCTCTGCTTTTTAGAAGATTTAAACACAAGCAGTCACTTCTCAGCTGAGTGAGAAGTCAAGGCCAAAGTTCTCATTAAATCCACTACCCCCAGCTTTGTCGTAACTAAAGCCGAGCACACGTAGTCGAGGTTAAAATTTTATTTGTGACCAGAGTAACATAAAAGATTTTTCATGCTTCAAAAAGAGAAAAAAAAGTGTCTCAAGCAGGTCTCTGGCTTATCTCTCACTCGCAACATGTTCCAACCTTATGTTTCTTGTTCTTAACTTTCTCTGTACCGGGGGGAGGGTGGGGGGCCAGCGCCTTCAATGGGGAGCATCATGGAATTTGGCAAGGACAGCACATCCCAAATAGGCAGCCTCTGGGAGGAAACCAAGCAGGGTCCCAGGGTCACCGCCATGGCCACCATCGGGCGTGAGCCCTGCCCCCAGCGTGGTGCTCTCCTGCCTGCGTGAACCCCAACGCCCCTGACAAGGTCTGCCCACCTCATTCCAGGCAAACCCCAAACGGGCCCTGGGGAGACACTTCTAAGAGATAAGAACAGAAAGGCTGGACCTTCCCCCATAGAATAAAGACTCCGAAAACGTGGGATTTCTATTCTAACTAAAAGCTGCAAACTTGGTCTTGCGCTCCACTGGTCATTTCTCAGGCGCCCGTCGCAACACCGACTTATGCGGCGCCGAGCTGCGCTCGTGCAAAGGCCCTGGGGCTCCGGGGCTCCGCGGCCAGTTGGGGCCCTGCCGCTCCTTGGAGCCGAAGTCACCAAAATTAGGGAATTCCAAAGCGACCCCACTCAGCTGGCCTTTCCTCTTCAACACCGACCACTCTCACAGCAGCAGGCTCGGTGCCTCAAACAAGCACCCGCTCGTTCTTTCCTAGCGAACAACGCAACCACCGTACTTTGAATTTTTTTCTACAGTAACACGTTTCCACGTAAAAATCACAAGTGTCTTTTTTTTTTTTTTTTTTTTTTCTTCTTTGGCAACTACTGTTGCTTGGACAGTCCTCACCCTCCCCTTTTTACTAGAAAAACCACCTTGACAAAGGGGGCCCGTCGGGCAGAAGCCAGGAGTCCGGTCTCCCTCCCACCACGCCGGTCCCTGAGGTAGCCGTCCGTCGGGGCCCGTGTGAGGCTCTACCTCCCGAACGCGCGAACCACACGGTGGAACTTGCAGCCGGCCTCCGAGGCGCCCGCGCAGCTCTCCCGGGGTGTAGGATGGTTTTGGAGCGAGAGATGCCACGCGGAGTTCTCTGAACATTCCTCGTTGCTTGGGTTACGGCACTGCGGTTACACAAGGCTGGTCTTCCAAGTGGCAGGTTTTGGCGGTTTTAAAGATTTCAAGACCCTCCGGCATCGTCTATTGCGACAAAACAAAGAAAGACCCAGACGTTAAGATTCAGCTCGGAGGAGCCTCCACGACGGGACGTCGGTGTCCCACACCGTTCGGTTTTCTGCACACGCTGAAGACTTTGACACAGTGGCCACTGTCTAGAAACGGCATTGTGACCCGTACGCGCCATCGGGAACAAAGTAAATCACCGTGCTAGGTTTGCAAAGACCGACGGGAATCTCCACCCGTGGAAACGGGCGCCTTTCCCTTCTCGGAGGAACAGCGGGTCCGCGCCACCTGCCTATGGGAACGGCCACTGCACTAAGCGCGGACCCGGAGGGCTTCCTCTGAGCATCACTCACGGCCGCCTGGGGAGCAGCGGGTGCAGGCATGCGGGGCCCGTCCGCTGATCCCGTGAAGTCTGCCGGGCGGTGAGCCCGGCCACCGGGCACACGGCCTGCCACCCAGGGGAGGCCCTGGACGGGAGAAGCGCACGCACGCGGCAGTGGCAGCAGAAACACTACCAGCAGAGAATGACCAGAAGATCTGCCTTCTTAAGTATCACAGGTGACGGAGGAGCCCCAGACAGACAGGAGGAAAACGGAGGAGACAGTCCAGCGGAAACCACCACCTGTCCTGGAGGAAACAGGTCAACGCTAATTTCGTCGTTTCCCTCGCTGTCTGGTTACAAATGTCCCCACTAGCGAAATTCACAACCCAAATATTTGCCAAAAGACTTCAGAGGAACTGCTCCTGGAATGGCATCCTCTCTCTACAGGGAAGTGTGTTGAAGCTATAGAAAATCGGCCGAAGGACCCGGACGCCCGCCCCTTCGGCGTCCATCCAACCGGTATGAACGAGGCCACAGCCTCCCGTCTCCCCTTGTCACCAGCCCTACTCCGGTGATGACACTCTGCACGGAGCCCCACTTTTAAAACTACTTCATTTTGGGGCGCCTGGGTGGCTCAGTCGGTTAAGCGTCCAACCGATGTTTGCGAGTTCCAGCCCCGCGTCGGGCTCTGTACTGACAGCTCAGAGCCTGGAGCCTGCTTGGGATTCTGTGTCCCTCTTTCTTTCCACCCCACCCCTGCTCATGCTCTGTCTCTGTCTCCAAAATAAATAAAAACATTAAATAAATAAATCAAATCAAACTGCTTCCTTTCACTAAGCGTTCTCCGCATTCACCGTGAATCTTTGCACCTGTGCCAGGCCGCTTCGACAGCACAAGCTCCCCACGATGTAGAAGAGGAAGATACTCTAACGGCAGCCCCACCGAGGGGTAACTTCTAGGTGCCGAATAAATAGGTAAACTGACGAGTTACTTGCTTCATAGGCCTAGAAATTCTTAGTGGATTATTACGTTTAGGAGCACTTTGCTTCGGTTTTCTTATGTAAAGCAAAAAAAATAAACAAACTGTTATTTGAAAATCTTCAATCCCAATGTTGTCAGGAATGGAGTCAGACAACCAGGGAAGCCTCTGGTATCCCTCAAGATTTGAAAAGATCACGGTCTTGGGGGGAGGGGAGGAAAGATGCCACGAAAGAGAGTAAATCAGAACACAGAAGAGCTCCCAGAAATCAACAGTAATACTCTCAAAATAAAAACGGAACCCAGAGACTAGGACACGATTTTGAGAATCTCCCAGAAAGTTTCTGAAGAGCTGAACACAAAATGAACAGGAAGACATGAACAGGAGAAAATGCAGGACCTCGGAACGCAATCCAGGAGGCCCGGCCAGCATGAATTTGAGGACAAGGGGACACAGCAGAAAGACATAATCAGGGAAACCAGAGATTATCCCTGGGGCTGGAGACACAGGAAAAAAAATTGAGCAACGTATATAAAAAAGAGCTCCACCTAAATTCGTGAAATTTCTGAACAGGAGGAAAAAGAAGATCCTGAAAGCTTCCAGAAAGGCAGGCAACAGATCACCTACAAACCACTGAGAACTGGGTTGGCAACAGACCATCTCCAACAGGAAACACGGACCCTTGAGACGGTGGGTTTCCCAGCAGAATCCCACACCCCGGCCGTGAGTGGAGTATGAGGACACCCGAGGGCCGGGGTGTCCCCCCCTACCCAACGGGGCTGTGAGCGCCCCCTGAGGAGGTCCTGGCCAGACGGCCGGGGCAGGAAGACAGGTCTTTGCAACAGTGGCCTAGGAAGCGAGAGAGCTCCCACACGGCAAGTGTGCACAGTCCAGAGCCGGGCAGAAGGCCGAATGTCACGGGAAGGGAGGGGCCCTATGACAGACAATGATCCAATGGAAAATAACGTGGGCCGCCCGGGTGGCTCCGTCACTTAAGCGTCTGACTCTCGATTTCAGCTCAGGTCATGATCTCACGGTTTGTGAGTTCGAGGCCCACGTCGGGTTCTGTGCCGACTGTGGAGCCTGCTTGGGATTCTCTCTCTCCCCCTGTCTTTCTGTCCTTCCCCAGCTCTGGCTGTCTCTCTCTCAAAATAAATAAATAAACTTAAAAAAAGAAATACTGCAAAACATTATTTTTTGGACAAGGGCAAAGAGAAATCTAAAAATTCCTCAAAAATAAAAAGCACCGACACGCAACAAGCAAAAAAGCACATTTGCCCTCGATACTGACAACATCCCGCCGCTGACACTGGTCCCGTTAACACAGCACCGGGGGTGGCTGCTCAGCCAGAAAAAAAACGTTTGCGTCGTTTTAATAAAGTAATCGCTTTTGTTTTCCACCTTTTAAACTCTACCGCCTATAGACAGGCCGAAGGGCACAATCCGTGCTATGACCTTGGCAACCAGCAGGGGCCGGTTCGGGAGTCAGAGCCGGCACGTGGGCAACTAGAGGTGATGCGCCGACGCCTGGAGGCAGGCGTGAGGGCGCCACGTCTCCTCTCCCGGAGCCACGGACGTTGTCCGCTTAAATCAACAGTTTATGTAACTCCCTGTCGGTGACATGGGGAACAAAAGACAGATGACCTGAAGTGGTTTTCCCTGCGGACCGAGGGACAGAAGGCAGGATGGTGGTCAGCTGGGGTGCGGCGGGTGGGGGACAGGCTCCCAGCGATGCTGCTTCTCGAAGCGGGTGTGACGGCACAGAGCGCTCACTGCGAGAAGCCTGGGCTGACCTCCCGTGTGCTTCCTCAAGCGCGTGCCGCTTTCAATGGACACATGTGTCCTCACCCCTCCCGCCCACGGCAAGGGGCCTCATGACCGGACAAAACACAGGGGCCGCCAACAGCTGTGTGTGGCCAAGCGGCCGCTGCACGGAAAGCCACACGTACCTGCATCGGACCGTCGGGGCCTCTTTGAATCTTCAATCCCGTTCTCTTCCAGCTTTCTCTTCGCGCAGTCCTGACACGCATTACCTATGACGTGAAAATTTTTAATCTGTTTTAGAATCCACCCTTCAAGGGCTAATAAATCGGATTTTACTGAAACAATAGCCAAATAACCCCTGCCACGCCCCACGGGTTGCGCTTTCTTCCAAAGAAAGGGACGGATCTGAAAGTCACGTTTAAGTGGGAAAGGGTCTAACGAAGGCGTCCTTTCACAGGGAAACGAGGCAGGAATGGAAAGCGGAGGGGCCGAGCCAGGTGGGCAGGGGCACCAAGGCCGCACAGACCGGCCCCTTCTCCCCCACCAGCCCACCTCTGTGCACAGCCCGGTGCCCATTCCACCCACAGGAGGACACTGGCCGCCACCCGGCCCGGCTCTGTCTTGCAAATTCGTAACCGGCCAGAGAGGGCCTGGCAGCGAGAAGCTTCACCTTTCCAACAAGCAGCAAGCAGAAAAACTGATCTGAAAGCTCAGAACCTTGGCGATGGACATTTCTGAGGGGGCCGGGCCAGGCCTGCTACACCTTAGACGGAGTCTTGTCTGGTGGCCCTGCAACTCTCACTTGTAAGACGGGAAATTATTCTCGGCTGCCAGCACATGACCCGTGTTTGAGCTGCGCCTCCCTGCTGGGGGGACGCGTTTTTAACCCCCGCGCTGTGGCAGGGACCCTCGCGAGGGCGGGGCTGGCCATCACCTCTGGGGGGGCCGTTTCAATACAGGCTAAGTATTTACTACGAGAAACACTTGGTGATTCTGCAACAGCGGCAGTGAGCTAGCAGCACATGTAGGCAAAGAACGGGCTGGCAGAAATCAAGATCTGTTTACCCAACAGCGTGGTGCTGTCCACTCGGTCAGCATCTGGAGAAGAAAGAAGAGAGTCAGCAGAACCGAGACGTCACGTGCCCTTGGTCCTCATCCTCAGGGCAGCGGCAGGGACAGCGGCAAGGGCTGCTCGGAGAGGCAGCGCGACAAGGGGACCTGAACGCCAGCTCCGGTGTGCCGTGGGGCCCCGGGCCGGGAGCGCCCCTCCTTGCCTCCTCCCTGGGTTACCATGAGGACCGAGGGGCTCCACGTGTGGCACGTCTGGGCCAGCCTGGCACACGGGGAGGAAGGTACGGTACCCGCGGTCACTGTCACGACTGTCCTCACCAGGACACCACCCTCTCCGGTCAAGAGAGATAATTCGCGAAGGTAAGCACAAACGTCCTGAAGGACGCGGTCACAGATTCCGGGTCCAAAAGAGCTTTTGGCCCTGACAGCTCGTCGGATGCACCCGGGGTCATGGAAGGGGGTCTAGCGAGGACAGGAAGGCACTCGGGTTTCGTGAGCCCCGGTCCTCGGGGCAGCCGTGCGTGCAGAGGCGGGGGAGGCCGTGGGGAGGGGCAGGACGAGGCCGCGCGGGCCTGCCTGAGACACACCGGATCCCGCTCCGGCTCCGAAATCTCTGGGCGTTCACCGGGCAAGTGATTCGCCTCTGAGCTGGCCTCGCCATCTACCGAATCATCTGTTTCATGGCCCCGGGTCCTGTGACCGAACACGAAGGTGGAGAAGGTAAAGCTGACGGCGGGTGGGGCCCCGTGAGGGTCCGTCCCCGCTGCTCCTCGGGCTACGACACGGACCACTGCCCTCGACGTAAAGCCAACTGTCCGCTAGGACGAGCGGGGAAAGACAGAGCTGTCGGGACCATGTACACATCCGGTCAGCCGCAATCTTGGCCTTCCAGGTCACAGCGGCCACGTGCAGCCGTCCACGTGGTTGACCCAAGTCCCCTGCCCGGGGGGAGTGGGGGGAGGTTCTGGCTGCAATTAAATGGCAGCCAGTAAAGACCGCTCCACGCCCACCATCATCCGTGTTTGATGTCCCCGACCTCAAAGCCATCAACTGCCCTTCTGACAGGCTGACCCACTTAAAAGCTGCTCAGTTACCCTGGTCCTTCCTGGGCAGGTCAACAACTCCCCCCCCCCCCCCCCCAGCCGGGCCAGGAATCACCTACAAGGGTGTGCTGCACGCGGCAGAACGGGGAAAAGATGTTATTTGCGAAAAGAAAAGTCTTCGTGAAATCGTCTCGTGTCTCTGTGGTTCTAAGTCGTGAGCTGCAGCGACACGGTGAGAATAAATGAGGTCTCTGCACTTTTAGGGGTTTCGGCATCTCAACGGCTGCGGCCGGCTGGGCAGTTTGCTCTCCTGGTTAAGGGCCTCGGCGGGGACATAGCCGGCCATCGGAAACAGGAGTACACGGGGGCTCCTGCACGCACAGCGCTAAACGCTAAGGCTCCGCTCGCAGACGTTACCATCAGACCACTCGCCCCAGCCTCCGATTTGTAACGGACACACGGACCCTTTTAAAATGTGGCTGGAGGGCCGGTCAACGTAAGGGTGTGTAAAACTACATCTCCACTTCGTCTCGCGGTACGTACGTTCTATCCCCAAGAAAGGAAAATCAGAAAGAACCCCATCGCCTTACGCCCGGAAGGGGGAACGGCCCGTACCTGGGCTGCGCTGCCTGCAGATCTGAGAGGCGAGGTCCTGCACGTATCCGGGAAAATAGTCAAAACAGTCCCCGTACGACACGACCTTGATCCCGTGCAGAAGCATGTCCGCTTGATGCTTGAAGAAGTGGTCCTCGTCCTCCTTGAGCACCAGCATGTAGTGCTCCAGCTCCACCTTGTTGGGCACCGAGTAGAGGAAGAGAGCCTGGAATATCTGGTCCCGCAGGGTCTCTCCGCAGCCCACGAACAGGAAGGACTTGGTGCGGTACAGGTTCTGGAGCACCTCCTGCGGAGAAACCAGCCCAGAGACAGGGACGCTCATCCGAAAGACGGCGAGGTCACGCCCGGTCGCGCGCCTGCGCCTTTAGAATGTCGCTCGGCAACAGGCCGTCCCCACCAGCCACACCGTCCCCAGTGTGAGAGGCAAAGCCGTTCGCGTCAACGCAGTGTGGCGCGTGAGCAAACTGAGGCCCGAGCCGCGCACACACTCCCTGCTCGGCACCCGCGGGAGCCCCTTCCTCTCCAAGCCGGGGTCACGGATCCAGGTCCCAGTCGACGTCCAGCGTAGACGTGCCTTAAAGTAAGGAGAGTCTGACGCCCACCCACCACCCACCTTGTGGTGTAGTCCCTCCAGTCAAATCTCCTGGAATTAAGTACAATTTTAAATTCTCGAAACGGGAACTAAGGACGTTCCATTCGTTTCTGTCCAGAACTGTTATGTATGACGGTCTGGAATTAACGTGTCTCCGTGGCTCACAGACGGTAACAGGGGTGCTGCGGTCAGAACTGGGTTTCTGGGAGTCAGAGCAGAGAGCTGAGGAGGGGGGAGACCAAGGACAGGGACCCCAGGGAGCGGGCCAGAGGGGGCCACCAGGACTCTGCACGGTCACTCGGGCGTGCGGCAGGAAGTTGCCCCTTCAGACGCCCAACACCCCAGGGGGAGGTCCGGTGTCCACCCAGACGTCCTCACAGCATTACTGACGCAGCTGAGGGGCATCAGCCCGGCCACCCGTCTGGCCACACCTGGGCCCCGGGCCGGGATCGGCACAAGGACCACGGCGCCCGACCCCGAGCTTGCTGGTGACTCCGTGAGAATACTGTGGTTTGTAAGCGCTCTAATTAAAAGAGTTTATAGAAAGCTGAAAAGCAGCTTTCCCACACTTCGTTCTGTCCAGGATATCAAAAAAGCCTCCCAGGGAAGGAATGAAGCGTAAAACAAGGTTTTGAAAGCTAGAGAGAATGCCGAGCAGAGAAAGGAGAGGGGAGGCCTGAAAGAATGCAAAAAAGCACCACGTGAGGTCGGGACGAGAGGCCGGAGAAAACCGGCGCGGATCACGCCGAAGAGATTCACCTGCGTCCCCGAGCGGCCGGGCCGCACCGCACGAGGACCGGGCCTCCGTTCAACGCGCCAGCCCCGGGAGACAGAGCTGAGAACAGCGCCAGCTGTGTGGACAGAGGGGCAGGAATATGCCTGGAGGCCAGGAACCCGCTCGGACTGCCGGCAAGCAGCCAGCGGCCACCAAGTCCCAAGGGGCGCAAGCAGTGCCTGAGGAAGGGGGGCCGTACCATGACTTCCGGGTCTTGAGTAACATCTTTGTACCCCGACGGATCCAGGACCATCCCGCAGGGATCGGTGTACAAGCCGTGAATGTGGAGAACTCCGTATTTGATGTGCCCTCTCGCCCACTGAAGGACCTGTGGGACAGCAAGCCAGGACAGAGGGGAGAAAGCTATTATTTAAAGGAGGCAGAAGAGGAAGACATCTACGCCGGACTCACGGGTTCCAACCGTTCCTTGGAAAGAGCGAGAGAAATACTTCACTTTATAATCACACCTTTAAAGCCTAAGAGGAACCGGGCTATCGTGCCACTTGAGTCCTGTCGGACCAACAACTGCTTTACAGACGGCTTTCAGCACGTGAGATGCCAGCTACCTGCCGAGACCGGTTCCTTGAGGGGGATGAAGGGGACTTTCGCTTCTGAGTGACTCGTTCTATTTTAGTCACTGCCGTGGACGTGTCGTCTGTACGCCCAGAAAAACACACGTGTGGACCCATAACTTATCAAACAGCCCTGGACTGACTTCACCTCAAGATCTAGAACAAGGCCCTTGAAAAGCTACACATCACACACACTCCATTTTGTCTTCACGCCAGGGCCACCGTCACATCGGCGGGCAGGCCTGGCACCACCAGACACGCCGCAGGAGCCCAGCTCTGCGGGCACCGGGCAGGAGGTGGGCCGGCACTTCTGCCACAGGCCCTTTGCGCTGGATTTCCAGGGACGCGATTTACAACAGCAGCAGCCAGAGAGCCTCGCAGATGGGACCGCGTGGCTGGGGTGCGGCGAGCAGGCGCTCCGTCACGTGTCACAAAGAGCTCAGGGGAGGGCGTGACCCCACCATGAGGACCGTGCTGGCACACGCTTTCGCCACATTCCGCGGGGGAGGGCGCAAGGAGCAGCCCTCAGCGTCAAGGCGCGATCTCTACGCACTTCGGCTTCCTGGGCGGGTGAGCTGGATAACCCAGCAGCAGCGTTAGTAATGACACAACATCTTTACGCAAACACACAAAGACACAGACATTTCATAAAAGAAATACAGTCAACAAAAAGAAACCAGGATCGACCTTAGCGATAAGAGAAACAGAAACGTACACTGTTCACCGATTTCCACCTCAACGGGAGAAATGTGTTTTGTTTTGTTTTTTGGTGACATGTGTTGACAAGATGTGGGACACGCGTGCTCTCTGACGCAGCTGGTGGGGGCAGGAACTGGCTACCTTCCGGGAAGCAACCTGGTGATTCACATCATCTGTCTAAAATATTCATGCCCTCTGACCCTGCCGCTCTTCTGAGATTTTACCCTAAAGAAGTCACCAGAAAGACACACAAGTGTAAACATCCTCACAGTAGTGTTATCTGTACTTGTGCAAAGACGCTAATAATGACAGAGAAAGGATGGCAATTCTGGTTCAGTTCTCCCATCGCCCTGCCGTTTGTAAGCATGCTTTTAGAAACAGCTTCGTGATCAGGAAACATTCCAAGTACGGTACTAAGGGAAAAATATCAAGATAACAACATCACGCACAGCATCACCCGATCCAGAACGAGGGGGAGGGGCTACCCAAACCACTGGCCCTCCTTCCCACAGGGCCTGCCACGCACACGCACGCACGTGAGCGGCCCTCGCACGTGCGCGGGACAAAGGCACAGAGGAAACGCGCAGGTGAGACAAGTCGTCGCCCTCCCGGTGTCGCGATCGCTAATGTGCTGCCGTGAAAGGGAGGGCTCGGTCGGCCTGCGGAGGGGGTAAGACACCCCCGCCCCCCACCCTGCAGCCCGCACCTTAGTCTTGTCCTTCAGGTCCAGGGACTCCATGGGCTTGCTCTGCTGCTGCCCGAAAATCTCCAGCAGGTTGTCGTAGTTGGTGGTGAGGACCATCGTGCCCCTGTCCATCAGGCTGAGGACGGACTGCAACACCAGCGGGTTCTGGATGTGGTGTTCCAGGTTGTCGAAAACCTCCATCAGGCAGTCCTGGAAGAAGTTGGGCTTGGTGTCACCTGTACGCTACAGAAAGGGGGAACAGAGTTACCAAAACATCCTCTCTCAGCAACTACTGAGCACCTAGGCAGCAAACATTCTTTCTGGCTGCTGATTTCAGAAAGAAAGGAAACCCCGACCTGATAGAGTTTCCTAAAACCCTGGAGGAGGGAGACAATGTACAAAACCTAAGTGGTACGTCAGTGGTGGCCAACGTTACGGGAAAGTAAAGCAGAAAAGGGGGGACGGCGCTGCTGGGGGCAAAGGGCACTAGGAATGGGGACACTGGAGCACACACCCTCTGGGAGTGGCCCAAGCAGAGGGAAGAGCGGACGCAAAGGCACTGAGGTAGCAGCAGCAAAGGTGGGTCCGAGGGTGATCCGGGGCCCTGGCGGGTAAGGGCGGGCAGGTGAGGTGACCGGGCACCAGATCACGTGGGGCTTTGCGGACTTCAGATTCCCTGTGAGGAGCTGCAGAGGTGCTGGTTTTCTCTTTCTCGGTGCCACAGCATCTTAAAGTTAGGCGGAGGACAGTAAGGCACATGCTGCTGGGTGATTCAATGGGACGGGAAGGAGATCCGGCCTCTGGATGGAGCACCAAAGGTCACCTTCGGCCTTGACCGGAGCCACTTCCGTGCAGCGACGGGGGTAAAGCCCGGGCTCAAGAGGAGGGCAGGGGAGCCGCAAACACACACAAGCTTCCGAAGAGCCCTGCTGAGAGGGGCCGTGGGGGAGTGGGGCTGGGGGGCAGCTAGGGGGGCGTGGGGGTCAGGCGGCAGCGTGCACTCGGGAAGGCTGAGCCTCCCGGCCACCCCCACCGCACACGACACGACATGCGCCGGCCCGCCCTCAGTTCTGTCCATCAGAAGCCACCTCTGTCCCGGTGCAGGTCCCAGGTCCCAAGACCCCAGGACAGCGCTCGACTCCTTTTTCTGACATTCTCGACTCCTTCCCCGACCCCAAAAACCCTTCCCCTGTTCCCGTGGGCCCATCATCAGTAAATTCCCACACGTTCACCTACTTCTGTGAGCATCCACCTCCTGGTGCCACTGAAAACCGGCCCGGCCCTGGGAGCACAGGGGTGGACCCAGCTCCCCGTCAAGTCTCTCTGGCTGTACTTCTGGGCCAGTTCCTGCCGGTTCCTTCAGCCACTCAGCTGACCCTCGAAGCACCTCCCTCCCTCCCCTCCACCGACCGCGTCCCATCTCCGCCACCGGCCTGCTGTCACATCCCGAGCCTCACCACCACCAAGAGCCTGGCCCTTTCAGAACCTCTGGCCAGGCCTCCCCTCACGCCTGCTCACCCTGCCAGCACCTCGGCGCCCAGGGCCACCCTGAAGCCAGCAGGACCCGCCCACCACCGAATCGGGTCCCGCAGACCCGCCCCCCCCCCCACCCACCCCCGGCCACCCACCTTCTCCCAGGAGGCAGCTTACATTCCGTGATCTATCACCGCAACTACTCCCCTGACCAAGCTTTCAACCTCGCTGCCCCTCCTGTCCTTTGCCAGGATTTCCTGGCAATTTGGAAAAACTCGCCACTTACCCCATACCTGTTCTCAACCTGCTGACCGTGGCTGGGGAAACACAACCGTTCCGGCTGGCCTCACCTTAACTCCTGTCTTACGAAGTTTAAAAAAGCGCACAGAAGTAAAGAGAAGAGTAGATGAAGGCTCCATCTGTGCGGGAGCTCCAAGTGTCTGCCTCGTGGCCTCTCAACAAATGAAACACCTCTCACCACACGCGGCCCCGCACCACCCGCCCCACGACACTACTCTGTCCACTGACTCGTCCCCGTCCATCTCAGCAACCCCGTCTGCAAAGGCCCAGACGGCAACTGCTTCAGGCTCTGTGGGCCTCAGTCTCTGCGACAACTACCCGACCCTGCGCCTGAGCCTGAGAGCAGCCGTGGACAATACGCAAATGATCGGCGTGGCTGGGCACCGGCAACTTCATTTACAAAACAGGCAGCGGGCCAGGCCTGGCCCCACGTCCCAGCTGCCCCGAGCCAACAGAACACGTCCCCCGGGACAGCTGCCCAGCCAAAACACTTCCCAGACGCTGGAGACCCAGGCCGGCGCGAGGTAGATGCGGCGCAGGAAGATGCGGCTCCCACGTCAGGCAGGGGTGAGGCGGGAGCCCACCCCGCTCCCCTCCTGCCCTGCCGGACAGGCACATGTTGGCAGAGGAACAAAACAAGGCCCGGGGGCCCCGGCCCTGGCAAACCAGCATGCTGTCCCGGGGCTGCCTGCCCGGACTTCCACGTGGGGGACACAAATGTGACCACATTAAGTCAGTAGTTGGGGGCACAGCGGCCTAAACTCTCCCGGTCTCCCTGATGACCCTGCAGACACCCTCTCATGCTTTCTGTGCAGCGTCTCCAACACCCTCCCCCCCTCCCCCCCCACCCCACCAACGCTCAGATGATGGCTGTGCTCTAATAAACCCAGAAGTAACCAGAAGAAACCCGCCCCTGGACTCTTCCACATCGTGTAGCTTCCCAGCGTCCCTGCCTGTCCACGGCGGCTGCCTCACGGCGGACCCCCACCCCTGCGCCGGCACCCCCGACTCGAGGGGACCGCTCTTCCTCTCCACCAGATCACGTCCCCCTGCGGACAAAGACGCTCTAGCTTCCCCCATCTTAAAATGTTTTCGGGAACCACCTGTCCTCCGAAGCTCCGCGGCTGGCCTGCTTAAACCAAAACCACACCTCCAGGATACCCGTCTGCTAAATGGGCGTGAAACCAAGGTTCGTCCCCAGTGTGGCATGACACCCCAGTCACCACGTCTCGTATCCTGGCTCCACTCAGCACGGGCTCTTTCAGGAGCCCCGCGGTGCCCCCGCATCACCGCTGTCGGAAGGGACGGTTCAGGTTCCAAAGGACACGAACACAGTGGCTCGTCAGCCCGGCCCGGCCGAGAACAGAACGCGACGCGGGCTCGTGCAAGCATTCGAATCAGCTCCGCCCTCTGCAGCCCCGTCCGGAAGCAAGCGACCCACGGAGACCCGAAGCGGCCCTCTGAAACAGACTTACAGGCGACATCTTCCGGATCAGGTCGTGGGCGACGACCAGCAGGTCCCGGTCCTTCATCACCTTCCTGCGGAACTCCGCGACGTCCCCGGGGTGAAGCACCTCGAGCTGCTCGGCGGCCTCGATGACGGCCTCGATGCAGCTCCGCCACGAGCAGAGGGCGCGGATTCCCGGGGCCACCGCGGCGCTGACGCCCGTCCCGATGACCAGGAGCAGCTCCTGGGGCTGCTTCCGGATGAGGCTTTTTAAAAACTTTCTGCTTAAAAACAAGGGAAAGAGAGCGCGAAAGTCACCCTGGAAGGACCACAGTCCGAGGGAACATGACATCCAGGAACACCTGCGGGGCTCAGGTCAAACACGGTCACCCCCCTACTTGCCACTGCTGGAAGAGAGGCCCCGCCCATCATGCTGTGCTGTGGGTTTATCTCACGCGCTCTGCCCTCCGTCCACAAAGGAGCTGGGGCCGGCTGTGCCTTGGTCGTCACGAGTCCCCCTGGAGGGCAGCGCGTATTTAAGTCATCTACACACGGGGACAACACGCCGACAATTTTAACTCTTTTGACGCTGCTGGGAGCTCGGAAAGACCAACCGCGATGACAGAATGATCCTGCTGGCGGCGACAGGTAAGAGAGTCCCCGGTCCAAACCGGGTTTCTGCCGCTTATCCATCGCGACCCACCCCAGGCTGACACCTCCTTAACCCGACACCACTTAACACCCGTAACCCGCGGTCCGCTGAGCCAGAGAAGCATGGCACTCCCAGTCTCCTCCCAGCCTCCGACGGGACTCTGGGTTCCCTTGTTGCTTGGTCTGGAGACCAGGTTACAGTCACTTCCTCGGGCAAAGAGAGAACTGCCTTCTGGAACAGTTCTTATGTTGAAGCAAAGGGCGGCTACACAGCCCGAGCATCCCTCCTGACACAACGTTCTCCTTCCGCTTTCCCTGTGCGGGGGGCTAAACACCAGCTCAGGAGACCCGTGACAGGTGCTCTACACCTGCATGAAGGTGTAGCCGCCCTTATTTACCTGGATTTTTGTTCACTTCTGTTTGTGGTCTTTTCCCCTGGATCCATCTGTAAATCCTAGGGAGAAAAATAAGTCAGCCGGGCCTTCTATTTCCCAGATCAAAGTTCTCCCATTAAGACTCTGGAAGAGTGAAAGCTAGAATTCAAATCAAAGGTCCTGGATCTTTGTTAAATCACAATACCTAAAAAATGCCATATACAAAAAACATACATCCAGAACGCTTCCCAAGCCACCGTTCCCACGCCTGTGTGACCAACCAGGCCAGGCGGAGGCTCAGATTCAGACTCTCCGAAGCTCTACTCTGGGCAGAAAGGGAAGGGAAAGTAACGTGTGCCCAGCGCAGACGGCACGGCGGGTCCGTGAGGGGACTCTACTCCAGAGGGCTTCCCGTGGGCACGCGCGCAAACGACTGGTCACGGGAGTAAGGATGGCAAGTTGCCCACCAGAGCAAAGCCAGGGGGACAACATCTCCAGGGCGCGGAGCCCTCCTGCAGCCAGGCTGAAATCTAGTCCAAAGATACAAACTAAGTAAAAGGTCAATTCTTAGCTTCCGTAAAACAAGCATCTTAAGCCAGCTAGGTCTCTACAGCCAAACTATCTCCATAGTCTACGAAGTTTACAGAATCACTTTCCCCCAATTCCAGAACTAATACTTCTGTAAATAAGGAAATATACAGAAAAATCAAGTTTATAAAGCCCATTCCTCCGCTACCTATGGGCAAGAACTATTAGGAACATCTGTACATTTCCCTCAAGGTGGTTTACATTTTTCCCATCATTTGAGTCCAAAGGTCATACCCTACTTTTTTTCCATGCGTTATAATAAAAGCATTTTCCTTTCCTTATTAAAAAGATTCAGAACTAGGGGCGCCTGGGTGGCTCAGTCGGTTAAGCGTCTGACTTCGGCTCAGGTCACGATCTCGCGGTTTGTTGAGTTCAAGCCCCGTGTCGGGCTCTGTGCTGACAGCTCAGAGCCTGGAGCCTGCTTCGGATTCTGTGTCTCCCTCTCCCTATGCCTCTCCCCTGCTCACACTCTGTCTCTATCTCTCAAAAATAAATAAACGTTAAAAAAAATTTTTTTTTAAATTCAGAACTAGAAGTGTAATAGCTACATACACAAAATTCTACCTTATTAACATGCCATCATTTATTTTCTCTAAAATCCCAAGGCAGGACATTACTATAGCACTTGGACAACCATCTTTGTGCACCAAGATTTTTATCTATTTTGGAATTATTTATTTAGGAGAGATTCCTGAGAAGTACAATTGCTGAGTTAAAGAATATAAACACCGTAAAACATCTCAGCATGCACTGACAAACTACCTTTCAGAAAAGTGGTCAGCAAATATGGAAAAGCCTGGTTTGTCATATCCTAACCTGCACTGACTGGAAACCACCTTTTTACATGTGTAGTCTTTTTTTCTTTTTTTTTTTTTTTTTTTAATTTTTTTTTTTTTTCAACGTTTATTTATTTTTGGGACAGAGAGAGACAGAGCGTGAACGGGGGAGGGGCAGAGAGAGAGGGAGACACAGAATCGGAAACAGGCTCCAGGCTCCGAGCCATCAGCCCAGAGCCTGACGCGGGGCTCGAACTCACGGACAGCGAGATCGTGACCTGGCTGAAGTCGGACGCTTAACCGACTGCGCCACCCAGGCGCCCCGTCTTTTTTTCTTTTAATCTCAATTAGAATCAGGTCACCAAAAATAATTTCCCAGGGTAAGTAAACAAGGCTTAATAAATAGGTCTATAAGCATTAGATTGTAGAGCTAAATGGCATCCTAAGAATATGCCCTGACAACGTAGATACACCCGTGTGCAGGCGTGGATGCATCTCTCAGCCCCGCCCCGCCCCAGGGAAGGGGTTCAATGCTTCCATCGACCTCCGGATGGTGTCTGTGACCTTCGCTCGAATGTTAAGAAAGCACAGCCCACAGGCAAGAGGAATCCTGCACAGAGGCCTGAGATCTACCCAAAGGGGAAGGCTGGCAAAGTTCGGGCTGGCTCTCGTCCCCTCCCTTCATCCTCTCCACTGGAAAGTTCCGATCAGAGCCATCAAGTCAAATCTTTTTTTTTTTTTTTTTTTTTTAACCTACTAGATATTTTCTAAGGAAGGTAACAAATGTTGGGGCTTTCCACCATATTAAGTAACCCTGGACCCCAGCCCTGAGATATCAATAACTATGCACCAATCGTCAGTTTTAACAACTATAAAACGTGAATTCTTGCCAACCAAGTTTTGAAAGTTCGAGGCTGTCTCCCGTGAAACGTGCTTGGATGTTCGAACTGTGGAGTCAAACAGCACGGGCTCCGACCTGCCAGTGAGGTAGCTCTTCAACCTCCTGCTTCAGGAAGGAACTTGAGGCTCGGTCCTACTCAATCATATTTGAAAAGTTAACGTGAGGGGCGCCTGGGTGGCTCAGTCGGTTAAGCATCCGACTTAGGCTCAGGTCATGATCTCACAGTCGGTGGGTTCGAGCCCCGCGTCGGGCTCTGTGCTGACAGCTCAGAGCCTGGAGCCTGCTTCGGATTCTGTGTCTCCCTCTCTCTCTGCCCCTCCCCCGTTCATGTTCTGTCTCTCTCGGTCTCAAATAAACGTTAAAAAAATTAAAAAAAAAAAAAAAGAAAAGAAAAGTTAACGTGAGATGCTTATCGGTTGACCAATCCAGCTGCCTCCCACCCTCCCCCCCAAAATAACACACATCGCTTTGAAATAGTTACTCCTGGGGAGGAGCCTTTCACCTCGGCCTTCTCTACGCAACATTTTAGAATATCTCTTAAACAGTCAATGGTCAACCAAAGACTTCAGAAATGCCTCAAACTGTTTCCATGGTAAAAACCTTCCTTCCACCTGTCTGCCGTTCTCCCGACTTCTGTTCAACTGCTTGTGATTCGCCACACAGGCAGGACCTTAGTTACAAACTGGAAATCTAAATATTGCATTGACACACCTGTCAAAAAGTATGAACGACTTAAACTTTGGCAGGCTCGATGGAACTCCGAAATTATGTGATTTCAAAGTTTGCCAAAGGAACTCATCCGGCAAGTACTGAACGCTTACATAACAGATGAGAGCCTGCCCTGCCGTGCGGTTTGTTGCTGGATTAAGCGCTCAAACCTCTCTCTGCCTGAGTTCGATGAAGGTCAGAAGCCAGCTCCTTAGACGGCACTTCAGACCGAGTCACGGGCTCCAACTGCAATGGCCAGATGTGCCTCGAGACAGAGACACTGCTGTGCACCTTTAAGAATCCAAGGAGCCAGCAGGGGAAGCACTCAATTATATTAAAACTCAACCCAAGAACCGTGAAGATGAACCGCACAGCTGCCCATATTTAGACATCTACGGTTCGTTTGAACACTGCACGCTACAGACACTACCTCATTTCCTGTCCTTTCAGCAGAATCATCAGCAGAGCCAAATCTCACCATAACCCAGAAAGTACCCCCAAAGCGCTCCTTCTTAATCCAAGGGCCGAGTAGGAGATTTCCAAGGCCATTAGCGCCAGAGCCTAGAAGTTTCAGCAGGACGCAGGGCAGGCCGCTGGCAGTCTGTTCCCATCCCCGACACCATTCTGCTAAGCCAATCAGATTCTAGACAACAGTAACAAAAGCCTTCAGAGACCTTTTAGAAGCTGCATCTTTTGGTTTCCTTGGTGACCATGTCGTCACCAGTGTGCAGGCCCAGAGCAACCCGTTTTTTTTTTTTTTTCTTCAAGGACCTATCAGCATTTTCTGAAAGTGGAATCAGGCCCCAACACAGATCTGTATAAGCAGTTCTCGTCCTTTTTCTCTAAAACCACGAATAAAAGTCTTAACAGGATGTTTTCTGCTTAAAATTTGAGATCATGAGGGGCGCCTGGGTGGCTCAGTCGGTTAAGTGTCCGACTTCGGCTCAGGTCATGATCTCACGGTCCGTGGGTTCGAGCCCCGCGTCGGGCTCTGTGCTGACAGCTCAGAGCCTGGAGCCTGCTTCGGATTCTGTGTCTCCCTCTCTCTCTCTGCCCCTCCCCTGCTCATGCTCTGTCTCTCTCTGTCTCAAAAATGAATAAAAACATTAAAAAAAATTTTTTTTAATTTGAGATCATGCATAGTTTATGAACTAGCTTTAGAGTAACCAGAGACTGTCCTGTTCTTTGAACCCCAGCATCCAGCATGAAATAAATGGTCATCAAACGGAGTCCAACGCAAAAAAGAATAAACTACGACCATGGTCTTTGTGATTACGGCTAGCGAAACAAGGCCCCCTCCCAACTCCCTAACCCCACTGTGCCAGACTGTTAAGGACCTTCCCCTACCATCCTGCTTCCTGATAACCACGCCCTTGGACGGTCCCCTCACTCACTAACTCTGGACCTCATCATCATGTGACTTCTTTGACCAATGGGATACAGGCAGCGAGCAAAAGTTTGAGGGGCACTTTGACACTGGAACCAGCCCTCTTGGAACTCGGGCCTTGTCAAGTGCAGTCCAGCCTTCTGGGAGGGTGAACAGCCACCAGGGGAGAGCTGAGGTACACCACGTGACAACCCAGCACCACCCCCGACCCAACACAGAAGAGGCTACCCGGGGCCACTCAGTGCCAGCCAAGCAGCCCGATCAGCACAAGGGCAGGGGTGACGCCCGGGAGGCCAGCCAACGACCTGCCGGAGCAGGCCCAGACGCTGAGCTGCAGAACCGACCCTAGTTTGGAGCGCCCATCACCACCACTGTTTTCCACCACCACGAAGAGCACAGAGACGGGAAAGGAAGGAGACCAAAGCGTCAAGAGCACGGATCAATGAATGCTTGGATCTGGAGTGCTGAGGCGGAGGGAGAAAACGTTTGTCAAGAATGGTCTTTATTGCGTTAGCACAACAAAAACCTTAAACTGAAACTAATTACCTTCTATTACAAATTACAGCACGAACCACGAATTAGTCTGTGGGATCAACAAACGTCCTTAGACAAACCCCTTCGTTTCTTTCTGTAAGTGAATTATACAGGTTTTGAGCGACCCAGGGGAGTGGGGAGAGCTCTCAAGTCGTACAGCCCTTGATCACAGGCAAGAGACACGTACTCAAAACATATTCCCTTCACACAGCAGGGGAGGAGGTACCGCAAACGTCCGCCAAAGTTTGCACGTGTTGGCTTTCACCTCACCTCTAGTCCATCCAGAGAGCGACGGAATGAGATGCTCCCAGAAGGTGTGCCCAAGGGTGACACCAGCCATCGTGACTACACGACTGGATTCCCACAAAGGCCCGGCAACAGGGCGGCCCTCTGTACAACATTCTATCAACGGTACAGCCACCACTGTTACGGAAGTAAGCCACACGGAGAGATGTGTAAATGTGCCGCTCGCAGGAGACAGACTCGGACGGAGCTCACCCTTGAACAGGTGGGGCACCAGCACCCCACGTGGTTGAAAATGTGCATAGAACTTTTGACTCCCCCAAAACTTAACTACCAACAGCAAGAGCCACAAGAGAGCACTTTTTACCGAGACACAAAATGCACAGAGAGATGAAATGCTCACGGGGAGATCGGTGCCCGTGGCATTTTAAGCAGATACTGGCAGGACTTGAACTCACCACAACAGCGACCAGAGGTGGCTACAAAATACTGACAGTACAGTAGGACTACAGGTAATTTTATGCAGTTTTAATAGTGCATTTCTACGTCTGTCGACATTTCTCTCCACGGAGAATGAAGTCACACACAGTCTGCCAGTTTTGATGAATTTTAACTCTTTAATGGATCTGTGTGTGCTTTATGGTGGTTAACTGATCAAATAAACTGGTATCTACAAATACTTTATGCGTTCAGACATACCTACCTTGTTCTGAGTTCTTGTGACAGTTCTAGGCTATGTGGCTTGTCTGTGTTCTTTCAACTCACAGACTCACAACTCGAAAAAAAAATGTTCCCATATACTTACTGAAAACAAGCTGCAGGTAAATGGACCCACAGGGTTCAAACGCGTGTGGTTCAGGGGTCAACTGTACAAGGATAAGTGCTATCCGTGGGACCAGCGTGGGTTCCTAAAGACCGGGATGTCCTACAAGGAGGCCAAGACCCACCTGTTGTACTCTGGCTGCACCAAGGCGGGTCTCAAAGCCCGGGAGCCCCGAAGCCAGCACTTCCCACTTAGCGGCGTCCCACGGCAGTTCCCACAGCTCCCGGCACGGACACCCGTGGCTACCGCTGTCCTCTCCTACTCCGACGGGACTCCCACAAACCGCCTTCTTCGGGGCAGCCTGGCTTCCCACGCAGACTTGGGGGCGGGGGGCCCAGAAGCACAATTCACGGGGTAAGAAGAGCCCAAGCTTTCAAGTACTGCCGACAGCCACGCTTCTAACCACAAATGAGTCACCTGGGGGTGAGAAACAAACTGCCAGAGAGTCGGATGAGCCGACGAGGTCACCTGATCCGGAAACAAGGTGCAAACGGGTAACGACCGAGCTTCCGGAACCGCAGAGAGAGGCCCGGACCCGAAACTACAACTCCCAACAGAAGGCAGCGCTGGAGGCACCACGGAGAAAACACAAGACCTGGAGTCGAGAAAACACCGCCGCGTCCCAGCCGGGAGAGCTCTCTGCACCTCAGTTTCCAAGTCTGTCACCTGGGAATCCACCAGCCACACCAGCGGTTGGATTGTTGTGAAAACTCCAGGTGAGTCAAACATCCGAAAAGGTTCTCACTCAACGGGAAAGGGGGCGCCGCTACCGGCCGGCTCACCTCCCCCAGCCTCGGGCAGCTTATTTCCGCGATACCACTGTGCCAGGGCGGGAGCACAACCACACCCTAATTTGCCCACAGTGCAGCCTAAACTTCGTCCCAGCCAGCCCTAATAGGGGATCTCCAGGACGAACTGTTTTTCTTCACTTTACGGAACACATGACACTTAATTTGAACCTTAATTTGAACACATGACACTTAAGCCATCACTTTCTAAAGTTCAGTCAAAATCAATTACGACAGGGAAAAAAAAAATGCTTATTTTTACCAGTTATAAATGAACCACACCTCCGGAGTTGCTTGGGCATAAACTGGGCAGAAATTCCCAAACCAAGGAAACAACAAAACCCCCCACCAATAAAAAACATAAAAGTCACAGTTTAGTCCAAAAACCACATTTGTTACTGACATTTTTTGTTCCCGTGTGAGATTCAGGGGAAAGTACCAAGCACTTTGCATGCATTTTCTCAATCCTCCCAATAACCCCTTGAAGTAGCTATTTTTCTTACATCTCATCCGGCCAAGGCTGACATTAAACCCTTCTAAGAGGCCAGTCACCATGATGTTTTCTCCTAACACGAGTGTGGTCCAGAACAGCATATATACCTGACATTTTGCCGGGCACCCCGCCAACTAATCACGTGTTGGCTGTTTGAGTTTGTCCATCATCAGATGAGACACGTCGAATTAACTCAAACAGATGTGCTACTTCATGATAAGCCAATAATGGTGAAGACACACCAGTACCAAGGCCAAGGGCAGGCCGAACCCCCAGCATGTCTCCAACCCAACAAAAAGAAGAGATGTTCTAGAAAGTCCACCTCTAATGAATTGCAACATTACGGAGGGATCCGAAAGGTACGGGATGCCAGATGCCCTCGTCTTAGAGAAGCGGAAATGGAGACTCAGAGGGAGTGACCTGGTGGAGGCCCCCCAAGGAGTCAGGGGCCCGCTCTACACTCACCGCTGGCTCATGGCCCATAACTCTGCACTACCCTGGGCACCGCCTGCTTCACCGTGACCCCAAGCCCCCATCTAAGGCACTCACTGCATCCGACATACCTCTTCTTACCGCCAAATCTCCACAAATAACAAGCCACGGTGTTTCACTGACCGCCAGTTTCACTTGCTTCCGTGACTCATTTTCCAGAAATGCTAAGAGAAGAGGCCACTATGAGGAAGATCTAAGAGGCAGCAGAGGCAGCGGCAGGCAAAACGAGCAGTTCACAACAGTTTTGTTTGGTCTACGCCGCCGACCTCCGCAGGGACGGGCGAGGAGGGCGGACTGGGGATCCAACACCGCCTCCCAGGACTTCCCTCTCCGGGCCAGGGGATGCTCCAGGCTCCTGGCAGGGAGGAAGCAGGGTGTAGCAGGGAGAGCCCGGCCTTCCCAGTTAAGCAACCAGGTGCTGGTGGTCCCTCTTAACGCTAAGTTACTCGCTCTGAGTCTCTATCTCCGCCCTCTGTAAGAAGAGGAATAATATCTCCCGTCTGCTAGCGTTGCTGGAAACATTAAAAGCGGTAACACTTAAAAGAACACAGCCTAGGGCCGCTCAGGGTGGCTCAGCCGGTTAAGCGTCTGACTGCGGCTCAGGTCCCGATCTCACAGTTTTGTGGGATGGAGCCCCTCTCGGGCTCTGTGCTGACAGCATGGGGCCTGCTTGGGACGCGCTCTCTCTCTCCCTCCGCCCCTCCTCCACTCACACGCTGTCTCTTTCAAAATAAATAAATAAAGTTAAAGTTAAAAAAGGACAAAACCTCTCCTCCAGGAACTAGTAAGTTCCAAAGTCAGTTCCCGGGCAGAAAATTGTAGGTTCAGACAGGAAAGAGCTGAAAGGCAGTCCTGGGGCTCTGGACTTGAGGAAGCAAGCCACGGTCCCCATTGTCACCACCCCGGCCCAGGACCCCTCTCTCACGAGCTCCCATGACCCGGCTTCCTCCAGACAACACCCACTCCCACCCCCCCTGCAGCCAGTGGCTGTTCATAAACACAGAAACCATCTCACTTCCCTCCTTAAACCCCTCAGCGGGCCTGGACTCTGACTCCGGACTCTCACCCTGACCCCCCCGCCCGCCCCTTTCTTTGCCTCAAACCCCGCCCTCGGCCAGACTTGCCGGGTTCCCCCCTTCTGGTCTCCCCAGAATTCCCCTCCCTCCTCTCTACCCACCAAGTAAGTCCTCCCTTCCTTCAGCCCTGCGCTGCATCACCACTTGCCTGGGGTGACGGCAGAGGCAGTAAATCAGCACAGGGCCAAGGGCATGAGCCTCAGGGAACGAAGTCAGATTCCAACACCACCCTGAGAACATCTTCATTAAGGGAGGCAACGCGTCTCCAGCCACCCCAGGATGGATCTCGGCTCCAGCCACACTTCTCATTTCCAAGATCGGCTGTGCCTCGTGGCAACACCTCTGTGCCTTTTCACACACTGTCCCCTTCCCTGGAACTGCTCTGGCAAGCTTCTCCGCAACCCCGACCTTCAAGAATCCGCTCACCTGTTACCCACCAGCCTTCCTCCCCTTCAACGAGCCCTCCGGAACGCCACTTCCTGAGAATCCGGCTCCCACCCCAGCCGGGCTCAATGCCACTACACTGGAAAAACTACCCACTTGCTCAGCCTCCTAACCCCCACCCCCACCCCTCCAGCGTGGGGCCCCGAGAGCAAGGACTCTGTCATCTCCAGCTCCAGTGTCAATTCCTCCTAATGATCGGGCCTTCAAGAGAAAAAAGACGCGTCCCACCAGTGAAAAGATTAAGCCAAGGAGACAACCTCAAAGGCTGACTTGCCCTAACTCCCTCACCGACGCAGCTCTCCCTCCCTCCACCACATCAGCGCTGTTCTCTAGACTCTTCTGTGAGGCCATATGAGTCTCATCAAAGAGCATTAAAAGTTAAACACTGTCCCTGCCCTGGCCTCAATGCAACAGCAAACACAAATGATCCTGCGGGGGCTGAGGTCGCACCCCCTGCTCTGTTACAGAGGCTCATCGGCTGACCTGTTACAGGTCCCCACTTCTTGGGTACTCGTGAATTCACAAACCCCAGGCGAAGACGCACGGGTGCCCCTCGGGGTCCACGGACCTCAGGTTTGAGAAACCCAGCCTGGAGACCAGCCAAAGGGGGAGTGGACACTCGGGGCAGGTGGTAAGAGAGAGGGGCAGGGGAGCAGCCCCGGGGTGGGGAGAGAGGGCACCGAGGGCCTGCGCGGCCCAGGGGGCTTCTCAGGAGCCCCGCGCACCGGGACGGTAACCTGGGGCGGGCTCAGGGGGTCCTCAGGCGATGTGGGGGGCGGTTTCCGGAACCGAGAGTCCTCGGGGTGTCTGGAAGTCTAGGGGAAACCCTGAAGGGTCTCGGGTTGCGGGGTCCTCCAAGTGGCGGGGGCCAGAGGTGGCCCAGGGACTGCGACAGGGTCTCGGGGACCAGGGGTCCGGAGGGGCGCGGGCTGGCCCCCAGGGTGTCTCGGGAGGCTGGGGTCCCCAGGGGAAGGCTGGGAGGGGTCTCGGGGACCGAGGTCGGTCGGAGTTCCCGAAGGGGTTCTCGGCCCGGACCCCCCGGGGCCTGCCCGCCCGGTCCCCTCACCTGCCGGGCCGCCGCGCCGCTGGCCGGAGCTCGCGCTCCCGCCGCCGCCTCCCGCTCAGCGGTCGCCCTCGTCTCCGGCTCTGGCGGCGGCCGCGCGCTCCCCGCGCTGGGCGGGGCCGGAGGAGGGCGGCCCGCGGCCCGAGGGCTGCGCGCGCAGCCGGGGCGGGAGCCGGCGCCCGAGCCGGAGCCCGAGCGGACGCCGCGCGGCTCCCGGGGGCCGGCCGCGGCTCGGCCGCCAAGCCTTCCCCCGCACGCCCGCCGTAGCCGCGCGGAGGTTCCGCCCCGAAACCGCCGGCCCCGCCCCCGGAGCCACGCCCCCCGCCTCGAGCTCTCCCGCGCAGGCGCAGAGGAGGGCGCGCACGGAGCTCGCGCCCGCGACCCGGCGTCCGCGCCGCCGCCCTGCCGGGGCTGGCTGCGCGTCCTCGCTTCCCGCATCTGCAAAATGGGCGCAGGCGCACTTTGCCGGGACGCGGCGAGCGTCTCTGTGAGCCCGGAAGCGCCGCTCGGCAGCCGCGCCCCGAAGCGCGTTCGCGCGCGGCTTGGGCGCTCCCGACCCCCGACGCGCGCGCTGCGGGTCCCAGATGCGCCTCCTGGCCGCAGCCCCCTGCCCACCAGAAGCAGTCGGCCCCCGGCCCCAGCCCCGCGCTCTGCTCTTGCAGAGCCCTCCTCCGTCTCTGAAACGGCGCACGCCTGTTGTTTGCTGCCTCCCTGCCCGAGAGAACCGGGACCCTGCCTGCAGGACCCCCTGGGTCCCCAGAAGCTAGCACGGAGCCGGGCGGTCGGTGCCAGGCGTTTGTGAATGCGCGAGTGCACCCCCACCCCCGCGCTCTCCCCTCATCAAGAAGTGCCCTTCCCCAGGGTCTGACAGTAGGGTTCGGGTCCCCTTCGTGCCCCAGGGTCTGCGTCCGTAAAACGGGGTGCCTGAGCGAACTCATGATCACGCGTGGTTGCACTTGGCACGGGAACACGCAGCTGGACTCGTCGCCTGGTCATCCTGTTATTCAAGTGGCTCCCTCCCCCCTTTCTCTGCCCCTGGAAATCTCCTTCCGCGAACAAGACCCAACTGGACCAAAAACCACTTCCTCTGCGCAGCCTGTCCAGCTCCGCTCTGCCTGCCCTGCCCAAGCCAGCCAGAGCTGATGATTCTTCCTTCCCTCCTTGGCATCTTTGTCCCTGCCTGGCGTTAATTGCTTGTTAACATCCCCCCAGCCCACCCGGCGAAGCTCATGCGTTTCAGCAGCCTGTGAACTTTGGGGGGGGGGGGGTGCCCAGAGCGCTGTGGGGAACCGTGGCTTCGTAATAAACAAGGCAGAGGTGGGCTTCCTGGGTGGTGCCAGGCACTCACCTGAGCCTGCTGTAGGCGTGCCTTCGTTCAGTCCTCAGAGCAACCCCTAAGAGGAAAGTGTGCGAGAGGCTCGTCTTCTCTCAAGTTGTGGAAAATTACTGAGAGGTAGTGCCACCTGGCTGCCTGGAGCATTGTCAGGGCAGATAAGGGACTGGCATGGCGCTGGTGGGCTGGTGTGTGTGTGTGTGTGTGTGTGTGTGTGTGTGTGTGTGTGTGTGTCTCACAACGCGCTGGGCGCTGCGGGCTGTAATTGCCTGCGTCCTAGCCTCCACCCAGCCGGCTTGAGCGTGTCCTAGTGTGCGTTGAGCAAAGGAGTAAATACGGTTGTGGGTGAAACAGCAAGACTCAGCTCCCGGAGCCCAGGGACCAGGCGTGCTCGTGTGCGCGTGTGTTCGCTCCCGTTTATTGAGCACCTGCTAAGGGCCACCTTCTAAACTCTCACGCACATCCTGCTTCATCCACACAGTCACCAAATGCAGGCGGTATTAGCGTTCCCCTTTAACAGGCTGAAAACCAGACCCAGGGGACTCAGAGTATCTACGCCAAGCTGGCGAGCAAGCATCTGCTTGGGACTGCTGCCAGGAGCTGTCTGGCCACACAGGGAGCTTTGCACTGTCAGAAAGGAGAGAAGGCCCAGAGTCACAGACAGGGTCCCAGGAGGGGTGACCAGAAAAGACGTCAGAGACCGGCCAACAATCCTTCCATCCTGGAGAGGAGCCTGTCACTTTATTGCATGGAAGGACCCACGTAACACACGGATGCCCCACGCTGGTGTGAGAGGCCGGATGTCCACACATCATATACCCTGGACCACACCCTCCATAGATAGCAGGCAGGGCACATACACACCCTCACCCTCTGTGTATACACCCCCTCAATTACACATGCACTGTAGACACTGATGGAAAGGGAGCTAATTATACCTTTTGGACACCACCCCCATCAATTTCCTGTAGAAACTTGTGTTGCCCCTGCCATTGGGCAGGCCAACAGGCAAGGCTGTGATCCAGCACCGGGCAGAGGTGGGGCGTGTGCGGAGTGGGATGGCTTCGCCGGCAGGAGAAGGGAGGAAGGGAGCTTGGCACGTGCCCCTTGGGAAAGTCTCTCCAGCGCTTCTCTGCCCCACCCCCGCCCGTGCCCATGCCCCAGCTGAGGACTCCTCACTGCTGACCTGGAAGTTTGCAACAGCCCACTCTAAGGTCTCCACACACCAGCTCATGTGCCCCTCCAGCCCCTTGGCAGCTGCAATGTGGCCAGGGAGCCCGGCATGGCCACTGAACAAATATGTCCTGAGTACGCACTGTGCTAGGAGCCAAGGACAGAGCAGGAAAGACATCCCCTGAACCCATGGAGCTGTCTGTGTAGAAGGGAACACAAGCAATAAACATACCTGTCAGGGCGTGACGAGGCTGTAAAGAAAAAGGAAGTTGGGTGAGGGGCGGACAGGAGAACGAAAATGAAAGGGCAATACACAGACTGGGGAGACATTTGCAAAACATTTCTCTAAGGACCCAACCTAGAATATAGAAAGAACTCTTACAACTCATAGTAAGAAGACAAACAACCCAATTAAAAAACAAACAAACAAACAAACAAAAACTTGAACACATGCTTCATCGGTATAGATACAGGGACGGCAAATAAGGACCTGAAAAGATGCTCAACCTTTTTAGCCGCTGGCGAAATGCAACTCGAAACCATAAAGAGATAGCCTTACATACGGATGTAAAATTAAATGGCCCAAATTAAGAAGACTAACCATACTGAGTGTTGTTAGGGTGTGAAGGAACCAGAACTCACACTCTGCTGCTGGGCAGGTGAGGTGTGCCCACCTATCAGAAAGGCTAAAATAAAAAATAGCGATAACACCAAATGCTGGGAAGGATGCAGAAAAACCGGATGACCCATCCAGTGCTGGGGGAACCGTAAATGGTTTCCAACCACTGTGGAAAACAGCGTGGCAGCTTCTTTCAAAAGTGAACGTGCAGACCAACAATTACACCCTCGGGTGTTCATCCCGGGGGGGGGGGGGAATGAAAACTGTGTTGGTGGCAAACCTCACATAAAGGTTCACAGCAGCTGTGTTCAGAATAGCCCCAACTTGGAAACGCCCGAGAGCCCCTCCTTGGGTGAATGCCGTGGCCGGAGAGAAGTGAGAGCAGCCGATAGCATTCAGGGTAGGACGGCTCTCCCAGTCGTGGGAAGATTCTGGCTTCTACACCTGGAGACACGGGGACACCGGCAGGTGGGGGCAGGAGCAGCCAACGTGCGGAAGGGACATTTTCATAGCATCCCTGACTGCTGCACGGAGAGCCGAATGAAGGAGGAGGAAGGAAGCAGGAGCTAGTTTCCTCCCCGGGCCATTCTTGATGCGATGAGAGCTCGTGTGCCTTGGGACTTGGGACAGACCTCTCCCCCTGCCCCTTGCCACGGAAGGTTAACCGTCCTTCGCATTCTGAGGCCTGGGGTTGTCGTACAGGGCACAGCCATTCAGTGCAGGTGGGAAGAGAGGGTGAGCTTTGGGGGCGAGGTCGAGGAGTAGCAGGGCCCTGTGTGCCAAGGGGCCCCCAGGGAGTGTTCCTGAGTCCCCAGGGGCAGAGACGTCCCGCAGTAATTCCATGTCCATCCTCAGATTGTCACACGACCCACAAAGGAGGGGGGATAGTGACTGTAGGCACCTCTCCAGCCAGGTAGAGGGCTCTGAGGAGGGGCCTGGAAGGAGGCTCAAGGGATCAGTAACCGGGGCACGGGTCTGAGGCCCCGCCAAAGAGCACCCTAGCCTCCTCGGTCCTCTTCAAGCAGCCAGTGTGCTGTGTCGCTTGTAAAATTCAGAATCCTGAATTTAAAATGGAAGAACAAGAAACACAACATCCCGAGACCTTGTTCCTATTGTTTCAGCATTTATCTACCTGTGACAGGGCCGTGGAATACAGCCTCTGGGCTCAGGAGCTGGCTTAGAGATGGTAGGGACCTGAGAAAAGTACCTTCTCCTCCAGGAAGCCCTCCTGACTATTCCGGCCCTGATTGGTGGGGAGGGGATCATACCTCCGAATCCGACGGGACTTCTAGCCCGACCTGTGTGTTTAAGGCCAGACCGTGCTCTGTCCAAGGCTCTGCTCTGACAATTCCTCTGTGCATTTCTGTTCTCCTGGCCAGCTTTCCCAAGCCTGGGGCTCAGGGCTCTATTGGGTTGAACTGAATGACATCACTTTGTGATTGATCAGATCTGAGGGAAAAAAAAATCACTTATCTTTGAGCGGGCTTCCCAAGCATTCCGACCCTCTCTGTACCCATGAGGTCAAGGGCGCCCAGAGAGGTTACTTCCTTGCCCCAAGTCACACAGCACGTCTATGTGATCAGTTCATTGACGAGCCAGGCCTGGGGTAGGAGGGAAGGTGAGGCCGCATCTATGCGGAGGTGGAAAGCGCATTTTGAAGGTCCTGCCACCTCAGCCGTGGGGCAGGCGGGGGAGGGGCCAGGAAAATCGCTCCTGTGGGTATTTACAATGACGAGTTTCTGAGAGCCTTCTCAGTGCAGCCCGGAACGCATGCACCACTCGCGATTTCTTCCACCCACCTCCCCGCCCAGCTGCTTGGGTTCTTCTGCTCAGACGGGATAGAGCTGGCTGGGAGTTAGCAGGGCCTTGGCCTCCCCCTTCAACCCACCCTCTGAGAGACGCTGGTTTCCCTTCTCTCCCCCGGTGCTGCACGGGAGGGACCAACCGAAGGACCCCAGAGAGGCTGTTTTGTGGACAGAAGTGTGTGTTGGGGAGGAGGTTTTGGAGACATGGGAGCAACACTGTCACCATCTCCGTGATGGGGAGGTTCGGGGGCTGAGCGGGAGAACAGAGGCCAGAGACCGCGTCGGGGTCACAGAAGGTCGGGTGCAGCTTTCCGGTGAGTTCTCTTCCTGTTCTCTTGGGCGTCCCTCCGTCCTGGCCCCACTGCGGACGCGCTCGGTCCCTTGCAGTCTCTCCATCCCCCTTAAGTGATCTCAGCCAGTCCCCGGGCCTCTCACATCGTGTGTGCTCCGCGCATCAGCCTCTGTGGGCGCCTGGGCGGCTCAGTTGGTTAAGCGTCCGGCTTCGGCTCAGGTCACGATCTCGCGGTTCGTGGGTTCGAGCCCTGCGTCAGGTGAGCCCTGCTTCTCTCTCTCTCTCTCTGCCCCTCGCTCACTTGCGCGTCCCCCCCCCAAAAAAACAAGTCAAAAGAAAACCAAAAAGAAAGTCTGTGGGTTATGCCGTAACAGGCCTGCCGAGGCCAGGCTGGGAGATTCGGTGGGGAACAAACGAATTTCCTTGTTAGACTCAGACAGCCAAGGAAAGCCGGGCGAGACCCCAGCCCCCTGCGATCCTGCAGGCTGACCCTGAATCACCAGGGGCCAGACCATTGCCTCATGAGTAGGGGGACACTCCTGGACTGAACTTTCCTGCTCCAGCAGCACCGTAAGGCAGGAAGCCTTAAACCTCATCAGAACCCGGGACGGGAACCCGGCCCCTGGCGGCCTCCAGGGAAGATGCGGAGGCTGGCGGCGGCTCTGTGGCACCGACCCCCCGCGCCCCCTGTGCTCGCCTGTCCCGGGAGGTCACAGGGCGTGTGGCCAAGGCTCGGAGCAGCCGTGGGGAAGCCCTGCCTACGCGGCCGATGTGAGTATGTGCAGGGGCTTCTGGGCACAGGCTGGGAGCTGCTCCGTGAGTCTCCTTTTTTTGTTGTTTTTTAATGCTTATTTATTTTTGAGAGAGAGCACGACAGAAGGCAGAACGTGAGCGGGGGAGGGGCAGAGAGAGAGGGAGGGACACAAAGATTTTGACTCCGAGCTGTCAGCACAGAGCCCACGAGAGCGGGGCTCGAACTCACGAACCGTGAGATCATGACCCGAGCCAAAGACAGCTCAGCCACCCAGCCACCCACGGAGCCACCCAGGCGCCCTGTCTTCTTCTTCTTCTTCTTTTTTAATGTTTCTTTATTTTTGAGAGAGAGAGAATGAGCAGGGGAGGGGCAGAGAGAGAGGGAAACGGAGGGCCCAAAGCTTTTTTACAAACGGGGAAACCGAGGCTGCACGAGACGAAGCGGCTCACCTAAGGTCTCCCGGCTGACAGGTAAGTCAGATCTGATGCTTCGCTCGAGGGACCAGCAACCTCTCCCGACGTGGGAAACAATCTGGTGGGTCCTCAACGCGTGAAACAGAACGGCCACATGACCCGGCCATCCGCTCCGAGGTACGCACCCAAGACCCCCTACAACGGGTGTCCAAACAAATACGTGAAGGTGGCCGTTCAGAGCAGCACTGCCCCCCGCAAACAGCGACACGACAGCGAACGGTGGAGACGACCCCTGTGTCCGTCCACCGAAGAATGATAGGGCCATACGGCGCACTGCTACGCGGCCGTGAAAAGGGAACAAGGCACCGACACCTGCTACGGTGTGGCTGGACCTCAGAAACGTGACCAAAGACTCAAACGTGACAAGCCAGACTCAAAAACCCATGCGTTGTATGAGTCCGTTGGTACAAAATGTCCAGAGACACTGGTGGTTGTCAGGGACTCGGGTTGGGGGGACGGGGGGCGGGGGGGGAGAAACAGGAAGTCCCTGCTTGATAGGTATAGGGTTTCCTTTTGGGGTGATGGAAACATTCTGGAACCAGGCAGAGGTGATGGTTGCATAACATCAAGAATGTTCTAAATGCCACTGAACTGTTTGCTTTAAAATGGTTAATTGTGTGTTATGTGAAGCCCACCTCAATTAAAATAAATACAGGCATGTTACAGAACAGAAGGCAGGGTGCGACTCTTGATCTCAGGGTTGTGAGTTCGAGCCCCACACTGGGCGTAGAGATTACTTGTTAAAAAATGGAAAAAAAAAACCCAAAATGCACCTTTGCAGGAATTTTTAACAAGGGCCGACTTCCGGAAGCCTTGCCTCCCCTCTGCGGCCGCTGGGGTTTCTACTGGAGGAACTCTGCAAGCACAGCCCTACTGGAGGCAGGGCTCGGGGAGGACGAATTAGCACAGAAGCACAGGGGCCGCCCAGGCTAATGCTCCTGGGCTTGGAATACAGTGTCGAGGGATCCAGAACTGGCCGGAGCCTACCCAGTCTGTGCCATCTCTCCCTCCTCCCCACGGCCCAGGGACTGGGTTCCTCTCAGCTCCCGTGGCCGCGGCCACCCTGATGGACCCTCGGCCGCTTCGGCTTCTCCTGACCCTTGCCTGACTTTAGGCTTCTTCTCACAGCTGCTGCCTCCTGCCTTCCCGGCTTTGGAACCCGCTGGTGGACCCGTGCTGGTCTCAGCATCCGTACCCCCAGAGGAAGATCTGGTGGTCTCAGTGGACCCCATCGGCCACTGCTGATGAGGGCCAGCGGGGAGACCGCCGCCTCTCAGGAGTGTTGTCTCCCTCACAGCTGACAGGTTGGCGTGCCTGCTTTAACCCAGCCCTGCTCGGAGAAATTTCTCCTTTCCGTGATGGGAAAACCATGACTCGTTTTGCACATTCCCCAGAGGGAAGTGGTCTTGCTACCTGGCTCAGAAGAGAGAACTGAGTCATCTGAGCCGGGAAGCGGGAGTAGGAGGGTCCCTGCGGCACCCCCACAAGTGGACTCGGTGCCCCTCTTCTGTTTCCGGAAGCCTCTTTGGCCCGCCTACCGCGGTGCCCTCAGGGAAAGCAGGGAAGGAGCCTTGAAAGTAGCCATTTACACATCAGCCCATTTTACAGATGAGGAAGCTGAGCCCCGGCGAGAAGGAGATGGCTGCTGGGGGACACAGGAGTTGATGGCCGCTGCCCCTGTGGGGCCCAGTTCAGGTTCAAGCACTTCGGAGTCAGCGAACCCCAAACACCATCTAGTGACTGCACGCCTGGCCCGTCTCTCGGGACCCCTCCAGCTCACGGGAGGCGATCAGGGGGGTGCTGCTTCCCCCATCTTCCGGGTGTTCCAGGGGTTCTGACACCCGTTTTTCCTAACCCTCACCCCCTCCACTCCGATGGAAAATCAGTCCCCTGCCCCCACCCTCTAGAGAAGAAACAATCCGGCCCCTCCGCCCAACACAGCATTCATTCATCTGTCTTGTCCCTCATTCATTTGGAACTCAAAACCTCGGGAAGATTTTATTAACAGTTTTCCCGCAGGTTGGGCCAACACACCCTGTTCCGCCGTGGGTGGGGTCAGGGCACCGGCTGCCCGCACACCCCCTGGGCAAGGCCAGTGGGGAGAAGGCCTCCGGCCCAGGAGCGGGCCGGGCTCAGTCCCGCAGCTAGCTGGAATACGCGTCAGCCCTGTCCAGCGGCGGCCCCCGGTTCCCAGACGTGTACGCGGGCTCCGAGGTCCCCAGGGACTTGGGGACGGCCTCCTGCGTGATCTGGGAGTCGTGTGTCGTTTCCCTGTCAGAGCCGCCCGTGTCCCTGACCAAGCAGAGGAAGAGAGTAAGGGTTAGGGGCACAGAGCAAGCCTAAACCCCTGCAGCTGCTCAGGGACCTTTCTACTTAGACGCTGCCCTCGGCCAGAGACCAGTCTTTCCAGAGCCCTCACTGCGTGCCAGGGCCCCGGGATAAGGGAAGGGGCACCCCGTTTGGAACTGCGGGAACAGGCGATTTATAGATCTTGCCATGAGCCGGACACTTGGAGGCCGCCGTCCCAAATCCCCAAAGAGCTAAGATTGTGGAAGACAGGCCACAGGAAAGAATGACCAGACAGAACGGACAGGAAGGCTTCCTGGAGGAGGGGACAGGTCATAGATCCCGAAGGAGGGGGCTGAGAAAGGCATTCCAGGCACGCGACAGGAAGGGCTGGGGTAACAGTGGGAAGTCTGGTGTCGCTGGGGCTGGGATGGGGGTAGAGGAGGGATAAATGGGAGAGCCAGGCTAACGTCAGGTAACAGGACCTTTGGTGCCAGATTAACGTGCCGCCCACAGGAGGGAGGGACATACCCGTGTCCCCAGGGCTCCCAAGTCTGACCAGACAGACCAGTCTCCTAGTGACTAATCTCATCTGTTATTTGTGTTTTTAAGGACTTAAATGGCAGAGGGCAACCTGATTTGCAAGTTCATTGTCCCCTTCCCCATCCCCCACCCAGCCCACAGGGCTTTTCCCACCTGGCTGGTCTCTGTGTCCCCTTAATTTCACCTGCTCCAAGGGGACTTCCCATCTGTCCTCCCACCAGCACTGGGGCAGGCACCCTCTCCCTGCCGGTGCCTTGATTCCCCCCCTGCGCCATCGTCCCAGGATGAGTGGATTGTGTGCAGCCACCAGGCAGCCCTGTGAGCTGCTCCGGACCCCCCACGGGAGACCTCAAGTCCTCGTCCAAACCTACGCACATCAGAGCCGTTGGTAGCTTCAGAAGCCCAGGGCTCTGAGCTCAACTCTGTTTTAACTGGCTGTTGTGACCTTGGGCCTCAGTTTCCCCATCTTACAGCAAGTAGGTGAACTGAACTATGACAACAAAGTTAATATTTACTGAGTGTCCAGGTGCTGCCCTGAAAACTCTAGGGATTATGTCACTTAACCTTCAAGACTCCACAAAGAGGATAGTATTTGTTCGTATCCCCGTCGCCCAGATGAGGAAATTGAGGCACAGAAGGAGAGGTGTCAGAGCCGGGACCTGCCCGCAAAGCCCGGGTACCGAGCCCCTCCCTACCCAGCTGAATGATTTGACCTCGGACACCCCAGGACACTGCTCCCCTCTCACCAGCCCCCCGCCCCGCCCCCACCCCGGGGTGGAAGGCAGCTCCATGGCCTTCTGGGCTCTCCCCTGCCTGGGGGGGGGGGGGGGGAACGCTCGAGGAGGAGCGTGCCTGGTGTGCACCCCGAGTCGCACCCTCCAGCCGGCGGCTACTCACAGGAGGCTGAGGACGATGGCACCAGCAAAGGCGACGAGCAGGAAGAAGGGCAGGGAGCCCAGGATGGACGTGATGACGATCATGCCCCCGCTCCGCCGGCCCGGCCACGTGTCGATCGCGGAGTAGGGGGTGGCTGATGGGACACGGGCCCACTTACTCCCCAGACACTGCACCCCTCAGCCTTCTCCCAGGGACACACAGGGGACCCCCACCCCCACCCCCAGGCCCGGCAGCCGCAGATCTCAGGATGAAGCAGGGACCCGGGTCGGTGTCTGTCCCCCCCCCAGGTCTGAGGCGCAATTATCTTGCTTGTTCCACACCCACGTCCCAACTACCTCGTGTGTCTCTTCTCTTCCTCTCTTAACGGTCTTTCCGCATAATTTTATTTTTAAAAAATGTTTACTTAATTTTGAGAGAGAGAGAGAGAGCCAGAGGGAGAGGGGCAGAGGATCCCAAGCAGGCTCCAGGCTGTCAGCACAGAGCCCGATGCAGGGCTTGAACTCACGAACTGTGAGATCATGGCCTGGGCCAAAGTCCGCGGCTTAACTGACTGAGCCACCCAGGTGTCCCTGGCCTTTTGCATAATCTTAAATTACAACCTAACTCAACTCGTCTGGTGAAATGGATGGGATACGGATTATCCGCAATTAAAGATGAGGCCTGGAGCACCCGGGTGGCTCAGTGGGTTAAGCATCTGACTTGGGCCCAGGTCATGAGCTCGTGGTCGGTGGGTTCAAGCCCCGCGTCGGGCTCTGTGCTGACAGCTAGGAGCCTGGAGCCCGCTTTGGATTCTGTGCCTGCCTCTCCTCTGCTCACTCTCTTTCTCTCAAAACCCTCTCAAAAATAAATTTAAAAAAATTTTCTAAAGATGAGGCAAAGGGCCCTGGTCTAACAGAACCCCTCCACCCCTCTACCAAAGTCACCTTTAGAACTCAGTGAACAACTTACAGGTCCTACGGTGAGCTAGCTGCTTTCTGGTCATTGTCCCATGTAGACCCACGAGATGCCCATTCTACAGATCACTTTCTGCAGCTCAGGGAGATTGAGTTCCTGTCCCAGGGCACTCGGACTCTAGACTCGAGTTTACGTGCCGGTCTGTCTAGTCCCAAAGGGCACAGTCTTCCCACAAACTGACCTCGGGCCCTGCCCAAAAAGAACCGGGCCTGGTGCTTTTGCCTGGATAATTCAAAGGAATCCGGCTGGGGAGGCAGACCAGGGGTTTTTCCTCCCACTTCTGAGATGTGGGAACTGAGGTTCTGAAGGGTTCACGCAGCAGTGAGGGGCAGAGGCTGGGCTTGAACTCGGGACTCTTGGTCCCAAGGCAGCACTGTTACGGGGGGGGGGGGGGGGGGCCCACAACGCACGGGCAGGCGGGGAGCCACCCCAGCCACATGCACACACGCCCCGCCTGTCCACACCCGTCACTAGCCATGTGACTTCAAGCTACCTTTCAGAGCCACTGCATGGCCCGTCAGCTTACCGTGGGGGTGGACCCAACATGGGGTGGGGGGGTCAGGATGGAATGCAGGACAAACTCCACACCCACCTCAGTTACGCCAGCAAAACCCGCTACAACACCTCAGACAAGGGAGGGGGCAAGTGTCAGGTAAACCATTTTAAGATACATCCTCTGGGGCCCCTGGGTGGCTCAGTCGGTTAAGCGTCCGACTTTAGCTCAGGTCATGATCTCATGCTTCATGAGTTCGAGCCCCGGCTCTGTGCTGACAGCCTGGAGCCTGCTTCGGATTCTGTCTCCCTCTCTCTCTGCCCCTCCCTCCCATGCACGCACACTCTCTCTCTCTCTCTCTCTCTCAAAAAAATAAATAAATATTAAAAAACATTTTTTTAAAGATGCACTTTCCTCATCAACCCAACAGCCTGCCCTGCATCTGGGGAGACTTTTCCCCATGACAGGCTGAGTCTGCTTTCCCGGGTTCCCCTGAGGGTTGCCCCCCAGCCCTCCCCCGCCCCCCACTTACGACGGTTGGTGCGGATGGGGTCGGACCATAGGGTCTGGTCCTGTACTAAGCCCGCAGACATGTTGACGAGGAGGTACTTGAACCTGCAAGGAGACGGAGCAAAGGGCGACTTCTATCCATCCTGTGCGCCCCGGCCACCGGCAGGTGGGAGGACAGGTTTGGGGGAGAGACGGGGTACTTCTAGGAGATGGAAATCTAGGCGGCCACAGGGTGGGCTCTGGGCGACAGAACAGTGCTGGATTTGGCATCGGCACCGTTGCCCCATATTCCTGCCCCTGGGCTCTTTCCAGGAAGCCTCCAGGAAGGGACCAATGGCCCTCCTGTCAGCTCTCCCTCTGGGAGCCCCGCCCCCACCATTTCTCTATTATCTATACGAGGCCTGTAGCATACTGGCTGAGTATTAACCCATTTGTCCTGGTGGTATTTTTGCCTTCCACTATTCCCAGCTTGGTCCTTGGCACACAAAAGGGACTTTAAAAAAGAAAAAAAAAAAAGGAATAATATGCATTCCCAACTCAACTTTCCTGGGACAGGGCTATATTTTTATGTAGAAAACCCCAGTCAAGTGTTTCTAATCATAAAGGAAGATCAGCACAAAATACCAAGAGCCCGCTGACGGTCTCATACATGGTCAGTTTAAAACAGCGGATATTCTGAGAACCAAAAAATCAACAGCCTCTAGTTTAACACTTAAAAAAAAGGGGGGGAGGGGCGCCTGGGTGGCGCAGTCGGTTAAGCGTCCGACTTCAGCCAGGTCACCATCTCGCAGTTCGTGAGTTCGAGCCCCGCGTCGGGCTCTGGGCTGATGGCTCGGAGCCTGGAGCCTGTTTCCAATTCTGTGTCTCCCTCTCTCCCTGACCCTCCCCCGTTCATGCTGTCTCTCTCTGTCCCAAAAATAAATAAACATTGAAAAAAAAAATTAAAAAAAAAAAAAAGGGGGGGGCGCCTGGGGGGCTCAGTTGGTTAAGCATCCGACTTCGGCTCACGTCATGATTTCACGGTCCGTGAGTTCGAGCCCCGCGTCGGACTCTGTACTGACAGCTCAGAGCCTGGAGCCTGTTTCGGATTCTGGTCTCCCTCTCTCTCTGCCCCTCCCCCTCTCACACTGTCTCTGTGTCTCTCTCTCTCAAAAATAAACAAATGTTAAAAAAAAAAAGATTTAAAAAATAATAAAAGAATTTCAAGATGACAAAGGCAGAGGATTAAGCCAAGCAGGGGTCCTTCTGAGTGCATGGGGCCCTGGCATGGTCACACGCCCTGAAGCAGGCCCCTTCGTGAGCCCTGGGCCAGTCCTGGTACAAGAAACGCGGCCCTTCTGGGCCTTCCTGAGTCAGGGCTGGGGCATGACGGTCACTCACCCACAGCTGCCCACACCCACCTGTACTCCGTGGCCGCCGACAGGGGCGGGTTGCAGAGGCCGTGGAAGTTGGGGTCTGAAAGGCAGGTGCCGTTGGCGCCCACCTTGACGAGGTAGGCGTCCAGGATTTCCGAGGCCCGGGCCACATCCCCGATGGCATCCAAGCTGGGCAGGTCACCACAGGGGATCAGGTCAAAGGCCGCTGCCTTATAGGGGCCTGTCCTTCCCCCCTCTGTTTGCTGGAAGGTGGAGCTCAGCGGGGTCTTGGCGTCCTGCACGGAGGCGTTCCTGGAGCTGGCTGTAGAGACAGGGTCGGGAGTGAGATTCCTGGCCACCTCAGCTCAAAGTCACTCACTCGGCCATTCACCCAATACCCGCGGACAACCTCCCTGAGCCGGCGCTATGCTGGGCCCTGCGTCCCAGGCTGAGGCAGGTTCAGCCCTGCTTCGAGGGCTCCCTGTGCAACGGAGGGGGCAGACGGGATCACCTCTCGGCTTCGGGCGCCGTGCCCGGCTCCCGGCTCTCACCCACCTCCTCTTCCTGCAGACCCTCCCGCCCCAACAGACTTCCACCATTTTCCCGAGAGCCCTGGATCTTCCGTAAAATGAGAAAGGAGGGTGCTACGGTACAGGGGAAACAGCATGCGGGCAGACAGACCTGCGTCGGGTCCTAGGTCCCTTCCTTACTTGCTGGGTGACTTTGGACAACCCCTTGTACCTCTCTGGGCCCTGGTCTGTAAAATGGGAGAGAACCCCCCTGCAGCGGGCACAGATCGGGCGCAGGTAGACAGGCGGGAAATGTCGGCCGAAAGAATGAAATGATGGCCCTGAACGGGCTGCCAGAAATGTAAGAGGTCGTCCCTGGGTTCTTTCTCCCAGAAGCCCAGGATCGCCCCAGTGAGCAGGCGAGGCCGGGCCAGAGCACGTGGGTCCAAGTGCACGGTTTCCCTCGCAAACCCCAATCAGGCACCACCTCGGGGAGCCTGGGGAAGGGCCGGGGCTTGAGACACCACAGTGATCTGGGTTCACTTTCCAGCCTGGGGGCTCCCACGAGTGACTCCACCTCTGTGAGCCTTGATTCCTTGCTCTGTGGTGGGCATCCTAGCAGCTGTCCTGCCGGCCGGTTGTCAATATTAGCTCTAAGGTGTGGGAAGCACTGAGCACGATGCAGGTGCTCAGTGACTGGTGCTGCCTTTATTTCTCCGCTAGACTGGACGCTTCTCGGGGACGAGTCCATACATGTGGCCTCAGCTCCCCGCCCAGGGCTGGCACGGAGCCCCCAGGGCTGCCTGTCAGCGAGGTACACGGGGGTAGTCGCGTTCCGGTGCTAAAGCACCCCACTACCCGTGTCCTTTCCTCCTCCCTGCAGACAGGTCAAAGCCCCTTTCGGTGCGGCCCGCGGGAAGAAGGCCTTTACCTGACTCGACCAGGACATAGAGGTACACCTCAAAAGTGCCATCGAGGGCCGCTGAGCTGTCAAACACGCAGAGAGGCTTTTCCAAGGCCACCGTGGTGAGGGTCGGGTTGTTGGTGGCAAAGGTCACACTGGCCAGCTGGGGCTGGAGGTTCACACCTAGAGGAGGCAATGAGGACAGGGGCTGACCCCCAGCAGAAGAGCCCACGCCCCTGGGCACACTCTGCCCCCCACCCCATGTCTGCACAGGGTTCCCGACACCCAGAGTGTGCCGGGCACTGGGGTTCGCCCTCCCCAAGGGCCATTTCAGGAACTTGTCTCAGACACAGGCGGCACCCCTGCCCCCACAACCCCCCCTCCCACCCCCCGAAGCCAAGCGGTCCAGCCCCCTGCTGCCCTCTCTCTCTTGGGTTGCCAAGAACCCCACTGCCTCTCCTAAGCATCTCTTCACGCAGTCAGCCCAGTCCTGCAGCTCCACTCTCTTCACGTGGACCCTGCCCCCATTCTCGGCTCTCTAACATGCAAACCTGACCCTGTCACTCTCCTCCTGGGCCCCTTCTGTGGCTCCCCACTGCGTTGGAAGGGACTCCAACACAGTCCAGCCCCTCTGAAGGGGCATCAGAGTCCTGAGGGTCTGGGCTTTGCTTCCTTGGGCCTGCGGCCTCGCCCCAAAGCACGCCCCCCACCCCCCCCCCCACCCACCCCCACCCCATGCTCCAGCCACGCTGACGGACAGTGGTCGGGAGGTTCCCAGGATAGACCATACTGCCTCCCTCCTTGAACTTGCGGGGGCTGCCCCTTCCCCTGCAATGCCCCTCCATCCCCGCCAGTCCAGGCCTCTCCAGGGTCTAGTCCCGCCCCTTCTCTGCTCTCCCGCAGCCCCCTGTGCGTCTGTCTCTCGCAGCACCCATCACAGGGATCTGTGATCCCTGAGCCCTGGAATCCCACCTGAGGAAGCTTATCAGTTAGTGTGGTCTACTGTTAGCAGCACCCGAATCCCCACAGGGCTTGGCACAGAGCGGGCAGGCGTGCCCGTTCCTGGAGCGAACACGCGAAGCTCCCCGTTCCCAACGCTCCTTTGCATCGAGGTTCCTCTGAGGACTGTGGGAGGGTCAGGGCCCAGGTCACAGCTGCCCGCCCTCCCGAGGCACGGCCCCTTCTCCCCTTCCCCGCTCACCCGAGCCGAGGCGCAGGCAGCCGAGGGCCAGCGGGGCCCAGAGCGGAAGCATGGCCTTGAACCAGCCGCGGGGAGCGCGGGGCGCGCGGTCCGGCGGGCACCGCGCCTCTCAGGGTCCGCGCACCTGGCGGCCTGGACCCTCCCTCGGCGCGCCCCGCCCCCGCCCGCGCCGGCCAATCCCCGGCCTCCTCGCTGGCTATTTGCATACGCCCCGCCCCGTCTGCCCAGAACTCTGGTTCCCCGGGGCACACGCCCGCCCCGCGTCTCCGCCGAAGCGCCTACTGTGTGCAAGGAGCTGGGGCGGCGCTCTCACAGCGTCTCTTCCCTAATGAGACCTCTGCGGGCAAGACGTCCCCTCTTTGAGCCACGGCTTCCACCCTGTGAAATGGGCCTCTAATTCCTACGGCTGTTTACGGAGACCCTACTAGGTGCCAGATACTCTCTCGGCTCTTGTGAAGATTAAACAGGCTAATGAGAAAAAGCGCTGTCATAGAGACCACGAGGTCCCAGGCCTGTGAGCTCTCCAGAGACTCCGCTGTCACCCTTGGGGTTCACAGGTGGACGGCCAGGGACTCTCCAGGCCGCACACACACTCTTCCAGCGTCAGGAATCTCCAAGAGTGTCTTAAATACTATATTTTACATATAAGAAATAAATCAACAAGGGTGGGGGGGGGACTAAATTTGGAAACTTAACAGAAAGTAAGGAATCCGGGTATAGCATGAACAACATAACCCTGTGCAGAAAACTACCGAGAAATTTGACGAGGCCTGTCTGACTATGCTCCCTTGTAGAGAGCACTGTGAAGGCAGGGAGAGCTGTAGCCAAGGCCTGGACCGCAGGAGTGAAGCAGGGGTGGGGAGGGCAGAGCAGTTCTGCAGCGACTTGGGTGTGCCCCAGAACTGGTGTCAGGACCCAGGTCCTCAATACAGCACGAGGGAGATTTGGGGGGCGGGGGGGGAGGGAGGAGAACTTAGGGAGTTTTGAATTGGTAGTATTGCTAAGATAAAAATAGCAACTCCCTAGCTCTGTCTGCTCAAAGGGCCTAGCCACAGTCACTTAGCACTCTGGGTCCTGCAAAAGCATTCCCCAGTAAAAGGCACTGGGCCCCCTGGGAGAGATGGTAACTTCCGGGCTGGGACAGAGAATGTCAGGAGGAGCCAAGAAACTAAAGTACTGGAAAACGATGGGACTATGTCCAAGGTGCAGGCCCAGAAGGGGCTTGAAGGGGCGCCCAGCGGCCAGATGGAAAGTTTGCACGCAAAATAAATAATAAAAGTAACAAATCTAGCCCCTTGGGTGAAACATGAATCCGCGGGCCAATACTGGCACTTTAAAAAATGTTATAAAACAGGGGAGCCTAGGTGGCTCAGTCATTTGAGCATCTGACTCTTGGCTTCGGCTCAGGTCATGATCTGTGGTTTGTGGGTTCGAGCCCTGCATTGGGCTCTGTGCTGACAGTGTGGAGCCTGCTTGGTTGGGTTTCTCTGTCTCCCTCTCTCTCGGCCCCTCTCTTCTGCTCTCTCTCTCTTTCTCTCTCGAACTCGGAATAAATAAATCTTTAAAAAACTTAAAAAGTAAAAAAAAAAAAAAACAAAAAAACAAAAAAACACGTATGGGGTGCCTGGGTGGCTCAGTCGGTTGAACGTCCGACTTTGGCTCAGGTCATGATCTCGCAGTCCGTGAGTTCGAGCCCCGTGTTGGGCTCTGTGCTGACAGCTCAGAGCCTGGAGCCCACTTCAGTTTCTATGTC
Organism: Lynx canadensis; assembly: GCF_007474595.2. Classification (NCBI taxonomy): domain Eukaryota; kingdom Metazoa; phylum Chordata; class Mammalia; order Carnivora; family Felidae; genus Lynx; species Lynx canadensis. The sequence continues at coordinate 137,015,063 of NC_044309.1, read as the reverse complement.
TCCCCCTCTCTCTGCCCCTCCTCTGCTCATGCTCTGTCTCTCTCGGTCTCAAAAATAAATAAAAACATTAAAAAAATTTTTTTTAAATGTTGTAAAAGAGAACATTTTTCTTCGGAGAACACCAACTAATAAATGTACAAGGAATGACAAACCAAAAATCGCCATTTTGCAAACGTCCTGGTAATAACTGATTTCAAGAAATAATCATCTCAATCAATGTTAAAACCATAGATGAAATATTTTGTTAAAAATTTTTTAATGTTTGGGGGGCGCCTGGGTGGCGCAGTCGGTTAAGCGTCCGACTTCAGCCAGGTCACGATCTCGCGGTCCGGGAGTTCGAGCCCCGCGTCGGGCTCTGGGCTGATGGCTCAGAGCCTGGAGCCTGTTTCCGATTCTGTGTCTCCCTCTCTCTCTGCCCCTCCCCCGTTCATGCTCTGTCTCTCTCTGTCCCAAAAATAAATAAACGTTGAAAAAAAAAAATTTTTAATGTTTGGGGATGGGCTAAATGAATAAGAGGCATTAAGGAATCTACTCCTGAAATCATGGTTTCACTATATGCTAACTAATTGGGATGTAAATTTTAAAAAATAAAAAATAAAATTAAAAAAAATTTGAATGTGTATTCACTTTTGAGAGACAGAGAGAGACACAGAGTGCAAGCGGGGGTGGGGCAGAGAGGGAGGGAGACACAGAATCCGAAGCAGGCTCCAGGCTCTGAGCTGTCAGCACAGAGCCCGACGCGGGGCTCGAACTCACGGACCGCGAGATCGTGACCTGAGCCAAAGTTGGACGCTTAACCGACTGAGCCACCCAGGCGCCCCATAGGTGAAAGATTTTTTAAGGAACAAGACGTGCAGGAATCTGGGGACATCAGCTCAGGGAAGTAATCAGACGTAAGATAACCAATAATGGATAGACTGACTTCATGTGCTTCCTTGGTGTCATGCCTCTGAGAAGGGCCCAGGATCTTCTTTGCAGTGTTCCCATCCCAAAAGTTTAACCTAAATCAGACCAAGAGGAAACAACCAAACACAAATTGAGGGACTTTCTGCAAACCAGCTGGCCTGGGTGTTTTGAAAATGTTAATGTCAGCAAAGCCAGAGGCAAACACAACACAAAACAAAAGGCTGAGAACTGTTGAAGACTGAAGGAGGCTCAACCACTAACTGCCCCTGGTGACCCTTGATTAATTCCTGGATGAAAACTACCTACAAAGAGCCCTGTTACGGCTAGTAGGACAATAAAGGGAACCCAGATTATGGAATGTGTATCAGATAATTATATTGAGTAGATCTGCCATTTCCAGAATGCAGTCACAGTATCGTGGTCACGTAGAAGGAGCTGCATGCCGGACCATGTCACCACCTCCGAAGCGAGAGCAGATACATGAATAAGGAGGGACAGAGAGAAAGAGAGAGAAAGCACATGTCGCAGAATGTTAACATTTGGTAAAAAAAAAAAAACATGGATATTCATTACACTGTTCTTGAAACGTGTCTATAGATTTGAAATGTGCCCAAGCGAAGATGTGTTTAAAAACCGGACACGCTGCTCCCCTCTCTGGGCCTCGCTTTCCCCTCTGTGAAATGGGCACGAGTCCGATCGCCCCGAGCCCTGCCATGCCGAGTGGATGATCAGATCCTTATCTCTGGGAGACAGAAAGTGACAGAAAGTCTCTGCCCCAGAGATAGGGACCTCTTGGGCAAGGTGCTGGGGGTTCCTCCAAAAATGTTTACAGGCTGACATTTCCCGTCCGATGATCATTTGTGTACCTGGACTGGAACAGGACCTGGTTGAGTTGTTCGTGAAGGTTCAGCCCAGAATCGCCCGTGAGAGAGAGAAAAGCCAGGCACCCGAGGCCTTCTCCCAGACAGTGCAGTTTCTCAGGAAAAAAACAAAAACAAAAAAAAAAAGCCCTCCTGTCTCTTGTCTTGCCCAAATATGGCAAGAACATCTGGGGAAAAGAGTTAAAATAATCTGCTAAGGCCTCCAAACATTCTGGGGAAAAAAAAAAAAAAAGTCTTGGATTTATAAACATCCACTTCAAAGATGCTGACTTTTGTTTGGTGAATTCTGAAGAGGGACAAGTGCAAGGGGAAATGGGGTCACTGTGGCACATTGGCTGGGAGACACCATGCTGGTGTGTGTGGAGGGACATGGGGAACCAGGAGGCCCTGACAGGGGGGTTCCTGTGCCCAGCGCCCCGGGGTGCACATTCCAAAACCGTTTTTGGAATATATATATATATATATATATATATATATATTTTTTTTTAATTTCCCTTTTTGATCAAGCAAATTCCAGGGCACCGAGCTTCAGTCTGACTTTACATCTGTTTGCGCGTCTCAGTGCATCAGACCATCTTCCTGAACCCTGGCCCAGATGACAAGCTTGTCAGGAGGCCGCAAAGCAGGAAGAGCTGGGAAGTGAGAGGTTATGCAAACCCCAGCCCTGCGCAGACCTCCTCTGAACTTGAAACGTGGGGAATTTACGGGTGGGAAATTCTTGACCCCGACATGTTTCTCCAAGCACCAGAGAGGCCTGGGCCTCTGGTTTCCATGACTCTTTTCTTTAGAAGCCAGAGAAGTTGCCAGAAATCCTCACCGCCGTGAGCTCTTGCCTTTAGTGTTGGCTACGTCTGAAAAGTCCTGGAAGCTTTCCGAGGTGCTGAGACCCAGTCACTTTGTTTTATTTTTTTTTAATGTTTATTCATTTTTTCAATTATTTAAAAAAAATTTTTTTAACATTTATTCATTTTTTGAGAGACAGAGCATGAGTGCGGGAGGGGCAGAGAGAGAGGGAGACACAGAATGCGAAGCAGGCTCCAGGCTCCGAGCTGTCAGCACAGAGCCGGACTCAGGGCTTGAACCCATGAACTGTAAGATCATGACCTGAGCCAAAGTTACACGCTTAACCGACTGAGCCACTCAGATGCCCCTGGATCCAGTCACGTGAAAACAAAATGAAAGGAACGTAAGATAACCTGAGCCCGGAGCCTTGGGAGCCTGGCCATCCACCCCCCCACCCCCCCCACCCCCCCAGCTCCAGGCTGTTCCCAGAAGCTCCCACCTCTCTCCCAGGCTCCAGCCACCTGTCCTGCAGAGCGTCCCCGCCCTGGTGGTCCCGGAGGCCCCTGCCCCTGCTTCCCTCGGGAGCAGTCCCTGCCCCTTTCCAAAGCCTTAGTGTCTTTCTCAGTAAATGTGGGCTCTCAAGGTGCCCCCGGGCAGAGCAGAGGCGTGAAGTGTTTGCCGTGTGGCTGGGGGTTGGGGGCTGGGCAGTGCTGGTGGTTAGAGCTCTCATCTGCCTCTGCCCAGTGCCGTCGGGTTTGTCCTGCCTTCTCTCGACTGTCCTCAGCCCTCCCTTCCCGGTCCCCGTCCTGCCAGATCCAACCGTATTCGACAGATAATGAGCACCTACTGTGTGCTGGGCACACGAGTTCCCCCCCCGCCACCCCGCCCCCCCCCCAAGCGACTCATATCCGTGTCTTCCTTTCCGGTCCTGCTACGCTGCCTGGTGTGTGTATCAGTTTGCTAGCGCGGCAGAAACAGATTCCACAGGCTGGGGACTTAAGCCATAGAAACGTTGTTTCTCACGGTTCCAGAGGCTGGAAGTCTGAGATCACAGTGTGGGCGGGTCTGCCTCCTCCTGAGCCTCTCTCCTGGGCGTCCTCCCCCTGTGTCCTCACGTGGACATCCCTCTGTGTGCCTGTGTCCCGACCTCCTCTTTTTCTAAGGACACCAGTCACGTTGGATTAGGGCTCACCCTCCACACCTTATTTTACCTTAATTACCTCTTTAAAGGCCCCGTCTCCAAATACAGTCACTTTCAGAGAAACCGGGGGTCAGGACCTCAGCACGTGCATTTGGGGGAACACAGCTCACGATAGGTTCTGTCCGTGCCTTCTTGCCTGGACCAGTAACCAGTAACAGCAGGAGCCCCCTGGTCTGGGAGGCGGGTACAGATGGGGAAACTGAGGCTGAGGACCTAGAGTGTAAACATCTCTCTGGAACAGAGTCTCTAACCCCAGCACCCAGCGTCGGCTGCTATGCGGGACAAATAGGTGTGTCCAGTGGCCCCCAGGTAAGAAGTAGGAAGTGGATTTTAAACGTAGGTCATGGGACCCCAGTGTCCAGTCCCTAACCACTATGCCGCCCTGCCTCCTCCCGGGTCTCTTTAACCCGTCACCCTCCAGTGCATCTCTACCCAGAAGCCAGCGGGGACTTCCTTTTCTTTTTTTTTTTTTAAATATAATTTATTGTCAAGTTAGATAACATACAGTGTATATATACATTGTGCTCTTGGCTTTGGGAGTGGATTTCCATGATTCATCCCAACAGGTGCCCTCCTCAATGCCCATCACCCATTTTCCCCTCCCCTTCCTCCCCATCAACCCTCAGTTTGTTCTCTCTATTTAAGAGTCTCTTATGGTTTGCCCCCTGTCTCTGAAACTATTTTTTCCAGAGGGGCCTTTCTAAAATATGAATCTGGTTGTCACCTCCCTTGTGCAAAAAACCCCCCTGGGGGCCTTGGCGGTCTTCAGGATACAGCCACACTTCTTACCCCAGCGCCCAAGGCCCTGCATGGTGGGTCAGCTCCCGCCAACCTGTCTGCCTCCCCACTCTCCCCTCACCCCTGCCACCAGCCCCACTGGACACTGGCATGTCCCCAAGCTCCCCATGCTCTCTCTTTTGCCCTTTGTGGCTCCAAAAATGAGAGCTTTCTCTGTGCTCCCCAACTTTGATATCAATAACTGATGCTTTCTCAAGGCCCCTCCCCTGTGCCCACTGCTTGAGGTGACTGAGCCACGATCCTGCCTGGGGGTCCCCTGTCCTCCAAGGCCCAGCCCAAATCCGTCCTTCTCCCGGGAGTCTTCCTTCCGGGGCTCTCCCGCACACGACCTCTCTAGGGCTGATGACATCATTCCACTGGCGTGTCTTGCTCCCCAGGCCCCAGAATAAGAGCCCCTCCCGGGCCACGATGGAGTCTTCTTTATTATAGTGACTCCGGTGCCCTGCCCAGGGCACGTGCCCATCCGTGTTGAATGAATGAGTGAAAGAAGGAGCTATGGCAAGGCACGGAGCAGGTTGGCATCAGCGGGGGCAGGAGGAATGTTCCCCCTGAGGATATATTTTGAAGGCTGGGCCACCTTCCACCATCCACCGGCTGGAGTGGCCGTAAACTGAGACGGGGGCGCAGGAAGAGTGGGTCTGGAGGGGACAGGGAATCAAGATGTCGGTTTTAGACCTTTGGATTCCCTTTTTCCCAGATGAGGCTCTGGGAAAGAAGCAAATTGGTTAGAACAGGCCACCCAGAGCCCAGCGCAGTGATCCATCTACAATGTTCGTCCTGCTCCCGACGGCGTCCACTTTGGGGTCTACGAGACTGGTCCCCTGTCCTAGAGTCTTGGGGATCTCTTGGGGCCAGCAACAGCTTCTCCCACCCAGTGACACCTGAGGGTGGCAGGAGGTGAGGGGACTGATTTACAACCTGAATTCACCGAATGTCCCCAAGTTCCTCAGGGCGCAGGGCACTGAGGGCAGCCCCTCAGACCCGCTGGGTCCTGGAGACTCTCTTGGAGCCCCATCCCCCACTGCTCCTGCCACAGAGAGTCAAGGTCAAGGGCTGTGCCTCGAGGCACAGGAAGGTCAGATGGATGCTCACAGGAAGGTCAGATGGATGCTGGGGGGGGGGGCCACCCCCTTGCCCGGGGCAGGGGGCGGGGGGAGGGGTGGGCAAGGAGAGGCTTCTCTGGTTGAGCCTTGGCAAACTGGTTTGTCCATCTCTGGAATGAAGCCTGGATTAGACATTAATCTCTCTTTATCTGTGGGATCTGGAGGCTGGCCCTTTCTTGCCCCAAATTGTCCTTGTTGGCTCAGAATTGCTCTCCCTCTGCCTCATGGCTCAGTCCCCACCGGCCCCTCACCCCCAACCAGCCTGGGTGGGCCAGAGGCTTGACTTTCTAGCTCCAAGCGCTTCCCCCTCTCTCGCTTTCCTTCCTTCATCCCCCACACCCACCCCTGCCCTTACAGGGGAGAAAACAGGATTCACAAGCTGCAGTGACTTCCCAGGCCGCTGGTTCTGTTTATGCTGTTACGCAGTGTGTTTCAGGACTGCGGGTGGGGATGGGGGGGCGGGGGCTGCGGATGGAGGGATGGGTTGGGGCACCCCCAGACCTCGGGTGACGGCTGGGCACTGGGAGCCTGTACTCCGGGCCTGGGCCCGATTTAACTGCTGTTCACCCCCTCCCAAAGCCCACCCAACCCGGGCACTGCCCAGCCAGCTGGAAGCCCCGCCCCCCCGCCCCCAGCGTGTGCGTTCACAGCCACCAAGGCCCGGAGGGAAGAGCCGGGGACAGCCACGCAGCCCAGCCCAGCAGGATAGGCTCAGAACCCCCTGTTCTTGCCCTATTTGTGCCCACATCTCGATCAATCTGGTGTTTTCTGACACTGCCCTTTGGGTCTTACTCCTGCATCTGAACACCCTGCCAATAACCACACGTCTAAAATGAGTTTTCTGTGTCGCGTCCCCACCCTAACTCCACCCCCTGTCCGGAAAGGCAGGACAAACTAGTTCTTGTGAATCCGTGAATGCCTCAGGGCTCCCTAGACAGTTCCCTCTGGAGGCCAGGAGGCACCCAGGTTAAGCCCAAGGGACTTGTCAGCCCCTGCAGGCTGTGCTTTGGGCAAATAAAATACTCGCTACACGATGTCCTCATTTGGAAATGATCATAATCTCTCCCTCATGGGTCTGCTCTAAGGAAGAAACAGACTCATGGGATGGGGCGCCTGGGTGGCCCAGTCGGGGAAGCGTCAGACTCCTGATTTCAGCTCGGATGATGATCTCGCGGTTCTTGGGTTCGAGCCCCAGACTGGGCTCCGTGCTGTGAGCACGGAGCCTGCTTGGGATTCTGTCTGTCTCTGCCCCTCCCCTGCTCACTCTCTCTGAAAAACAAATAAACTTCAAAAAAGTAATAAAATCAGCAACTAATGTATATAACAAAGGACTCGATTGTGAGGATTAAGTGAGCCGGTAAAGGTTGAATAAGCAGATCCTGGGCAGTAAATAACCCGATCGCATCATCTAGACCATGGGAGGGGAGGGGAGGGGAGGGTGTGTTTCGGGAGGGGCGGGTCTGCATCCGTAGGGTTGAGCCCCGCCCCTTTCCCTAGACCCGCGTGTCCGATTCTGCAGCCGCCGGACACGTGCTGTTCACAGGTCATCCAAATTAAAGTAAAAAATTCAGCTCCTTAAGCGCACTTGCTTGTAGGATAAAGCGCCTCACTAATTCCTTCCTTCAAAGGAATATGCATTCAACAAGCGCTTATTAAGTGCTGGGGCGCCTGGGTGGCTCAGGGGCTTAAGCACCAGACTCTTGGTTTCTGCTCAGGTCATGATCTCACGGTTTCGGGGGTTCGAGCCCCGGGTCGGGTTGAAATGGAGCCTGCTTGGGATTCTCTCTCTCCTTCTCTCTCTGCCTCTCCCACTCACGCTGTCTCTGGGTCTCTCAAAAATAAATAAACTTCTTACAAAGTGCCTACAACTGTGTGCTGGGAATACCATTATTCCAACATTGCAGGGGCAAACAGCCCCTGCGCCCAGGATGCTCTGTATTAGGGAAAGGGGACGTTCATCAAATAATCCCACAGAAACACATTTAAAAAAAACCAAACAAACCTACAACAGGCTAGGGAGAGGCTCGGGGAGCCTAGAATCGGGCTTGGACTCCTTCCAGGCTGCAGGAAAGGCTCCCCAAGGAAGCGGCACTTAGGCTGGGCTCTGGGGGGGATGAGGTTTGGCTGGGCAGAGGGGTCCTGAGTCAGTGCAGGAAAGGTCTGCACACCAGAATGGGAAATTTGGGACTGCGCACAAACGAGGCAGGGGGCGGCCCTTCCTAGGCCTCAAGGGGCAAGGAGAGAATCTGCTGGAACACAGGAGAGCTGGCTCCTGCCGGTGGCCTCCAGGAGAGCCAGACACACCCAGCTCACTGTCCTCTAGCCTTCGATCTCCAGCCGGGACCCCCGCTGCTGGACCCTAAGGGAAGCCTGGGAGTGGGGAGCCCAATGGTGCAGCCCATGGGGGGCAGGGGGCCCAGAGGAGGGTGGGAAGATGCAAAAGGGATCAGCCTAGTCTTTTCCCTTCGGGCTGGATGGCTGAACGTACCACGGGAAGTGATATCTGAGGGTCTCCTCCTCGGTGTTTGAGTTCAGCCTGCAGACCTAAGATTCTGACATATGACGCTAGCAAACGCGAACACTCAGAAAACCCGATTTTTGTCATGGAGAACGTAAGGCACACACAGAAGTAGAGATAAGAGAATGTGTGCCTGGGGCTCAGCCTCACCAATAGTCAACACTTGGCCCACTTTGTTTCATCTGTCCTTCTGACTTAAACATTTTTTCTCACGAGCGGCGCCTGGGTGGCTCAGTCGGTTGGGCGTCCGACTTCGGCCCAGGTCATGATCTCACGACTTGTGAGTTCGAGCCCCACGTCGGGCTCTGTGCTGACCGCTCAGAGCCTGGAGTCTGCTTCAGATTCTGTGTCTCCCTCTCTCTCTGACCCTCCCCCATTCATGCTCTGTCTCAAAAATAAATAAATGTTAAAAAATATTTTTAATTTTTTTTAATCAAATAAAAACTTTAAAAAAATTTTTTATGGAAATTATAAATACATACAAAAGTCGACCGACGGCACAACAGTTCTCTGTGCCCACCCCCCAGCTGTGACAATTATCAACTCTTGTATTAATCTTACTTTGTCTGCCCTCACACCCACTTGCCCCTCCCCTTGAATTATTGTTCAACAAACCCTAATTTACCATTATGAAAGTTACAGAATACTGGATTATTCTACTGAGTCCTTGCCTTCGAGTAGGAAAATGTCTTCAAACAAAGATATTCTTTTTATTACTATTTTTTTAAGTTTATTTTATTTTTGAGAGAGAGAGAGCACGAGCAGGGGAGACAGAAACAGAATCTGAAGCAGGCTCCAGGCTCTGAGCCATCAGCACAGAGCCCCATGCGGGGCTAGAACCCACGAACCGTGAGATCATGACCCAAACCAAGATCGAGAGTCGGGCGCTTAACCAACTGAGCCACCCAGCCCCCCCCATTATTGTAACTTTTTAATGTTCTATATCATTATGGGCTTGGTTTTTCAAAGCGTTAGTGTGCTTTAATCAAGTATAGTCACTTTTTTTTCCTTTGAGCTCCAAATTGTCAGGACTTTGGCCAATGGGAGTCCCTTAAGTAAGCTCTTGTGTCCTCTTGATGTGACCCCAGGAATCCTTAAAAGCCTTTTTGCCCTGTGGCTCACCAAGGTGTTACAGGTCCACCGCGTAGCTCCTGGCCCACACACAGGGACACAGGGGCATATATATATATATAAAATCATTAATAGCTGTTAATGTAGTTATTTAAAATCATGAGTTTGTGTCAATATTTCTAATGTAGTTCTCACATTCTTACTTACATTATTTGATTCTGTGATTGGTACGTATGTTCTTACCTGAAATCTTGACTCCTAACCCATGAACATATATACTTAGTTGTATTTTTGCTTAAAATACAATAAAATAGTTCGAAAATAACTCTGCCAGTATCAAAACCAAGAGGAAGGAAGGAAGGAAAGAAGGGAGGGAAAGAGGGAGGGAGGGAGGGAGGGAGGAAGGAAGGAAGAAGGAAGGAAGGAAGGATGAAAAGGGAGGAAGGGAGAAGGAAGGAGAGAAGGAAGAAGGAAGGAAGGAAGGAAGAAGGAAGGAAAGAAGGAGGAAGGAAGGAAGGAGGAAGGAAGGAGGAAGGAAGGAAGGAAGGAAGGAAGGAAGGAAGGAAGGAGAAAGGAAGAAGGAAGGAAGGAAGGAAGGAAGGAAGGGGAGGAAGGGAGAAGGAAGGAGAGAAGGAAGAAGGAAGGAAAGAAGGAGGAAGGAAGGAAGGAAGGAAGGAAGGAAGGAAGGAAGGAAGAAGGAAGGAAGGAAGGAAGAAGGAAGGAGGAAGGAAGGAAGGAAGGATGGAAAGGGAGGAAGGGAGAAGGAAGGAGAGAAGGAAGAAGGAAGGAAGGAAGGAGGAAGGAAGAAGGAAGGAAAGAAGGAGGAAGGAAGGGAGGAAGGAAGGAAGGAAGAAGGAAGGAAGGAAGGAAGGAAGAAGGAAGGAGGGAGGAAGGAAGGTGGAAGGAGGGAAAGAGGAAGGAAGGAAGGAAGAAGGAGGAAAGAAGGAGGGAGGAAGGAAGGAGGAAGGAGGGAGGGAGGGAGGAAGGAAGGAAGGAGGACAACCGAATCAAGTTCAAAGTTTTCTAAGTGATTTCTTTTAGGGGAGGCTGCATCCCGTTGCAACGGTGAATTTTATGCCTCACATTGGCTAGACCACGGTGGCCAGATATTTAGTCAAACATTATTCTAGATGTTTCTGTGAATCAGTGGACTCTGAGTAAAAGCAGATTACCCTCCATGATGTGGGTGGGGCTCATCCCATCAGTTGAAGGCTTCAGGAGAACAAAAAAGACTGACCTCACCTGAGCAAGGGGGGATTCTGTCTCCCGATGGTGTTTGGACCTCAACCACAGCTCTTGCAGGTCTCCAGCCTGACAGCCTGCCCTGCAAACCTTGGACTTACTAAGCCTCCACAATCCCGTGAGCCAGTTTATTAAAATCTCATTCTCTACACACACACACACACACACACACACACACACTGTTGTGGCCAGGTCTCCCCGGAGGACCCCAACGCACCTTCCAAGGATGCTCTATCCAATGCTTGCCCCAGAGCAGAGGGTTTTCAGCAGGGGTCCATTCTGCCCCCCGCAGACATGTGGCAATGCCCGGGCACAGCGCTGGTTGTCCCATCCGGGGTGATGAGGAGGGGCATCCGGCGGGTGGGGCTCAGAAACGTCTCTAAACATCCTGTAACGCACAGGGCCACCGCACACAGCAGAGAATGATCCGGCCCCCAGTGCCCGCAGCGTGGGACCCCAAGAGCTCTGCTCTCAAGCACGTGTTAACCCCCCTGCCCCGTGTGATTTGTAAGCAGTCCCTTCATGAATAGTGAGTTCGATTGCTCCCTTTTGCTCTTGGTTTGAGCGGATAATGTGATGGTTCAATCCCGCGGGGCTTTCAGCTTTGGGCCTTTTCTTGCGGGCAACATACAGCACCCGGAGGAGAGGGGGGTCCGCGCCACGGGGCCACTCTGGGATGATGCCGAGTCAGGAGGGGACAGTGTTGCCAGAGGCTGTGTGCTGCTCGGGGCTGACCAGCATCCGCCAGAGTCGTTGATGTGGACGCCCCAGGGATGCGGGACTGGGGGGGCTTCCGCTCAGGGGAGACAAGAAGTAAAGGAGAGCTTTCACGAAGTAGGGGGCCACGGAAGGAGTGAGAGAGAGTAGGAGTGAGAAGCCGGAGGGCAGGAGGAGCCAGTGATCCTGGCAGCCACGGGGTCTGTGCTGGGGCAACGGCGGAAGGGCTGGGGGTGAGTGGGGAGGGGGGCAGGAACTGTGGGATGGGCTGGAATTGGGCGGCGAGGGAGGGTGGAAGCGAGAGCGATGTCTCCCAGCCCAGCCAGCACGAGCGCTCGTGGATGTGGGTTCGAGGTCTGAGCTTGGGACGGCAGGACAAGCATCAGCTGAGAGCGGGAGCGGAAAGAAAGCAGAATTGTGACCCTCACTCCAGGAAAAACGAGCCCCAGCAGCGAATCGTCCGAGCAAAGACAGCGTCCCAAGGACCTCTCCGTCCCACGTAAAGTGCCCAGTTCGGTGGCCTTCAGTCTATCCACGGGGCCGCGCAGTCCTCACCCCTACTGGACATTTTCATCACCCCCAAAAGAAGCCCCGTGCCCATTAGCAGTCACCCCTGCGCCCCCTCTCCCTGGTCTGGCCTCTCTTTGCGGGGATTCGCCTGTTCCGGGCATTTTGCACAATGGGTGTCAGACAACATGTGGTTTTTTGTGACCGTCTCCTTTCCCTGAGCGCAACATGGTCAAGGTTCATCCAGGTCACGGCATCTGTCAGGATTCCCTTCCTTTCTTACGGCCGTCTATTATCGCACGGACAACCCGCATCGCCTGTATCCGCTCATCGCAGATGGACCTCTGGGTGGTTCTCGCCTTGGGGCCATCAGGAACTGACGCTGCCATGGGCATTCGGGCACAGTGTCTGCGTGGCAGGTGCACCTTTCTCCCGGGGAGACACCTGGGGTGACATTGCTGGGACGGGCACCAACTCCAGACCACTGCGGCTGCGCTATTTAACATTCCCTCCGGCAATGCCCCAGGGTCCCGCTGTCCCCACAGCCTCACCCACACTGTCGTTTTTGTCGCAGCCGCCCCAGTAGGCGTGAAACGGTATCTCCTTGCGCAGAGGGGTTTCTGAAAATTAAAACCCTGGCGAGATCACGTCGTTTGGGTTGGAGTATTGCGATGGCTTCCTGTTCATCTCAGGAAAATTCCAGAATCCTCCCCTGACCCTCCAAGCCTGGCAGGCATGGGTGCTGCCACCCTGGACACCCCTCCAGGGCGCCCCTCCTGCACCGCTGTGGCCTCCGTGCTGAGTCTCAGCCGCACGGGCCAGCTGTCCTCTGCAACAAGCTGCTGTCCTCACCTGCGCCCGCCTGACCCCCACTAATCTTTGACAATCCGAGTTGAAACGTCCCTCCCCACCCCCCCGGAAGGGAAACCTTTTCCTGACCCCCATTCGCCGGCTTCTGAAAACCGTATTTAAATCATCACTTGTTCAGCTGTCTGTTCCCCCCACCACCCCACCCCTGCCTACAGCTGAAACCATTTGTACCGGGCTCCCTATGTCCCCAGAGCCTAGGACAGTGCCCTAAATGCAGAAGGTACAGAGCACGGACGTCTCAGTGCGGGGCCTGGGCCGAATCAGCCTGTGGGAACCGGAGCGGAGGTCACTGTGAGTGGGAGACGCTTCCTAGGGTCAAATCCTCCCTGCTCCCCTGCTCAGTCCCTGGAGCCAGGCCTCGGTTGGCCTGTGCCCCCCGCTGGTCCCCGCTGGCCGAGAAGGGGGCCAGGAGAGAGTAAGGGTCTCACACGTCCAGCACCGACTATGTGCTGGCTAGGTGCTGTTCGAAGAGTTTTGTACCTTGGATCTGGTCCTCACCATATCCTTTGTGGTCGGAGCTCTTATGCCCATTTTAAAGGGAGGTGTGTCTGTTTCCTGGGGCTGGAAAAAAAAAAAAAAATCACCACAAGCTGGTGGCTTCCAACCCCCAAGATGTATTTTCTCACAGTTCCAGAGCCGACATCTGAAACCCAGGTGTCGGCCGGACCGTGCTCCCCCTGGAGGCTGCAGGGGAGAATCTCCTCCGCTTTCTGGCCACCAAGGGCATTGCTCGGCTGGTGGCCACATGGCTCCAATCTCTGCTCCGTGGGTCGCGTGGCTTCCTACGCCATCTCTGAACTCTGCTTCTCTCTTGAAAAGGAGACATGTGGTCGCATTTAGGGCTCACACAGATAACCCGGTGTAAACTCCTTCTCGAAATACCCTGCGTTGACCATCCTGGAAGGTACTATTCCCGGGCCATGGTGTTGGGGTGACAGAGTAGGGCCGGGGGCACTGCAGTGTGGCTCCTGAGCTCATGTCTCCCCAGGGCCTGCTCGCCCCCCCCCCCCAGGAGCAAGGGGCCAACCCCACCCATAGGAAGAGGTGCTGCGACCAGTCTGGTGACACTGGAGGGGCGGCGGGGGGAGCACCCCATCTCAGAGCACCTGCGTCGCAGAGGCCCGGAAACACCAAATCTCGGAGCTGCAGGCACCCAGGCGGGTGACCCCAGAGGGCATCGCTGAGGGCTCCCTGTGTGCCAGGCTCTGCTGGAGCTTGCCAGGAGTGACCCGTTGCAGGTTATCTGAGGCGCGTGTGTCTGTTGCCTCAAACGTCACCTCCCCAAGGGCGGTCTAGGGGTCCCAGGAGCGGTGCCTGGCCCACAGGCGTTTGGAGAGCCATCGTGTGAGTGGCTGACCCTCAGATCATCTGGCGAGGTGGGTCCCACCGTCCTGCAGGGGGGGACTCTTCCCTGGGGAACCCTGAGGAGGCGGGAGCGGGCTTCTCATCCGGGGTGGGAAGGGGTGGGAAGGGTAGCGTGGGCCCCTTCTGCAAGCCCCAGGCAGGCAGGCAGGCAGGGGCGAGGGGAGAGGGAGGACACAGGTGCTCAGACCAGCAGAGACAAGGGAGCCAGGAAGTCCCGGGCCTGGTGCTCAGGCGGGGCCCGGCCCCAGCTCTGCCTCTAGATGCCGTGCCCTCCGGATGTCTTAGCCAGCTGGGGCTGCCACGGCAAAGTACCGTAGACGCGGGCGGCTGAAACCGCAGACATTCGGTTTCTTGTAGTTCTGGAAGCCAGATGTCTCCACGATCGCGGGTCAGGCTGATTCCCCTCCTGGTGAGGGCTCTCTTCCGGGCACTCGGAGACGGCGAGCTCTCTGGTGTCTCCTCTTACGAGGACACTGATCCTATGGGATCCGGGTCCCACCCATACGCCCTCATCTCACTCAATGACCTCCGTATAGGCTCCATCCCCAAATACGGCCACCCTGGGGGGTTAGAGCCTCAACCTCAGCGGATGGATTCAGCAGACGAGCATGTCCTCCCTCCGAGAGGCTGGGCACAGGGTCTGGTGGCTCAGCGGGGGCCGCTGCAGCTCGGAGCTGCCGAGCCTGAGGCCACACAGCTGGGAGGTGGGCGAGCCAGCACCCCCGTCCTTAGCCACTGCTGGCACCGCCCCAGACCTACTCACTCATTCATTCATTTGTCCAGTCATTCATTCCTGCACTAAGCCCCCACATGAAGCTCCTGCTTCCTCAACTTAGGCCCCCAGGGTGAAGAGTCCTCACCCAGGAAAAGGCAGTGACACCCTCCCTCTTCCCCCCAGGATCATGACTCCGCCAACGCCCGCGCTCCTCCGGGAGCTGTGAGTTAAGGGGATGGGTGTGTTCCCACGTGTGGTCGCGGATTCCAGAGAGCGGCACGAGGAGAGAGGTTCTCGAGGGCCCAGGCCAGACCTCACAAGCCTGCCAAGGGCCCGGGGCGGGCCCAGCCACGGGGCCCCGAGCAAGTCATGGCAGACTGTGTGCTTAGCAGCACTGCTCATAACAAACCCTTCTAAGCCCTTCCTCTGTGCTGGGCCTTCTCCTGGGTCCTCTGCAGGCCTGGTCTCATTAACCCTCCTGAGAATGGAGGCCGGGGCTGGGGGTGGGGGTGGGGGGGTAGCTTCGATATCACCATCCCGTTTTGCAAAGGAAGAAATTAAAGCACAGAGAAGTTCAGTAGCTTACCTAAGGTCACACAGCGAGCCAGAGTTGGATGGAGCTGGGACCCGAACCCAGGAGGTGTCTCTCCAGCGTGCGTCACGCATCCCCTACGTGGTGCGTGTATGAGCCAGAGGCCAGCAGGGACCCTGGGGAGGGGGGTCTGGATGTTCTAGAACATTCAGACGCAGCCTTTCCAAAGCCATCCTGCCTGCCAGACACGCGACGTCTACAAGAGCAGCCACCGCTGTGAGGTCAAATCACGTGAGGGAAACAGATCATCACAGAGATAACCGGAACCCTCTCTAATTTATTAATTGTAAGAAAATCATTTCCAAACATCTCTGAGTCCTTTGCCAGAGTGTCAGGAGCTGACCACTCCTCCTAAGCAGGAAACAGCAGGCAGAGATGTATGGTACCAGGGAGGGCGTCCCAGTGGAGGGACCAGCTGGTGCAAAGGCCAGAGGTTGGGAGCCGGAAGGGGTGGGGAAACTGAGGCAGGGCTCAGCCTGCAGGCTAGGAGGGCACTCCTCAGAGGTTACAGACATGAGATGGGACGGGGGTGGGAGCCAGGGAACCCATTACTGACCGTCTGTAGCCACTTAGGCCCTAAGCAAGGGAGGGGTGGGGGGCCAGGGCCAGGACCTCCACCACTGATGACCCAGGAAAGGTGCGCGGGGCTCCCAGCTCCCAGATGTATTCACCTGAATACCATTGCCAGAGTGGCCATTCTGGGGTCATGGGTGACCCAGGCCCATCCCTGCCCAGGGTGTCACTGTCCACTCCCTTGGAAGAAGGGAGCAGGGCCTGGCAGTGTGGACAGAGCCCAGGGGGCTCTGGGAGGCTGGAGGAGAAGCCTGGCCCAGCCTGAGACCCAGGATGACTTCCTGGAGGCGATGGTACCTCAACTGGGTGTCGAAGGGGGAAGAGAGGCGGTGAGGTGCCCAGAGTGTCCTTTTGGTGCGGAGGGCCCGAGCCCCCAGAGCGCAGAGCAGGATTCGGCTGGGGGCGAGCCTGGCTCCTTCTCGCGGCCCAGTGGGAGCCACGCTCTGGTGTCGGGCGCCCCCTGGCGGCGTCCCCCGG
The DNA here is from genome assembly GCF_007474595.2 of Lynx canadensis. Classification (NCBI taxonomy): domain Eukaryota; kingdom Metazoa; phylum Chordata; class Mammalia; order Carnivora; family Felidae; genus Lynx; species Lynx canadensis. The sequence goes on along the minus strand of NC_044309.1, from coordinate 136,998,744 downwards.
CACGGTTCGGATGGGGACCCTCCCTGGCCCGGCCTGCGAGTGCAAGCAGGGAGCCCAGCTAGGAAGCCATGTGGTGCCCCCACCCCCGGATGTGTCCCCTCCCCTCTGTCCCCCTGCCTTGGGCCCCCTTCTCTCTCCCCCGTGGCCCCATCAACAACCACAGGCCGTCCTCCTGAAGGACCACACGTTGGACATGTGTCCCAGCATCCCACCTCATTCCTCAGGGCTCATAGGTAGAAACCCACGGGTAGATAGGAGGAGACCCTCCACCATTTCTAAGTCAAGGAGAAGTGCCTTTGAGCTTCCTGGAAACCAGAGCACAAAGGGAAATCATCTGCTTTTTTTTTTTTTTTTTTATTAGTTCAGTGCATAAGAATAGTGAGACGTCTCTATTAAGGAGTGAGGAGTCACTAGTCAAGATTCCTCGAGATTTCTGGGGTCTCAAATGTCCCCCAGATTTGGGTGAACTACAAGAGCTCAGAACTCTGGGCAAACTCTGGGTCACAGGATGGAACCGGTTTCTAGAGCCTTCAGATCTCATGTTTCCCAACTGATCCTGGTAATTAGCAGCTCTGAAGAGGGACAGGCTGAGAGGGGAAGGCGTATCCTCAGAGAATCAGGCCCACCTCCCCTTTAGCGGTGGGGAAACGGAGGCAGGGAAGAGGGGAAGGGATGTGGCTAATGCCACAGGGGTCAATTCTGCAAATATTTATATCAGCTGGACCGATGGAGGCACCGAGCAACAGACGTGAGTAAAGCCAGGTCCCCTGCGTCCCCCAGCAAGAGGGGGAGAAGGGGCGTGTGGGCAGAGAGCTCTAGGCCAGCCGTGGACTCAACAACCCAGCACAGAAATAGTGTACAAAGGAGTCTTCGCGCAAGTCCTGCCGCCCTCCTCACCCCCTCGCCCATTCAGACAGTCCCTGTGATCCTAGTAGAACGGGACAGTGGTCTTGTCCAATGGTACGATGTCCATCATGAATTGATGAGCTATCACTCTTCCCAGATTAAGTCCAAAGCCTGGTGTTTAAAGTTCTTCTTAAATTTATTTATTTATTTATTTATTTATTTCAGAGAAACAGAGCAAGAGCAAGAAAGCACATGTGTGAATGGGCACGAGGGGCAGAGGGAGACAGAGAATCTTAAGCCCACTCGGGGCTCGATCTCAAGACCACAAGATCGTGGCCAAAATCAAGAGTTGGACACTCAACCGACTGAGCCACCCAGGCACCCCTAAAGTTCTCCTTTTCATTTTTAAAGAGTGTTTAAACATGTATTTATTTTAGAGAGACAGAGCATGAGTGGGGGGTGGGGGGCAGAGAGAGAGGGAGACACAGAATCGGAAGCAGGCTCCAGGCTCCGAGCCATCAGCCCAGAGCCCGACGCGGGGCTCGAACTCACGGACCGCGAGATCGTGACCTGAGCCGAAGTCGGACGCTTAACCGACTGAGCCACCCGGGCGCCCCAAAAAATCATTATTTTTATGTGAGAGCACAACACACATGCAGGATGGAAACAGACATATGTGGGATTAAACACTCATAGGGGCAATTGGGAGAGCAATGTGGAAAAGGGGTCCTTGAGGGAGGGTGGGGAGAAAAGAAGGCTGGGAAACACCATTTCGGATGCCGGGCCTTTGTTGGATATACGCTTCACGGAGAGCAAAATGTTAAATTTGGATACAGTCCAATTTATCAATCATTCCTTTTATAGCTTGCGCATTCTGTGTACAGCTTTCTGGGCCACCGAGATTTTCTCTTATTTTTTCTTGTAGCCGTTTCCTATTTTTATTAATTCTTTTTAGGTCTATGACCCATTTCCTAGACGCAAAATTTAGTTTTTGTGGGTAGTGCGAGGTCAGGGTGAAAATTCATGTTTTGTTTTGTTTTATGCGTCTGGACCTCCCATTGATCTAATGCTATTTGCTGAAACTCTCTTCTTTCCCCACTGATCCGTGTATGTGTGGGTCTATTTCTGGACCGTTAGTTCTGTTCCAGCTAACTCGAATATTTTTAACATGCCATGCGGACCAAAGCGAAGCCCATCTTTGAGCCACCTGTTCTGGGCCCTGCCTCTCCCCCGCTTGGTCTCCCGCAGAGACCTCCCGTCTCCAGGCCTCAGCTCCAGCTCGACCTGGCCGGGAACCCTCTGCCCTGATGTTGCCCCACATCGGCGTCTCCTCCTCTGAGAGGGAGGCCCCCTGCTCTCCGTGACATCTCTCTGTCGATTTGGTTCTGGGAGACCTGGGGAAGATCGGCAGACACCTTTGCGAGTGTGGCTCAGTCTGCTGAAAGGGAGCAGCACGGAGGCCCCGGCCAGCCGCTCGCCCTGCCTGCGCCCCCATCATCAAGGCATCCCCCCACTTTAAGAGCAGCACAAGAGGGAAGGAAGGTTAGCTCCAGCTGGCCTCTCTCCAGGGCCTTGAGGTGAGGTGTGCTGGGGGGAAGGGGAAGGGGCATGCGGGGCTGTTAGTGCCTCATAACGATATCAGATATCATCGTGGCTGGAGGGGTGGGGGGTGGCGGGGTGGGCTCAATGGGTGATGGGCATTTAAGGAGGCGTTTGTTGGGATGCACGCTGGGCGTTACGCGTAAGTGATGAATCAGCAAATTCTACTGAAACCAACACTGCACTGTGTGTTAACTAACTTGAATTTGGATAAATAAATTGAAAACAAAAAAACTGATGCACGTATCGAAGCATTTAGAATTGAACAATCATCGCATCCGAAACCGACTGCAACCGACCGAAACTTTCCTTTTTTAAGGAAAAAAGATAAAGAAAATGAAGCAAGATGTGAACACTTATTTAAAGTTAGGTGACAGGAGTAAGAGGTGTCCGTTTTTCTATTCTCTCAATTTGGGGGTTTGTTTGAAATATTTCACGTGAAACTGAAAAAAAAAAGAACGGAAAAGTAGGGAACACAGATCATTAACAGGTAGATGAATAGATAGGCAGACGGACAGACGGACAGGCAAGGTTACGCTGGTTGTCCAGCAGAGGCTGGGGGTGGAGGGGCCCAGGCGTCCCCGGCTGGGAGACCCCATGGAGAGGCTCTCTGTTGTAGGTGAGCTCTAAAATGACCACCAGTGCTCTTGTATAATCTTCTCCCCTTGAGTGTGAGTGAGACCTATAGATATGAGATGATATCACTCCCATAATTGGCTATGTTAGATGGCAAAAGGGAATTTTGCCTGTGTAAACCAGATCCCTAATCAGTTGCGTTAATCCAAAGGGGGATTATCCAGGGTGGGCCTGACCTAATCAGGCGAGCTCTCAAAGGGCATCTTAAAGACCAGGGAAAGTCCGAGAGAGGCACTCTTGTGGCCTTGGAGACACAGCTTCCATGAGTCCTACAGCTGCCAGGAAAGGAATTCTACTCAGGTGAGACCTCGGCTCTTGCTGGCACCAGGATTTCCGCCTGTCAGACCTGGCAGGAAGGAACCCAGTCGTGCTGGGCCTCAACCTCTGACCTACGACAACTGTTGAGACCGGGAGTCGCTAAGTGTGTGATGCTTTGTTACAGGGCGACAGGAAACAAATATATGTTAACAGAGTTCAGACGGAAGAGAGCCAACAGTGTGGATCGGGGCGGTGACAGTGGGGACGGAGTGAAGAGAGGGGCTCAGGAGCCCTCAGAAGATAAATCTCTTGACGGGTTAGAGACGAGAAGGAGGGAGGAGGCGAAGGCAGAGCCTGCTGGATTTTTGGCTTGAGCGGCCGCCGTGGGGAACCTGCAGGAGGAGGTTGGGGTGTTTCGGGCAGTGAACTCGTCACGCCGTTGGCTGGGCCCGGGGCGAGGTGAGGCACACGCGGGCAGTTGCTAGCATGGGGGGGGGGGGGGCTGGCGCCATGGGAGTGAGGAGGAGGGCCCAGGACGGAGCCTGGGCCCGCTGTGCCCTCCTCATTGCCTTTGGACTCTGTCTTCTTCCCCATTCCCGGCACTGATACCCCCAGCCCAGGACTCCCGGCCCTTTCCCTGACCCCGTGTAGCAACTCATTCCCCTAAGGGGCCTCCCTGACTCCCATTCTCTATGGTCATCCTTGCACACTCAAATCTGAGATCATGTCCCTGCTTGGCGTCTTTGGGCGGGGGGAGGGGGGTTCCCTGGACTCCTGGGACAGCTCTGAGAGGGCAGGAACGATGTCTGACGCCCCCTGCCCGCCCCCCTGCCTGCCGGGCCCTGTGTGGGTGTTGCCGGCAAAGCTGTAGATAACTGCTGTGGTCTGTGACATTTCCGTGGCCTGTAGCCTGCAACCGTGGTGGACGGATGCTAGCTTTGAGTCAGAAGTTAGTGAACATAAACATGTGATGTCGTTCCCACCCAAGTGCCCAGACCTCCCGAGAATTCTATCCGCAGACCCCAAGATCGTGAGGTGGAGCTCCCTCCCACCATGAGGCGTGAATCGGTGCACTTTGTGAGCAGAACAGCATCGCCAAGGAGGAAGAAAGCGTCAGCAAGCTGGGGCAGCAGAATCCGCAGGGCCCTTCTGCAGAGCAGGACCGATGGGGCCCCTGGCGGCCCCCTGCAGGGCGAGCAGGGTCAGGGTCTGAGGGTCAGGGGCATTCTAGGCGGCAGGCACTGCAGGGGCGGCCTCGGGCAGGTAGGTCCCACCTCTCTGTGCCACGAGCAGATGGGACAGAGGCCTCCACGGGCCCTCGCACGGTGCCTCCGGGTGCCTCGCACAGTTGACTGCCTGCACCTCGTTTGCATCGCTGGTGAATAGGGCCCTGATCCCACTGTCCACCAGAATCCTCCCTTGGCTAAGCGAGGGCTCGCTTATGGTGCACTTCTGTTTCGGTCATGGCCCACAGCTGAGCAAGGGACAAGCCTCTCAGTTGGCTTCTGCAGGAAGGGGCGTGTGTCGGTCCCCGTCACCGATACCCTGATGGGTATCACTTGCCATCTCTCAGCCCTGCTCTCCTCTGTGTGGTCTCCGGCCTCCGGAGGAAGCCAGCACCTGGTCTCGTAACAGCCCCACTGCAGCGACAGCCAGAGCCCCACCACACGCCCACCCTGGTCTCACTTATGAAACACCGGAAGCAGCATCTAGAGGTGACTCCCAAAGGTTGAGGGTCCTGCAGGGGCTGGGCCTCCAACCAGCCCCTTACCTGCCACTCCCAGGGTGCACCACTGCTCCCAACACGTCCGCCAGGAGAGGACAGCAGTGGCTGCGGACAGCTGCTGGGCTCTAAACGCTCATCAAGAAGCCTTCGCAAAGCAGGTGTTAGTAAGCATACCACCAGGACCGAAGTGAGACCAAAATGTACAAATACAGTCACAGCGTTCTCCTTCAGGCTCGTGGGCTCAAATCTCAGCTCTGCAGCTCCCTGGCTGTGTGAATAAGCCGCTTGGTGTCTCCGAGCCTCAGTTTACTCCCCTGTCAAATGGGGATGCCCATATCATCTCAAACATGAACGTACCTTTTTCAAGTGTACTTAAAAAACAACTGAAAGGGGGGCGCCTGGGTGGCGCAGTCGGTTAAGCGTCCGACTTCAGCCAGGTCACGATCTCGCGGTCCGTGAGTTCGAGCCCCGCGTCAGGCTCTGGGCTGATGGCTCAGAGCCTGGAGCCTGTTTCCGATTCTGTGTCTCCCTCTCTCTCTGCCCCTCCCCCGTTCATGCTCTGTCTCTCTCTGTCCCAAAAATAAATAAACGTTGAAAAAAAAAAAATTAAAAAAAAAAAAAAAAAACTGAAAGGAGTTTTATAATTTTGCTCTGGAATTTACTTGGCTTCCTGATTCTGCCTTAAAAGAAAAATTTTTTTTCATGTTTGTTTATTCTTGAGAGAGAGGCAGACAGAGACAGAGTGTGAGTGGGGGAGAGTCAGAGAGAGACGGAGACACAGAATCCCAAGCAGGCTCCAGGCTCTGAGCCGTCAGCACAGAGCCCAACGCGGGGCTCGAACTCACGAACTGCGAGATCGTGACCCGAGCCAAAGTCGGACGCTTAACCGACTGAGCCCCCCAGGCGCCCCCTGATTCTGCTTTTGATGACTGTGGACCAGTCACCTAGCCTCTCTGTACCTCAGCCTGCTCATCTCGGAAAGAGGGATAATGAATGATGGCCCCAAGTCCCAGAATTCAATGTCAGCACTTGCAAAGTCAGAAAACATGGTAAGTCCTGCATCCATGTTTGCTAAATAAGATGAAATACATATCAGTACACTTTAGTTTCTGATTTCCCATTGGCTGTCTGGCATTCTCAGAATCCTTGCTGCATGAGAAAATCGAACCCACAAAGAGTTCTCAAATGTCGTGAAACTTCTATGAATGTCAAACCACACATAAAGATGATCCGGTGTCATATCTTGTAGGTATTTAATGAAGCATCTATTAATTTTATTTATTATTTTTTAAAAAATTTAACGTTTATTTATTTTTGACAGAGAGAGAGAGAGAGAGCGTGAGTGGGGGAGGAACAGAGAGAGAGGGAGACACAGAATCGGAAGCAGGCTCTCCAGCTCTCGGCCCTGGCTCACCCCGCCGGTCTTTCCATGATGTCGGGGCTGGAAAGGTACAAGGGGACATTGAGTCAGCCTCCTCACTGACAGACGGGAGGCCCAGGGCTCTGGAGCGAAGGAGACTAGACAAAGTCCAAACTGTGTTGGTCCCAGGTCCCCGCTCCTGATGATAAAATTTCTTTCCCTGTTTGATCCCTGCCCACACTTGGCCTCGTCCCGGGGTAGCCCAAGACTGTACTTCCCAGCAATGACCCCGGGGCCTTGCAGCTCCTCGAAGCGAATCTTCTCCCTTTGAAACTCATTACCCCACGTCCGTTCTCCAACGGGCCTTGCCTCCTAGAACGAGATGAGTTGATGCCGGATGGTGTGTGTGTGGCTGCCTCTCCCTTCCTCCTTCGGGAGCTTCAAATGCTGGCTCCAGATCTCACTTGCTGTGTGATGTTAAGCATCACTCAGCCTCTCTAGGTGGTGCTGGTCTTACCCAACACATGAAGACAATACTAGCCGCCTTCCAGGGCTCAGGACCGTACTTGTCCACATTCAAGGAGCTTCCGGCATAAAGCAGTTCCTTGGGCAATGTGGGCACGTCCCCCGTCCCCAGTCCTATCAGGCATGTCTTCCTGCAAACCTTCTTGGGTCCTTTCTTCTCGCTACTGTGTCGGTGCCTAAAATAACTTTGAGGTTATCCCCTCCAGGAGAATTTTAGCAGGGATCTATTTTGAAAAAGCAGAGCAGCTGAGGATGTGAGAGTATTTCGTGTGCGGCGGCGCGGATGGTGGAAAGAGGGCCGGAGGAGGGGAGGAGGGAGGCGGTGAGCCTTCTCAGGCGGTACCCCTACCCTGGCGGCAGGTGAGAAAACCCCAGTGTTTCGGGAGCTGTTGCAATCGAGATCTGGGAGCGGTCGGGTTTCGATCTCCGGAAAAACAGAAGGATGAGGGACAGGGATCTCAGCAAAGGAGAACCGTCAGTGAGTCACAAGGAGGGAGAAGTCAGGCCAGGAAACTCACATGACTGTGAAAAGTATTTTAATAGATTCTCTGGAATGAATGAAAAGCCTCTGAACCTGACCCTTGTGGTTCTTGTGCTTAATGATCGAAGGTGGGGCTGTGCAGACCTAACTTACCCCCGGGGAACCGTCTTTTCTTCTTGAGGACCAAGGAGAAAAGATCAGAGCCCAAGTCTAGACCCACGGAACTGTACGGGCAGGAGGGAATCTCAGCCGTCATCCGGTCCTGTCCACCCTCGTACGGACAGTAGACAGAAGCCTGGAGAAGAGAAGGTCGGTGGCACCACTTCACACGAGCCCCTGAGGCCTTCAGCTATGTAAGAACCACCGGGAGAAGGGTTCTCTGGGAGCATCTCTTGGTGACACTGGCTCTTTGAATCCGTTCAGCCCCCAAACATTAGGGCTAGAAAAGAGAGCTGTATACACAAGAATGGTGCTTGGGCATTGCCCCGGCAAGAACGTTGGAAAACGAGAAAACTGACCTAGTAAAGCAGATGGGTTGTGGCTGACTTTTGCTTCTGCTCATCGTTGCTTAATGGTTGCCCTAGTGTGTTTTGCAATCACCACTCGGGGAAAAGAGGCTTCAGCTGTAGGGCTTTCGTGATTCCCTTTGTTGGCTCATTGTATTGTTTTTCTCTCGCTGCCCTAACTCACAAAAGAAGTACCTCGAAACAACGTAAATTTAGTATCTCACAGTTCTCTGAGTATGACTGGGGTCACACTTTGGGCTAAAACGAAGGTGCAGGCAGGGCTGTGTTCCTTTCTAAAGGCTCTAGGGGAGAATCTGTGTCCTGGCCTTTTCCAGCTTCTAGAAGCTGCCTGTGTTCCTTGACTTGTGGCCCCTTCCTCCACCTTGTGTGATTAGATTGGGCCCCCACGGATAATCACGGAGGATCTCTCTGTCTCAAGGTCCGTACCCTTAATTCCAGCTGCAAAGTCCATTTTGCCCTGTAACAAATATTCACAGGTTCCAAGGATTAGGGTTGGACATCTTTGGGGGACATTATTGGGCCTACACTTTTTTTCCCCCCACGTGGCTTTTCTAAAAGCACAGCTCATGTATTTGCAGAAAAGAACATTTTCATCATCATAGGAATATGGCTAAACCAGAATTTTTCCAAGGATCTTTTATTGTGTTTTAAATGTATTTTATTTTATTTTTATATTTTTATTCTTTTATTTTTAAATTTTATGTATTTGATTTTTTTTTTATAAAATTTTTAACGTTTATTTATTTTTGAGAGAGACAGAGTGTGAGCAGGGGAGGGGCAGAGAGAGAGGGAGACACAGAATCCGAAGCAGGCTTCAGGCTCTGAGCTGTCAGCACAGAGCCCGATGTGGGGCTTGAACTCATGGACCGCAAGATCATGATCTGAGCCAAAGTTGGGTGCTTAACTGACTGAGCCACCCAGGCGCCCCTGTATTTGATTTTTTAAGTGTATTTATTTATTTTGAGAGCGAGAGGGAAAGAGAGAGAGAGAGCAGGGGAGGGGCAGAGAGAGAGAAGGAGAGAAAGAATCCCAAGCAGGCCCCCCCCCCCCCCCCCCCCGTCGTTGTGGAGCCCTGACGCCAGGCTCGAACTCAGCAACTGTGAGATCGTGACCTGATCCGAAATCAAGAGCTGGACACTTAACTGAGCTCCCCAATAACCCCTTAAATCGTTTATTTTTAGTTCTATTTTATATTCTGAATATTTATATACACAAAAATACCTAACTCACGAAAGTACAGCTCCTTTTGTACATCTTCCATGTAATCAGCCCCCACGTCAAGAAACAGAACATGTTCTACGGTCCCTGCTCACACCCACTTTAAGTGAAAGACGCGATTCAACATTCGCTGATATTTAAAAGTTCCCTATGTGGACCATACCTGGGGTATCGTTGAAACAAAAACCAGAGGGCACAAGCGATGTTCATTTATCCATTCAACAAATTAAAAAAAAATTTTTTTTAAGTTTATTTATTTTGAGAGACGCAGAGACAGGGGCAGTGGGGGGGGGCAGAGAGAGAGAGGGAGAGAGAGAATCCCAAGCAGGCTCCTTGCTGCCAGTGCAGAGCCCGACGCGGGGCTGGAACCCACGAAACCTTGAGATCATGAGCTGAGCTGAAACCAAGAGTCGATGTCGAACTGACGGAGCCACCCAGGCGCCCCCATTCAACAGATATTTTCTGACACCCGTCCTGGGCTGGATACCGGGGTAAAGACCGTGAGCCGGTCCAGTGCTGGTCCTATGGCACAGTCTATGGAGGTGACCGTGAGGGGAGAGGTGGAGCTGATGACGAAGCAGGTAAGAACACAAACGCATTGGCCAAAACTAACCAGAAGGCTTACCGGTTGACGGTGGGCCTTGAAGCCAAGCTCAGTGGAGACGAGGGGATTTCAGGCCCCGGGGTGGTGGTCGTGGGGGGGGGGCGGGGGGGAGGACAGCATCAGCAAGGGGGAGGCAGGGGGAGCAGGCAGGGGTATGACCATTGGGCTTGCCAGCCTGGCAGCCCTCGGCAAGTCTCATTTCCCGTTTCTACCAGCCCGAAGCCCAGCTGCCCAGACTCAGAACTGGTGGCCGTAGCCCTCAGGCCGGTGTCCTCATTTTACAGGAAGGGACACAGACCCAGAGGGGAAGAGAGGCCTGCCGATGGCCAAACACGTGCTTCATGACCTCTCTTACCCCACACTTCCGTACAGAGTGCCCCCCACCCCACCCCCAGGCCTGGCCAGACACGGGCCCAGGGCCCCCAAACCAGCAGTGAGGACTGAAGCAGGGTCCAGACCACCCATTTCCTCCCCCAGGCTATTATGCCCCATGGTCCCAGGCCTCCTTACTGCCTCGTCCAAGAGGCTTTCCTGCTTCCTATCAGGCCTCCGGTCCATTCTTTTTTTTTTTTTTTTTAACGTTTATTTCTTTTTGAGACAGAGAGAGACAGAGCATGAACGGGGGAGGGGCAGAGAGAGAGGGAGACACAGAATCCGAAACAGGCTCCAGGCTCTGAGCGGTCAGCACAGAACCCGACGCGGGGCTTGAACTCACTAACCGTGAGATCATGACCTGAGCCGAAGTCGGACGCTTAACCGACCGAGCCACCCAGGCGCCCCTCCGGTCCATTCTTAACACATTCCTCCCACATTCATTTACAGGGCATCCGCCATGTCTCCACAGTGTTCTAGGTACCAGCTGTGAGCTGTGCAGGAATCAGACACTGAACAGAATTCACAGCTATGCAGTGTGATGTCCCCGGAGGTGCGTGCTGTGCTGTGAAGACAAATAAAGCAGGGTAAGGGACTAGAGGCGGAGGGAAAGCGGGGTTTCAGGTGAGATGGTCAGGAAAGGTGCCACGGGGACCTGAGGGAAATGAGGGAACAGGTTTCACAACGATGGGGGAGAAGAGCACAGCTGACCCTTGAGGGATGTGGGGCTTTAGGGATGCCATCCCCCACGCAGGTGAGAATCCCCGTGTAACTTCTGACTCCCCCCAGACTGGACCGCCCGGTGCTGACCGATGGCACCGTCGCAATGTGTGTTAGGTTTGTGTTACGTATTCCACGTGTCTGTGTATGTATTTGCATACTGAATTCTTACCATACGGTAAGCTACAGGAAAGGAAATGTTAAGAAAATCACAAGGAAAATACATTTATAGTACTGTACTGTATTTCTCGAAAAATATCTTCCTGTAAGTGGACCCTAGTCGTTCACACAGTTCACATACCCGGGGGTGTTCAAGGGTCAACAGCACTTGGGCGGGTGGGGCGGGGCCTGGAGGCAGGACTTCCCTAGAGGGGTCAGAGCTGAGACCCCACCCCCACCCCAACAAGGTCTCTCCATTTCTACCGCCCCCTAGAAGTGAGCTGGCAGGCGTGGGTGCCCGCGGAGGCCTCTGGCTGCTTCTTCCCTGGGTCTCCCTCTATCAGCGGGGGCCGGCTCACCAGGGGCGCCTGGCTGGACCTTGGCCTTCATCAGGACCATATGCACAGCCGACCTCCTACCTCCCTACTTCTCAATCCCCTCATACATAGTCAACACTCAGGGAGATACCCCCTTGCACAGCTGAGGAAACCGAGGCTCAGAGCCTTTCTCAACACCCTGCACTGCACTCGGGCCAAGGACTCAGCGCGGGGAGGGAAGCGCTTTGCCTCGTGGCCCCTTTGACACTTCTTCATGGGGAGGGATGAGTTCTTCCTGGGTTCCGCGGAGGATGCTCCCGGAACTGGACGGAGAGAAGAGTGGCAACGGCGGACGGAGGTGACAAAGTGTTGTCTCGAGGGACGAGGGTGGGGTGGGGAGGGGGATGGGAGGGCAGAGGGGGCGCAGAATAGGCCCCGAAGGGGTGATGGGAGGGGCTCAAGGACGCCAAAGTGCTGGATGATGTTTGCGGGCGGGGAACGGCCGCGGGGGTTGGGCCTGGAGGAGGCGGGCGCAGGGGCTGAGGGGCGGGGGAGAAACAGCAGACGAGGCGCGGGAGGTCGAAGCGGGCTCAGGGAGGCCGCTGTGGGTAGAGAGCGGCTAGAGAGTGTCGGAGGTGGGCGGGGCCGGAGCGGCCGCGGTCGGTGGGGGTGGGGAAGGAACCCCACCCGCCAGGCTCGGGGCCCTGGAAGCCCGGCCTGGGGCGGGGCCTCATCGGTCGGGGGCGGGGCCTACCGGCCCAGGGAGGGTGGGAGGTGGGGCGAGCAGCGCCGGGGGGCGGGACGGGACGTGCCGGGAGGGGGCGGGGTCTGGAGGGCCGGAGGCGGGGCGGGAAATGGCCGGGGGGCGGGGTCTAGCAGAAGGCGGCGTGGGGGCGGGGCCCGGCGGGCCGGGGGCGGGGCGGAGCCGGGGGCGGGGCGGGGCGGGGCGGGGCGGGGCCGGGCCGGGCCGGGCGGGGCGGGCGGTGGCCCGGAGGCGCGCGGGCGGCCGCGGCGGCGCGGATCTGCGCTCGTTTCCCCGGACTCGGCAGGCGGGCGGCGGCGACGGCGACGGCGGCGGCGACGCGCACAAAGGCGGATTGTGGCTTCACTGGTGCTCGCGGCAGGCGGCGCCGGGGCGGGGGCGGCGGGGCGCGCCGGGGGCCCCGGCGGGCGCGGCGCGGGCGATGAGCCGGGGCCCGGCATGGCCTCTGCGCGGCCGCCGGGCCGGGCCTGCGCCTCGGCGCCCGCGGCCGCGGGGCTCCGGGCCGGGCCGCCCGCCCTCGCCGCCGCCGCCGCCGCCACCTCCCCCGAGCCTGCGGGCGGCGCCGAGGCCGAGGAGCGCTCGCTGCAGCGCATGCTGCGCGCCATAGCGGAGGAGCGCGGCCGTCTCAGCCTGCGCCGGGAGGTCTGCGGCCTCGGTGAGTGGGGTGGGCCGGGGCCGCCAGCGCCGCGGGTGTGCGCGCCTCGGTCTGTGCGTGCGACCCTGTCTCTGAGCCTGTCTCGGTCTCTCTGTGTCTCCGTCTCTGCGCCTCCGTCCGTCTCTGCGTGCGTCTCGGACTCTGGGTCTTTCGGTCTCCGCGTCTCTCTCCGCCTCTGCGTGCGTCTCTGTCTCTGGGTGTCTCCGTCTCTGCGCCTGTCTCCGTCTCTCTGTTAACGTCTCTGCGTGTGTCTCTGGCTCTGCCTGTCGTGGCCTCCTCCATGCGCCCCCCAGGTCTCCACGTATGGGTTTTTCCTGTGTCCCTGTGTGTTGGTCTCTGATTTTGGTCCCAACAGCGGCTCTGCACACTCACGTCTCTGTGTCTCTTCCTCTTTCCCGGGTCACTCGGCGTCTCCCTCTGTCTGTCCCTTCGAGTGTGTCTGTCCATCCTTCTCCTTCCTCTCCGGGGTTGTGACAGGTCCCTTCCTTCTCTGGGAAGCCCTCCCCGGGGCTTCGGTGCCGCTGCAGGGAGTGTGGGCGTGGGATCTGGGGAGACCCTTGGCCCATCACCAGGCGGGGGCGGAACAGGCCCCCAGTGGGCTCTGGGCGGACCTCCCTGTCAGCGTGTCCGGGCCACCGTCCCCCGCTTCCTGAAGCCTTTGTCTTCCGGCACCTCTCCACACTGCCATTTCTTCCTCTCCCATTAGCTCCAACTGGGGACCTGTTGGGCCTTGCCCCCCCCCCCCCCAACCCACCTACTCAGCGGAGGGAGCAGGGACTGCCGCCTCTCTGGGTGTGATCCTGCTTAGCTGAGGCCCTGAGTCCTACCTCTGCTGGTGGGGTGGGGTGGGGGGCACCTGGTATTGTTTGGAAACGCCTGGGGCTGAAGGTGTGGGTGGGGTCTCCCGGAGTGGCTGGGTATGAGGTAATCACTACTGTTGGATCCTGCCCGACCCGAGCCGAGGAGCCCCCTTCCTTGTAGTGTGTGGTTGTCATTTTTTTTTCCATGAAAAGACCCCTCCCTTCTTCGTGCCGGCATGATTTCATACCACATTGTCAGCCAACACCCCCCCTCCCCACCCCAGTCTGAGCTGGGAGTTTCAGAGGGGGTGACAGCGTTGTGAAGGAGGGGATGCCAGCCTTGGAAATTCTACCCTTGCCCCCTTCCTTCACCACTGGGGAGTCCCAAAGTGCCAACATATCCCCTCTAAGGTCACACAGCAGCAGGGACATGGCATCCCTAGGGGTCCGGGCCCCTCAGCAGGCCACACCCTGAGTCTAGAGAGGAGAGGAAATGAATCCGAATCCTCGTTTTTTTTTGTAGTTACCTTAGCAGAAGACTACGTGTCCCCTCAGGAAGCAGGTCCCAGCCCAGCCTGCCCCAGGAATGACCTTTCCTGGAGCGAGGGTGGGGTGCCTTGGAAGTAGGGACGGGCCAGGAAATGGGTTTCTCAGGTTTCTTTTCTGATAAGGCGTCAAGACTCAGTGTTGAGCAGACATTGAGGGACCCTCATGAGTTCATTCTAGCGTTCACTGAGCACCTACTGTGTGCCAGGCTGCGTGCCAGGCCCACCTGCCACCTGGCCCAGGATGTCTGGGATGGGAGGGGTCTGACGGACCATCTGCTCCAAGCCCCTCCGCCCAGTTTGCTCCCAAGCTCCAGGCAGCCCCTCCCCACCTCTCTGAGCACCTTCTCTCCTCTGCCAGGCCCCGCCCCCAGGAGCCCAGGGGGCCATTCCCTGAGGCCGATCCTAATGAATTCTAGCACCTGACATTTCCGGAGCTGCTCACCCTGTGCCAGGGCCTTTATGCGCTCTGTCAGTTCCATTCTGACTTGGCCTGATAGGAGTGTCATCTCAGTTTCACAGATGAGCAGGAGGTTCTGGGAGGGGGGAGGCTTGCCCAGGGAAAGCCAGTGAGGAGGTGGCAGAGCTGGGGTTGACCTGTGGCCAGTCTGACAGCAGAGCCTGCTGTGTCCCTCCACTGCTCCCCAGATGTCCCTGGCCGGGCCTCGCCGTGCCTGTCGCCCTGCATCTGGGGGAGGAGAAATGCCCCGTAGTTCCCGTGTCTCCTCTCCGGGCACGCGGTCCCCACTCCCACACCCTTCCCCCCCCTCCCCTCCTCCCTCCTGCCTTACCCACCCCCCAACCCCCGTCCTGAACTCCTGAACTCCTGAACTCTGTCCCTGTGGCGCTCTGATGCTCTGTGCTTTTATGCCCGCTCTCTTCTCCTCCCGGAAGGCCGCCCCTACTCCCCTGCTCCACGCACACCTACAGGGGTCTCTCCAGGCCTCAGCTCCAATGCCACCACCCTAGTGGCCCCACCTCCCCTTCCTGTGCCACTGCCTAGGCTCTTTGTGCCCGATGCATGTCTTCTGGATCATCAGGCTGATTGTGGCGCCGTAACAGTCTGTGTGACCGTGTCCCCGGTTAGCAAGCGAGCCCCTTGAGGCCACTGCCCAGTCTGTGACTCCTCAGTGCCCAGCACAGGGCACGTGCAGAGCAGGTGCCCAGTAAACATTTAGCAGCACCAGGGAGAGGCTTTCTGGACGAGTAAATAAGGGTATGGGTGTATAGAGAGTAGGCTCTTAGCCTCTTAGAAGGGTGCACTTTGTCCCTCTTTCATTTTTCACGAGAGAAATGCTGTGTTCAGAGAGGGCCAAGCTGAATAGTGACCTAATGCCAGAGTAGAGTCAGGACCCAGTGGGTGGCCTGCCCACCCAGAACGCCGCCCCCAAAGAACCTTCGCGTGTCCAGCAGATCGCCCGGCCCTTTCTTCTCCACTTCACAGCTGTGACAACCTGTTACGTTCCTGCATTTTAAACCTCCCAGATTGTTGCCGTGGTTGTTCAATTAAAGCTGAGGCTCTTGAGAACCATGCCATGTTCTCTGAGGTTGTTTTGAAGGTGTGAGGGAGCCTCTGGTGGAGACGCTTGACCCTAGACACACTGTTGTCATTTCTGAGTCACAGCGTCTGTCTAAGATGGGAGAAAGCGACTGCTTCTCCCCCCCCCCCCCCGCCCCCGGGGCTTGGGCTCTCTCCCGGGCCCTGGACGTCAGCTGAAGCGTCCCGTACCGGGAAGGCTCCCTCTCAACAGAGGCAGCACCCCGCTGACGTTCAATGGGGCCGCGTGGACTTGACCTGGCCCCGGGGTCTGGTGTGCACCGTGGACAGGCGCTGGGAGGGGAGGGGCCTACATCGTGCTGAATGTCTTTGGGCTCTGCCTGGGCCGAACACCTTTCAGAGCGGCTCTGCCTGGACCGATGTCCCCTTTTAGGTGGCCTAGGGCATTCTCTCTCTGGCCGGGAGTGCTGGGGGGGGGGGGCGGGGAGAGGAGTGTTCCGTGTTCACTGTTTCCTTTTATTCTTGAAATTGTCCTATAAGGTGGGTATCGGTACGCTCTTCTCTTTGTCCTGAGGACCAGATGCAAGTTTCGAGGTGAAGTAATGTGTCCCCGGGTCCGTGGCTCGTAAGTGGCAGGATGTGTCTGAGCCTTAGCTCTCAGCGGCGTTGGGACCCACCCATACCTGTCCTCAGGGTGCTGGTGGTCCAGTCATCTCAGGTGTGCGCAGGTGGATTGAGGAAGGGCCCAGGTGGAGGCATGAGAGGTTCCCTCAGGGGCCACAGAGGAGGGAGCCACCACGGCTGCTCAGGGGCATTGTGCAGTGTGGGGCCTTTGAGAGGGGCCACGGCAGGGCAGGACTTGCCTGGGCGGAGGGGGGGAGGCTGGCCCGGCTGGAAGGAGAGTGGAGGCTGCAGCAGTGGTCTGGGCCCTCGGCCCGGCCTCGGGGGGTTTTGTGGCCATTGACTTGGGCTGCCTGCCCTGTGCCCGTCGCACGGCAGCTGCAGTCACGCCCATGGGGGTAGGGTCTGTTGGCACCCCATTTTGCAGGTGAGAAAAGCAAGCTTCAGGAAGCCAGGCGACTCACCCAAAGTCATGTCGCTGGGAGGTGGCAGAAGTGGGATTTGTGGCGTTCCAGCTGCGGCCCGTCAGATGCCGGTAGCCATCCTGCAGGGGGTTCGTGGAATGAGCCAGAAGGAATGAAGTGGGGAAACTGCCTTCCAGGGAGCCTGCCAACCTGGCCCTTTCTCATTTTGCTAGGTGCGGCGTAGCTGGGCATCGGGGGGGGGGGGGGTTAGCGGGAGGTGTGCCTGGAAGGGAAGACCGGGGCGGGGCTGAGCCTCTGTGAAGTGGCCACCCAGAGTCTGTGGCGTCACGGGAATTGCAGGAGAAGTGACAGCTTCACGGGCAGCGTGAGGAGCAAATGAGACAGGGCAGGTCCAGACCCTACACGGAGTCGGACCCCAGCCTTGCTTTTGCTGTTGCTGTTACAGAAGATACAGAGCACCCGGGCCGGTGCCCGTGCGTGGAATTGGGGTTGTGCTTGTGCGGTCCCTGAGGACAGTTCCCCGGGGTTCCCTGGGGCCCCAAGCCCTCCAGCCTAACCGAGGCAGGCTGGGCCGGGTCTGGGCCCGTGCTGTGGGGAGGAAGTGTAACCGTTTGCGTGGTGAGCGGTGCCTCTTTCGGTTCCTGGGCCTATTTTTAAGGCCTGTGGGTTCCGGCCTCTGTCTGTTTCTGGGGCTGGAGGAGGCCGCCCTGTGGTCTCTCCTGAGGCAGGGACTCTGTGTCCTTTCAGGGAAACCTGAGGACTTTGGACCTCACACTTCAGAGACCAGGCAAGGGGCGCCTGAGGGCTCAGTCGGTGGAGTGTCCGATTTTGGCTCAGGTCATGATCTCGCGGTTCATGAGTTCGAGCCCCACATCGGGCTCGCTGCTGTCAGCACAGAGCCCACTTTGGATCCTCTGTTTCCCCCCCGCCCCTCCCCCACCTGTGCGCGTGCACTCTCTCTCTTTCAAAAATAAATACACATTAAAAATAAATAAATAGGGGCGCCTGGGTGGCGCAGTCGGCTAAGCGTCCGACTTCAGCCAGGTCATGATCTCGCGGTCCGTGAGTTCAAGCCCCGCGTCGGGCTCTGGACTGATGGCTCAGAGCCTGGAGCCTGTTTCCGATTCTGTGTCTCCCTCTCTCTCTGCCCCTCCCCCGTTCATGCTCTGTCTCTCTCTGTCCCAAAAATAAATAAACGTTGAAAAAAAAAAAAAATTAAAAAAAAAAAATAAATAAATAAATGAGGAGACCAAGGGTCACATCTGCAGGGCTGTCTCTGCAAGGCAAGAGTGTGAGAGGTTGTGTGGCCTGCCCAGGGTGGGTGCCGTGGCCCCTCATGGCCATATTTGCCTCCTTCCCTGAGCCTGGAAGCCTCGGGAATACCCGCTGAGCCGTGAGGCCACTCAGGAGACTCTGCACGCAGGATACTTGTTAAAAAAACAGCCTCAGACGCCCAAAACCAAAATTTTTTTTTTCCATTGAAAAAGTGTTCCACGCACATTACAGAAACTGGAAAATTTAAGAGGATGGGAAAAAAAAAAATCACAGTTCCAATCGTGCAGAGACGACCGTTAACTTTGCAAAGTCTTGCTTTCCAATCCTTCTAAAGCCTTCTTAAGGAATACTCGACATTCCAGACACAAAGTTTCCTAGTCACGCTTTCTTACTCAAAACTCCTGAAGCATCTTCCGTGTTGTTCAAACGAAACACCGTCGCAACGACCGCAAGGTCATTGGGTGGCTGTGCCCTCGTTTCCCGGATTGGTCTTACCTCGTGGGAAACTTAGCTTGGATCCAGGTTTTCAGCCGGCCTCCTGGTTTGGGCTCAGGCAGCAGAACGTCCTGTGGGTCACAGCCCGGCCTGGGGAAGCCGGATGGACAGGAAGGATCCGGAAGTCCACCGGCCCGACCCTGTGTCTGCACAGACAGCGGGGTGAGGCTCAGAGAGGACCCTGCCACAGGTGGACCACAAGGGGCAGGGTGCCTGATCTGACCCACCTGTAGCCCCCCGCACAGGTGAGAGAGAGAGCTGATTAGCGACAGGGCAGAGGCAGAGGCTCCCTTATCTTCCGTTTGCAGTGACAGGGCCAGGACGTGTGACGGGGAGTAGCTCAAGTGCACCCCTTTCAGGGCCCCCGTCGGCTACAGACGGGGGCTGGGATGTTGCTTTTGGACCTACAGGTAAGGGGTTGGAGCGGCTGGAGTTGAGCCCGCAGCGGTGGGGGCCAAGGTCGGGGGCCACCCAGCTTGGAAGGAGCCTTTGCCCAGCCCAGGCTGGGCGGCAGGAGCATCAGCTCAGTTAGAGAGGGACCCCCTCCTTTTAAAAAGGGAGTCCTGGGGCGCCCGAGTGGCTCAGTCGGTTAAGCGTCTGACCCTTGCTTTCGGCTCAGGTCATGATCTCACGGTTCTTGAGTTCGAGCCCCAAGTAGGGCTCTGCGTTGCCGGTGTGGAGCCTGCTTGGGATTCTCTCTCTCAGAATAAGTAAAGAAACTTTGAAAAAAAAAAATAAGTAGAAGGGAGTCCCGTGTCTGACATGACATGAGACAAACATCCGGCCAGCTTGAGTTTTTAAAAGAATATAGGGGCGCCTGGGTGGCTCAGTCGGTTGAGCGTCCGACTTCGGTTCAGGTCACGGTCTCACGGTTCGCGGGTTCGAGCCCCGCGTCGGGCTCTGTGCTGACAGCTCGGAGCCTGGAGCCTGCTTCGGATTCTGTGTCTCCCTCTCTCTCTGCCCCTCCCCCACTCATGCTCTGTCTCCCTCTCTCTCTCTCTCTCTCTCTCTCTCTCAAGAATGAATAAACATTTAAACAAATTAAAAATATATATATATATACATATATATTTCCCTCCCTTGAACGACCAGCAAATACTTGAAAAATGTCTGTTGGCAAAGCAGAGAAGAGGGGGCTTAGTTTTCAGGTTTTTGTCTTGGTGGTGGAGTTGTTGTTCCTGTTTATCTTTCAGGTAAAACCCCTTTGCTTTTGGATGTGCTTTGAAAAATCTTGAAAAACGCCTTTTAGACTTGGGTTTCTTAAGACAGTGCGGAGGCAGGATCCTCTCCCTCCCTCGCGGAGGAGGGAAACGCTCCCTCTGCCTGGGTCTGGCCTCACCCTGTCTGCTGGAGATCTGCGCCTCTCTGTGGCCCTTGGTGGGGGGGGGGGTGGCTCTCCGGCCACTTCCTGACCCCTTGACAGAATCAGTGCCCCTGCCACTCCGCCAGTCCCACCAGTCCCGTGCCGCTGCTCTCCCTGCTCTGTGTGTGGCCTCCCCTCCCTCGCCCCCGCCCTGCCAGGCCTCCCTTCCCTCCTGGGTTGTCAGTGCTGTGGCAGCTCAAGGTGGGCTGACCAGCCCAGGGAGGGGGTGGTGGAGGTGGTGTGGGTGATGGGTGGATGGATAGGTATCCAAGGGGTGCTGGGGAGGGGTGTCCCTTGAGTGGGCCTTCCTCACGGAACTGTCTGCCTGGCAGAGACCAAAAGTGGGGAAGAGGGCAGAGAAGATTCAGAATTTAATTTTTCCGAAGTGCTGTGCTGCTTTGGGGAAACCACTGCGGCTCTCTGTTCTCCTGGCAGGGTAGGACCGATTTTGTTGTGCCTCCACCTAGGGCAGAGGTCAGCCTCCAGACCCAGAGTGTCGGAGAGTGTCACGGAGGCTGCCTGTGACAGGCGACAGAGCCCGGGGTCGAATCCAGACTGTGGGCAAGGCCCTTCTCCCCTCTGGCTCTCAGTTTCCTCTTGCATCAAATGAGGGAAGGAAGGTTGACCTGGAGTAGCGTTCTCAGCCCGCAGCGCCCGGACGTGTGTTCACCAGGCCGCAACGCCACTGCCTGACACCGAGCAGGGCCACTGACACCGCCTCAGGGAGCTCGGTGCCACTGGGGTGCCGTGGCTCAGGACGGCAGGAATGAGATGGGAAGAGGCAGAAACGGGAAGCGTCACGGATCCCACCCCCCAACAAGGCGGAAACGAGGACCCTGTCCTTCTGCCACCCGGGGCCCCGGCCTCGCCCTCAGGCTGCAGCCTTCATGACCAGCAGGTCCCCAGCTGCGTTTGCGGGGCCTCCCTGGGTGATGCCAACACGGTGCCACCTGCCCGATTCCAGATTCCTCCCGACCCCAGGAGGAGGGGAGCGGCCCCCACGCGGCGGGGCTCCGCGCAGCTGCAGGGCGCAGGGGTGCGGGCCTGTCTGCGCGGAGGCGCTGCGCCCGGGAGCCCGCCGGGGAGGCCACGAAGCCCGCTTGCTCCCGCAGAGGGTGGCCCCGCACAACCCTGTGGCAAGGGGTGTTCGCCCCATTGGCAGGTGAAAACGGCGAGGCCCAGAGAGGCCGGGGCGCTTTGTTCAGGGTCGCGGAGCAGCGAGGGCGGGACTCGAGGCTGTGGCCTGTGCGCTCTCGCGCTCGGACGCGCCGTCTCCCCAAGGGGAGGCGTTTGGCACCCACTCACCCAGTGGCCTCGCCCGGTCTGGTGTGTGAGCAGGAGCCGGGCCGCCTGGTTTCCACAGTGAGGGGAAGGGGATCGCGACACGGAGACGGATGTGGGACCGGCCCCTCCTGAGCACGCGGCTGTGCGGCCCAGGGCCGTGACCCAGACCAGGGGGGGGGGGGAGCAGGCCCCCCCGGGGGGCTGGGGAGGGTGCGTTGGGCGCGTCCGTGCGCTAGGGGACGTTGGCATCGGTGCGCAGAATGGATGCCGTCATGTGGCCTTGAGTCCCTCTCGCCAGGCTGTGTGTTCGCAGGGATACAGTGCTTGGAGCGGGCGGGCTGTGGACGCCTTGCAGGGCTGACCTAGGCCTCTGGGGCTCTGTGACCTGCCCCCACCCAGGTAGCCTGTGGAGGTGGGGCCCTGGGCCGTGGCCAGGGCCACGAGCAAGTGGTCTCCTGCCCAGGCAGCGGGGTGGGGCGCAGGTGGGCGCGAGGGTGGCCGGTCACAGCTCCGGTCTGGGATGGGGCACCTTGTGCGTGCGTCTGGGAGCCTCGGTGACCCTGCAGAACCGCAGCTTGTCTCATAGGCTCTGTTTTAATGTGTCAGAGCGAAGCAGTGAGTCAGGAGTTCGAACAAGGCCACAGCAATGACGAGCTCACAGGAGATGGAGCTTTGAATGTGCGGCTACTCTTGGGCCATAAGTGCTCCGGCAGGATCGAGGTATCTGGGAGCAGTTTGTGGGGAGTGAGGTGTGGCGTTGAGTGACAGTGGCCGCGGGGCATTTGCAGGCGCTGCCGTTCTGGAGAGTCCGGAGGATCGCTTTTGGGAACCTCGGGCCAAGGACCCCTCGGGCGGACGCCCTGCCCCGTGAGAGCGACCTGGCGGTCAGGGTCAGGGTTTATTTTTCACTATGCCCGGGGCCTCATGCAGAGCCCGCTCTCGGAGCCGGTGGTGATCCGCCCTGGCATAGATTCCAGTCCCAAGGCCCAAGGCCCATTATGGCCCTTCTGGGTAACCTGGGTCAGGTGCCTCTGTTTCCCGCACCGTGAAGCGGGTCATTAGGGGGATCCCGGATGTGACGGAGGGTTGTAAGCGCGCTTCGAGGATTTCACAGCGCCGTGCATGTGTGAGAAGGGGTCGGGAGTAAAGCGCTTGCTGGTGGAGGCTCTGGGCGAGCGTCAACGCTTCCTTCCGTGGTGTCTGTCCTCTGAGCCAGCTGGAAGCCGGAGGTCGGTCATCGTGACGTATTTATTTGTTCAGCCTTCGCTGGTGCCTGCTGGGGGCCCCACCCTGTGCTGGGTACTGGGTCATCCTGCCAGCAAGGTGTCTCGTCCTGGAGGGGAGGGACACCCAGGCAGGTGTGTGGAGCCGGCGTGCCGAGGCCGTGGCCTAGAGCTAGGAGCGCAGCTCGGAAGGCAGCCCCGGGCAGGAGTCTGGTCCTGCCGCCTACTTGGAACTTGACGTCAGACGGGTGACTCGAGCTGCGAGCTTCACGGTCCTCATCAGCTGAATGGAAGCAGTGACTTTACCTCACAGGGTGCCTGAGCTGGAGTGTGCATCGGAGGCGGAAGGGATCAGGTGCTCGGGTGCAGGTGGCCTGGGGCGGTGGGGGGGGGGGTGACAGCTGCGGTGTCAGCACAGACAGGCTTGAGACCAGCACGGCCGGGGGCAGAGACCCTACGGTGGGGGGACTGGCGGGCTGAGGCTACGTTGGAGTTTGGCCAGGGAGGAAGGGCGGGGGACCACACTGCAGACTTTGGGGGGGCTGTCTGGAGGGCCTGGCTCATATGGTGAGGAGGACGGGGAGCCGGGCAGGGGTGTGGGGCCTCACCCGATCTGGCCGCCTTGCGTCACCGAAACCCCATGCTTCCCGGAGGACTGGCCAGGCCCGTGGGATCCCTCACGTGGGGACCCGTCTGACCAGTGCTTCCCCTTCCAAGGGCCTCGTCACCACAGCCGGGCACCCCCGCAGCTCCTTTGTTTGTCTTCTGTGCCCCGAGGCAGGGTCTTCAGCCCTCTAGGAGCACTGAGAGGCACGAGTTGGTGAAAGGCCTATTGAGGGGCCACAGAGGCCTATTCATCCCGCCGCCCCGGCTGCAGGGGTGTGGGGGTGGCCAGGGGCCAAGGTCTCCCTGGGACTCTCCCCAAAGAGGCTAGTTGACCTCCCACCTTTGGGAGGGGGCCAGGCGGAGCAGAGGCGTGCTCTCAGGAGGCCCCTCCCCACAGCAGAGAGACTCCGCCCCACTCCCTCCCCGCCCAACCCTTCAGGGCTCCCCTGGCCCCTGCCAGCGTGGAGGCCCGGAGGCCCCATTCAGTGGGATCCTCTCCAGCTCTGGCTCCCACTGGGCGTCTTTACCCCTGGGCCCCTTCCCCAGCCGGCCTCACCGGGCATCGCCCACAGGGGGGCCTTGAATGTTCTTCCCCTGCCCTCGCCCACTTAACCTGTAGGTTTGAGCCCTCACATGAAATCTCTCCTCGGGGGAGCCTCCCTAGTGCTCCTGACCCTTACCGAGGCAGTATTAACACTTGTGTGTGTGTGTGTGTGTGTGCGCGCGCGCGTGGGTGAGTTGTGGATAAATCCTCCCTCCCCTGATGCTCCGGGGGGCAGGGGCCGCCCCACACCCCGCACTGAGCATCTAGCCCCTACGAGTGGCACCCCATGCCTTTTGGCTCCAGATTAAACAAGGTGTGGATGGGAGTGACCTTGGACAACCGTGTCTTCACTGGTAAATAAAACCTGCTTCACACAGTGTTAACGTCGGCAATACAAGTATTCAGCACAGTGCCCGGCACTCGGTGAACCCTCGGTGTTATTTCAGTTCAGAAGTGTTTATAAATGTACGACAGAGTATGTGACAACCAGGAAGAGTCATTCCAGCACTCTGAACACGAACCACCGTGGGCCTTTGGTTTACTTCCTTCAGTCTGTCTTAGGCTTATTCATTTGCTTATTTGTGAGGGGGGGAGGGGAAGAGAGAGAGGGAGAGGGAGAGAGAGAATCCCAAGCAGGCTCTGCGCTCTCAGCTCAGAGCCCGAAGTGGGACTCGATCTCACAAACCATGAGGTCCTGGCCTGAGCCGAAACCCAGAGTCAGACATCTAACCGAATGAGCCACCCAGGCGCCCCTTCTGTGACTTTGAGAACAGAACACGCTCAGGGCACTGAACTCGAAGGGTATGAGGAGAGTCATCGTGAAGAAGGCCCTTTTCTCTGTAGCCCGTCTTGGGACGCCGTGGTGGCACCAGCGAGGGCGTGAATAACGCTTGCTCACCCGCCAGCGTCCTGGGGAGGGCTTCCCGTGTATCCGCTCATTAAAACCCCCAGCAACCCCGAGAGGTGGTTTCCATTCTTACTGTGGTTTTACAGGTGGAAAACAGGGGCCTGGGGTCTGCCAGGCACCGGCCAGAACCGCTGGAGCCCGGCGCCCGCCCTCCTGTGCCTCGGAGCGCCAGCGTTCGGTCGCCGCCGGCTGTCCCGTTAGCAGGGGGGACCCCTCGGGCTGCTTTGCTGCTCACTTGATCCTGGAGACCTTTCCTCACTGGCACAGGTAGAGCTCTTTCCCTTCTCGTGGAACAGCCGCATCGCAGCCCACTCTGTAAACGATCTCTGACCTCTGTCGTGACTTCCCTGTTGAGGGGACCATTCCAGTATTTCGCAAAGGGCTACAATCAGTTACATTATTTGGGGCAAACCCTCGGGAGGAGAATTGCTGGGTGGAAGGTATGAGCATTTGTGGTTTTTGTCCCCCGCCGTGTCCGCGGAGATCGTTACCCGTTCCCCTTCTGCTGCCGGACGCGAAGTCCTGTTCCTCGGCATCGCCTTCACCCGGGGGTGTTGTCAGGTGTTTAGATTTTTGTAGATCGAAGAGGCGAAAAGTAGACGTTTGTGGTTTTCATGTGACATTCCTGTAATTGTGTAAGTGGAGCCTGTTTTCACGTTTGAATCTCCCCTCGCCGTTTGGATCTGCCTTTGCTTTGCATCCTGTTTCATTTTGTGTGCATTAGGTGAAACTTGTTATTTATTAGGGAAAATCAACCTCAGTTAAGCGGTCCAGTAATTTCGGGGCGCCTGGTGGCTCAGTCGGTCAAGCGTCTCATTTCAGCTCAGGTCATGATCTCCCAGGCCGTGAGTTCGAGCCCCACATTGGACTCTGTGCTGACAGAGCGGAGCCTGCTTTGGATTCTGTGTCTCCCTCTCTTTCTGCCCACCCCCCCCGCCCCCAACGCTCACTCTCTCAAAAATAAATAAACATTAAAAAATGAAAAAAAAAAAGAGTTCCAGTAATTTTTCTGGTGTGTGTTTTCTTTTGTTTATGATGCATGTGGTGCTTTTTTGTCCCCCCATAGAAATATTTTATTTTTATGTAGTTTGATTAATCTTTTCTTTGAAATCTTATGCGGTCTATTTAGAGAGGCTTTTTCATCTCTGAGAATAAAAAAAATGCTCTCACAGTTAATTTATTGATTTTTTTTTTACGATTTTACTTTTAACATTAAAAGCTTTGATCTTCTGGAGTTTATTTTGGTTGAGCACAGACCCAGCCTCGTTCTTTTTCCTTAGCCTGCCAGTTGCCCCAAGACCAGTTGCTGAAGAGTCGGTCTCCAGCCTGCTGGTTTGAAGCGCCATGTTTACAGAAACTAAATTCCGGTGTGTTTTTTCCGTGTTTGCTTTCTGTGTTCTTCCCTTCATCTGTCTGCTAAGTGCTATCACCGTGTTGCTTTCACTAACCAGTTCGTTCATGTCACTTGCTTATTCAGTTAGCCAATATTTATTGCTTCCCGTAGGCTGAGCACTCTTCTAGGGACTAAGCATGCAGCCGCGAACAGTATGATCACAGGGGGAAAATATTCATACCTTCACGGAGCTTACGTTCTCATGGGGCATCTCTGTCCTCCTAGGGGCAGGTGTTGGCAAAGCGTGGGCCAGTTCTGGCCTGATGCCTGTTTTTGTGTAAATAAACTTGTGTTCGAACATAGCCATGCCCATTTCTTCACATGTCGCTCTGGGTGATTTTATAGTTGAGACAGGACCATATGGTCTGCAGAAGCTAAAGTATTTTCTGTCTGGACCTTTTCAGGGAAAGTGTGTTGACTCCTGTCCTAAGGAGAGGCTGAGAGCAAAGTAAATACATAGGTAGAATATGGATGATGTGCTACAGTGCCAGGTTCAGGAAGCTGGAGAGGAGATGTTGGGGTGGGGTTTGCAGGTTTTAGTCGGGTCAAGGGCTTGGAAAGGCTTCCCCGAGAAGGTAGGTGTTTGAGTGAGGTGTTGGAGGGAGGCCAGGAAGCACCTGATGGGAGATTCGGAGGAAGTATCCCCCGCAGGGAGGATTTTAAGCAGGGAAGGGACAAGAACTGATTTCACAGGACCAGTTAGAAAGCCGTACCAGTAACGAAGGCCGGCAGGCGGTGGTGGCTTGGGCCCTGGTGGAACAGTGGTTCCTGAGAGATGGTTGGATCCCAGGTTTGTGAGAAGATGGAATCCATGAAATGATACAAAGTCACAGTGGCAGGGAAAACAAAGGAAGCAATGGTAGAAACGAACAAATGTGTACATTAACAAACCTGCCCAAGAAAATGATGGAAAAGTTTTTGTTGGAGTCAGCTTCTGGTTGAGACGGTAGCCGGAAGGTGATGCAGGGCCGGGACGTTTCTCGGTTTGTTTTCTAGCATCCGGTGAGCCTCGACGTTGTATTTGCCACAAGTCTGTGGGTTAACAGGTCCCCGCTCTCTCCTCTGTTCTTGACCTCGCTGGTCAGTTTCGGTCCTGCAGGTAGACCTGCGCGAGGCGGGCGAAGGCACCCCACGGCCCCGGGCAACACCAAAGGGTGATGATGGGTGGTTGGGGCTGTTAGTAGTGCCTGAGGGTTTTTAGCTTTTTCCGGTGTGGTTTTTAACAACGATAGGAACTCTGTCCCCACATGGTTCTTCCCGAAGTGTCCTGGCCGTTCGCGCTAATTCGGACACATTTCTCTTGGCATTTTCTATTGGCTCATGTTAGATTACCAAGTCGCTCCCTCTGTGATTTGAATATTCCCAGCTAAGATCTCAGCGAACCTGTCAATTATTCAAGTCTTTGAAAAAAACTCTGAACGGAGCATTTCTTCCCGTTACACCTTCTGCCTGGATTTATACTTATGACTTCTAGTGTTTGAATCATTTTTCAGTTGAGTGTTTTGCATTTTCCAAGTCAGGTATAATGTCATCTGTCGGTCATGATAATTTTACTGGACTTTCACGATTTCTATTCTTAATATTTTGGTTGTCTAATTGCAGTGTCTAGTATCTTATCTAGTACCTAATTATACTGGATTGTGATAATACTTAATTTGTCTCCAACTTTTTCTACTTGAGCTGTAGACCATGTTTAAGGATCTACTCATTCATTCCTATTTTATGGAGAATTAAAATTTTTTTTAACGTTTATTATGTATTGAGAGACAGAGAGAGACACAGAGCATGAGCAGGAGAGGGGCCAAGAGGTGGGGAGGCACAGAACCCGAAGCAGGCCCCAGGCTCCGAGCTGTCAGCACAGAGCCCGACACGGGGCTTGAACTCATAGACTGTGAGATCATGACCTGAGCCGAAGTTGGTCGCCCAACCAACAGAGCCACCCAGGCGTCCTGAGAAATTTTTTTTTTTTTTAATTTTTTTTTTCAACGTTTATTTATTTTTGGGACAGAGAGAGACAGAGCATGAACGGGGGAGGGGCAGAGAGAGAGGGAGACACAGAATCGGAAACAGGCTCCAGGCTCCGAGCCATCAGCCCAGAGCCTGACGCGGGGCTCGAACTCACGGACCGCGAGATCGTGACCTGGCTGAAGTCGGACGCTTAACCGACTGTGCCACCCAAGCGTCCTGAGAAATTTTTTTTTAAATCAAAAAGGGTATTGTATTTTACTGAATGTTTTCTCAGAACCATGGAAATGATCACGTGTTATTATTATTATTATTTTTGATCTGTCAATATATAGTGCATATATGGATGGATTTCCTAATATGGGACCGTTTTTGTATTAGATTAAATCCTGCTTGGAAATGGCATATACTTTTTAATATTGCTTCGAAGATTTTTGTGTCGCTGTCCACAAGCCTGTGCCTTCCTGCGTGCGCATGTATATGCATGCACTATTTTTGGAATCAACATTATGCTGCCTTGTTAAAAAGAATTTGCAGATTTCTTAGGCTCTAAAAATGTATGAGTCGCACTGGAACTAGCTGTTTCTTGAGGCTCTGGTAGAATTGCCCTCTCAAAAACATCTCTTGGCCTGCTACTCGAAGTACCTTTTTTAGAAGTGGCTCTCGGACAGTTTTCTCCGTTGTAATACACGGTTCTCATTTTTAATGGCTGTGAGTGTTTTACTCGGGGTGTTGTTACAACGGCTTGCTTATTAAGCCACGTGGTTTAATGGTCTTAAAGTGGACGGGGGTGATTTCAAGGAATGCCTCCCAAAATCTAATTCACGATTTTTCAAAGGTCTGGTCAGTGGACAATAATTTGCCGGAGGCAGGGGAAACAGTTGGACCCCTTGGGAGCTGACGGCTATGAGTTCTTCCCATATGGCCCATCGTCATTATTCATGGATCGGTATTTGGAAATTCACCTGCTTGCTAAAATTTATTGGTGGCCACCAAATCGGTACTTACGGTGCTTTTGTGATTAATTGCAGACATGCGCACAGTGGTGAAAAGTTTGAGTTGCCTGACGGGTGCAGGTTACCCCCCCCCCGAGGTCGAACAAGGTGACATTCTGCTTCTGCCTTGTCTCAGCTCATACGGTACACGAGTGTCCTTTTGCGGTCGATTTAGTGCCTGTATTTTGCATTTTTGTGCTTTGTGTTGGTGATTTTGCTGTTGAAAACAACACCAAGGGGCGCCCGGGTGGCTCAGTCGGTTGAGCATCTGACTTCAGCTCAGGTCGTGATCTCATGGTTCGTGAGCTCGAGCCCTGCTCCCAGTGAGCCCCACTTCTCTCTCTCTCTCTCTCTCTCTCTCTCTCTCTGCCCCTCGTTCACGTGCGCCCCCATCTCAAAAAATAAAAATAACAAATAAAGCAACCCCAAGCATAATGCTTCGGTCTGTCTGGTCCCAGGCATGAGAAGGCTGTGACGGGCCCTTGTGGAGGTCTGTGTGTTAAGTGAGCTTCGCTCAGGCGCAAGTTACTGTGCTGTTGGCCTGCGTTCGGTGTTGACGAATCGACAATGTATCAAATCAGGTGTCCTGAAACAAACACACATAAAACAAGGTTGCGTGTTGATTGGTGGACGACAGTGTGTCCAGAGGCTTGCGGAACCTAACTGGGTGGGTAGCCCCTTAGGGAGCGCTGGTGTGGCCCCGCCAACCCCGTGCTGGGGTGACAGTGTGACCCCGCTGACCCCACGCTGGGTGACCCCACTGACCGCGTGCTGGCGTGACATGGCCAACCCCGTGTTTCTGGCTACTTTAAAGAACATAACGGGGCGCCCGGGTGGCTCTGTCAGTTGGGCATCTGACTTCGGTTCAGGTCATGGTCTCACTGTCCGTGAGTTCGAGCCCCGCGTTGGGCTGTCTGCTGACAGCTCAGAGCCTGGAGCCTGTTTCAAATTCTGTGTCTCCCTCTCTCTCTGCCCCTCCCCCACTCACGCTCTGTCTCTGTCCCTCACAAATGAATACACGTTAAAAAAAAAATTTAAAAGATGCTGCTTTAGGACCCCGGGCCAGCAGGGGAGGTGGCCCTCGGGCGGGGGGGCTGTCTGCAGTGTTGCCCGGGTGAGTGGCCCAGCATCAGGGGCTGCCTGTCTCCCATAAGTCCCTCCACTGGGTTCAAGGGTCCTGAAAACCCGCTGGCGAAGGAGACAGGGACACAGGGACGGGGAGAGTGTTGCAGGTGAGGGAGCTCCCTGCTGGAGTGGCAGCTGCCTGACTAGTGACCCAGGGGATCTCTTGCTGGGCAGGCCTCGGGAAAGGCCACGTTGCTGAGAGAGATGTGCAAAGCAGCAGCGCAGAGGGTCCCCACGAACCCATGTGTGGATGGAACTTTACAGCTTGCAAAGGACGCTCTGTTGGCCTCTCACCCCGTCCTCACCGTCGGTTCCGGGAGGGTGGCAGGTGAGACCCATCTTACGGACGGAGTCACTGAGGTTCAGAGAGGTTGCGTGAATTGGCTGCCTGGCTAGTGCGGAGTAGAGCTGGGACCTGAACTTGGGCGTGCCTGCAAATTCTGACACCGCGCGGTGCCTCCAGGAGCCAGAATTCTCGCCCAGTCTGGACTCTCGACCCTAGCTTTGGACTTGGAGCGCGAGGTCTCCGAAGACTGGCGGGGGGAGGGGGGGGTCCCTTCTCCACCCCCGTCCATTCTCTCTCTCTCATCAGCCCTATGACATTCACCAAAAGTTGTACCTTCACGGGAAAAGGGGGTGTCCTCTTCCTGTTAGCAATACTGGAAATCAAATACAAGCAGAAAGGAAAAGATAGTCCCTATCGGGTCCAGCAGCTCCCGTCACTCTCGTTGGTACTTCCTTGTGGCCCCCCAGCTCTGGTCAGCGTGTCTGCGGCCGAAGCCCTGGGCTCTTCCCCGAACGTCGGATTACACGCCATCCTGGACCCGCTACAACTTTTTATTGACGTTACTGGGGCCTAATTCACGTAAAACAAACTGCACGTGTGTAAAGCGGAAGCCCCGATGGGGTTCGTGGCTGCGCGTACCTGGGGAGCCACCACCACGAGAGGCAGAACGTGTGGGGACACTGGCCGTTTGCTGCTTGTCCCTGCAGGCAGAAACCCGCGTAGCCGTCTACGCTTGTCTTCGGCAGGTCTGGAGATTCATCCCTAGCATTGTGTGGGTCAGAGTTTGTTTTTACTTTCAGTAATAGGCCACTGACTTGGCTGTGTCACGTGGGTCCGTTTTCCTGGCCTCCAGTTTGGGGCTGTCACGAATAAAGCTTCTAGGAATATCTGTGGCCCGGTGTTTACGTAGACACGTCTCATCTCTTGGGTGAGTACCTAGGAAGGGCTCAGTCGGTGGCAAACACGTATGTTTGTAAGACCCCGCCAGTTTTTGTAAGTGGGATTTTTGTAAATACCAACCCTGCCCTCTTAAAAATGACAGCTCGTTCTTTGTCATGGATTTTTCATTACCAGTGGGATTAATGTTTTCCCACATTTTTGTTAACTGGTTATGCTACCTCTTTGGGTGTTTCGCCCATGTAGCTGTTAGGGTCTTAGGCATTTCCTTCTGTAACTTCTGTGATGTGAGTTCCTTCTATATTACGGACGTCTGTTGCTCGACCGCGGATTTCTGTCTCCTGGTTTTCGAGTTCCCTTTGATTTTCGTTTTGCTACTCTGGGACACGAGGGCAGTTTCAAGCGTTCCGGAGGACAGCTCTTGACCTTTGTGATTCCTCTTCCTGCTCTTTGACTTTGAGCGTCCCGGGGGGTGGAGATGGTCTGGGGGTCTGCGCCACTGCCGTGTCGCCCGTGGCCCCCTTCTGGCGGCTGTCCTGGTGGTTCTTTGACTTGAACACCTCTCCCGCCTCCCGGTGGGACCTTCTTCACCTTGTGTTAGAGTGAGGTGTGCGGGGCTTTCCCTGACAGTTTGAGTTTCTTCCTGCGGGGCTTGTTGGGTTGGTACTAAGATAACGTTAATGATTAGATTAACGTTAAGATAATGTTAATGGCATCCGTGGCGTAGACCGAATTTCGAAGCCCCTTGTTCCGTTCAGAGATCGGCGCTGCGTCTCCTAACTTGCACGTGCCGGGCGCCTGGTGGCAGGCTGGGCGAGGGTCAGCCCTCTCCTCTTCTCTCCCATCGCACCTGCTCGGTGCACACAGTAGGCCTACCCGCCCCACACACTCGTCCTGCTTCCACCATGGAGTCATTGCTTTGGGCCCTGGGGAGCCCAGCAAGTGCGGCTTCTCTGGGGCTTGTTAAGTCCGGGACCTGTGGCTGACGGAAGGTGGCCCGGGCTTCAGCCGGAGGGTCCTGACTGGGCCACTTCCCTGCTGTGGGCACCAGGGCGAGTTGCCCACCTCACTGAGCCTGTGAGGTTGGGATGAGCCATTAATTTTGCCAGCATTTATTGAGTGCCTCCTGTGTCCTCAGCTCTTTCCTGGGCTCCGAGATCTGGCGGTGACCGTGGTGACCCAGACGACGTCCCTGCTCCCGGGATGCGTTCCTACAGTGGAGGACAGAAGTGCAGACACCGGGGGCAGGATGGTCGCGATGCAGTAAATAAGATGTGGTATGACAGGAAGACCCTGAGGGCACGTTAGTAACACGGGGTCAGGAGAGGCTCCGTGATGAGGCAGCATTTCAGCCGTAACCGGAATGCAGCGAGGACCTGCCTGGACAGGGGTCCCAGGGCAGACAGGTGGAGGCGCGGGCTGGCGCCGGGCAGGGGCGGGACTGTCACCGCGGGGTTGTGGGAACTCTAGGTTTTGTTCTGAATTCCGGGGGAAGGTTCTAAGGGGGGCAGGAAGAGATCCTTCGGTAAAGATCCCGTGGCTGTGGTGTGGAGAGTGGGCTGTTGGCGGGGGGGAGGGGGGAGTGCAAGTGGCAGCTGCCGTGTCCCAGCAGAGGTGGCGCTCGCTGGGGTTGGGGGTTTGCGGGGAGAAGGGGGACGGCTGGGCACGTGGCACCCACAGACCGCTGCCGGCCACCAGGCTGCCGGGGGTTTGGTGGGGGGCATTTGCGTGCCGGGCCCAGCACCGTCCCCTCCGAGAGGTTTGGGTGTGGCCGGAGGAAAGTGGGCGACCCCGGAAGGGTGGGCTTTGGGCCGAGCCTTCGTACGAGGCGTGAACTACTAGCTGGCCGTCTGCTTCAGGCTCCGGGGCCTGCGGACTTTACTCCAGGGCCGGGGTGGACGGGGTGCGACCAGAGTGTTTTTAGCGCCGTGAAGCAGGGAAACGGGGGCCCCCTCGCCTGGCCCCCGCTGCGCCCCTCTATCGAGGGCAAACGGGTGCTTGTTTTGCGCCACCCCCGGAACTTTGCTCCTGAAGCCAGACTCCATCCCCCGCCCGGGAAGCCTTCCGTCCTCTGCGCTCCTCGGGCGCGACAGCTGTTCACCGGGCATCCGGGTCCTTCGTTCCGCCAGGTTGCCCAGCATAGCGCGGGGGCGTTTGTCAAGAGCCTGAGTGCGGGTCCGAGGGGTCTGCGGCTGCATCAGCTTCTAACTGTGAACTTGAGAGGGTCCTTGAACCTCCCGACGGTGGGTTTCTTCTCCTGTGCGGTGGGCGGTGAAGACAGGGCGCTGTGACTGCTGAAGGGCTCCCCCACGTGGGGCTCCTCGCCCACGACCCACAGGTGGCAGGCGCGTCACGAATCACAGCCGGTGGCCTGCTCGTCATCCCTGACACTGACTGGGTGCCCAGCTGGCACCGGGTCACTGCCGGGTGACTTGTGTCAGCACAACGAAAGGGATCCCCCGTGGAAGGACGCTGACAGCCAGCTTCTGCCTCTCCGTGGCAGGTGGCGGGGTTTTGAGCCGCGACTCCAGCAACTCACGGCCAGAGTTGCTTCTGGGGAGTTTTCCAGGGCTGACGGGGCGCCTCCCCTCGCCTCTGCAGGGCACCCGTAGTGCCTGAGGTCGGCGTGGTGGGAATTTCAAAGCAGCGATGACACCCGGTGGGCTTGGTTCCACCTGGTGCCGGTGAGCCTGGGGCCGACGGGCAGGCTCCCTGACCCGGACCCCCGATCAGAAGGCCCCTTCTGTCTTCCTTCCTCTGGGAGCCAAGCAGGGCATGGGAGTGGGTGGGCCACTTCCTTCCTCTGGGAGCCAAGCAGGGCATGGGAGTGGGTGGGCCACAGACTGCGGGCGGCGGCCTGGCAGAGGGCAGAGGCTGGTTTGGAGCCCCGGTTCTTTGGTCTCGGTGTGGCTGAAATGAACAAAAGCCCGGGGTTTTCTGCGATTCAGTCTTCCAGAGCCTGACGGCTGACCCCACGGGAGACCACAGTCCTGTGTTGGGGGAGGGGGCCGGCACCGGCCGGCTCTCGGGTTCCCCATCTCTAGGGGTGGGGATTAGGTCTTTCTGGCATCCCAAACCCAGGACGAGGTCACAGTGCTGGAGTAGTTTCTGGAAAAGAGAGGAAGAAACCAGCAACAGTTTCATCTTTTGAGTTCATGAGAAGCAGCCCTGTCGGGTACCTTGAAATTTCGTCGGGTCTGCCCAGAAAGGAAGGAAGCCCACCGTCGTAGACCCCGCTCTGCGCCAGGCACGGGCTCTGTATGTGCCGCTTCCCCGGGCAGCTCTCGGTCAGTCGACATTCCCTGTGAGGAACCTACGGACCAGAGAGTCCCAAACAGCCTGCCTGCCGTCACCCAGCAAGTGGCAGAGCTGGAGCGGGCACCCAGGTCTTTCCCACCAGAGCGCTTGGGCGACTTCTCGTGCGGGAAGGACGATGACAGATTTATGTATCCCGAAGAAAAAGTATTTGTAATGAAAGAAAGAGCCCCCCCCCCCCCCGAAGATCAGGCAAGAACAGATCTGGCGTGAAAGGCTCCGCTGCGTGCAGGGGTGAGGGAGGGGGTGGACGCCTTCCCTGCTTTGTGCCTGCGGCCGGGGCTGTTCCTTTAAGTCGGGTTCTCCGTGGGAACTGCCGCAGCCTGGGGTGGGGGTGGGGGATGCTGGCCGAGGGTGGTGCCAGCCTGCCCGAGCTCCCTCCGGAGCCTGAGCCGTCGTCGTCAGCTCCCAGCCCAGACAGCGGTGACGCTGACTCTCCTCAGGGCCTCCCTTCCCTCCGAAGCTGCTGATTCATCCACGCTGAGTCGCCGGGGCTGTGGGGCTGGGAGCCGGGGCTCTCGGGCTCTGCTGGGTGGAGGCATTGGGCCTGCTGGGAGGTGTCCCTGAGCCCCGGTCCCCTGGCCGGGGTGGGGGTGGCGGTGAGGGAGCAGGGGGCTTAGCGCATCGCAGAGAGAGCTCCAGCAGATTTCCAAGCAGACATGCAGGTTGGGGGTTGGGAGTGCGGAGAAGGCGGGGGAGACAAGGCTTGGCCAAGGTCACACGTCAGGGCCGGGTTGGCCCGTCCTTTCTCAGTCTTCTCTGGCCTCCCCGCTGCAGGGTGCTTCAAGGATGACCGCATCGTCTTCTGGACGTGGATGTTCTCTACCTACTTCATGGAGAAGTGGGCGCCACGGCAGGACGACATGCTTTTCTACGTGCGCCGGAAGCTGGCATACGCGGGCAGCGAGGGCAGCGTGGACGGAAGGAAGGTGAGCAAGCCCCTCCGGCCCCAGCCCCGCATCCCTGCGGGGTCCGCTCTTAGCCAGCCGCGTCGGCCTCCCTGCAGTCCTCACGCAGGTGATCAGGGGAAAGTGATGCCCACGGAGCACCTGCTGGGTGCCAGGGGCTGCGTGGAGACGGCCACACACGCCCGCTGGTCTTCGTGACCCTGGAAGGGCAGAGGTTCCATCACAACTGTACCTTCGAGGAAGCAGGTTCAGAGGCGAGGTGATTTGGCCGGCATCTCCCAACGGAGCAGAGATTTGACCCCGGGGGCCAGGGGCGGCCCGGGCTACGGGCAGGATGCCGCAGCTCAGAGATGATGCTGGCAGGTCTGAGCCCTTACCGTGCAGCAGACACGTTACCTGTCGTGTCCTCCCCGCCACCGGACAGGTCAGACGGGGAGACCAAGGGCTCCGAGGCGACGTGACTCACCTAGGGCGTTTCCCCCCACTAAACCGAAGTGCGTGGACGAGTTTATAAGACAAACTTCGCACATGTCTGTCTGTTTTTCAGAAACGTTGCTAGCTCGTAAAATGTTTAAGCGACCTGTATGCCAAACGTGGAAATGCGTCGTTTTCCTTTCTGCCCCAAACTGGGAGGGCTGTGGAGGCGGGTCTGGAGCTCACAGACCCCTGACTCCAGGTGCAGTGGCCTCTGACCCCTCGGCCGCGGCCTGTGAGCTGTGGCCCGTGTGTCAGGTGCGGGGAGCCCCCTCCCTGCCGTGTGCCTGTTGGGCGAGCGTGGCACTCACAGCATAGGTGTTCTGCGAACGGACAGGCCTGGTGGCTGCTGCAAAGGAGACGCCGTGATTGGGTGCTGGCGGCCTGAGAGCCGACGCAGGAGGACCCAGGGTTGGGCGGGGCCCTTGGGCATCCGCGTGGCGCGGCAGCCGGCTGTGTACCCGGAAGTGCGTCACACAGAGCCGGGGGACACGGTAAATCCGGTGACTGGAAGGGGCAGAAGTGGTCGGCAGAGGCCACTTGGGTGAGGTGAGTCTGCAAGGGTGGAAGGAGGTTCCCTAGCAGGAGGGGCGATGGCTCAAAAGGGGGGCCTGCAGCTGCGTGAAAGCCCCGTGCATTCAGATGGCCGTGGGCGGTAGCGTGCGGCCTGGGCACAGAAAGGTGGGAGACGAAACGAGGTAGGCGCAGGCCAGACCTTGTGGAGGCTGAAGGTCGTGGCCAGAAGTTGGGGCTGATCCCTGAAGCTCTGATAAAGGGAGGAGGGGGGCGTGGTCAGAATGCCACTTAGCAGGCTCTCGGGCTGGAGGGGTTGGAGCAGAAACGAGGGAGGGGGTCAGGTGCAGGGGCACGGACATCAGGTCGGGACGCAGGGGCGCAGTCAGTGGGCGGGGTGCAGGGGTGTGGTCAGCGGGCGGGATGCAGGGAGGCCAAGGAAGTGGGCTCAACTAGCAGGGCTTCAGGTGACTGAATGTGGGCCAGGTCCCTGACTTGGGCCCAGGGTGAGTGCGGTGCCGTCACAGGAGGGGACGCAGGGGGACGGAGTTGAGTGTGGGGCAGGTTGAGTGCTAGGTGCCCGTGGGACATCAGACGACGATGTCTTCTGGTGGTGATCTCCTGTCTGAAAGTCAGCAGAGAGACCAGGGACAGGGTCTCGGGTCAGGACCACTGGCTCTGAGATGACACCTGGGGCTGTAGGCATGTGTGGGAAGTGGAGGGAGACTTTGAGGTGTGCCGGCCAGAGGGCCTGGGGCCGAGCTCTGAGCTAGCCTGAAGCCAGAGGGACCAGCGGGAGACCCTGAGCTGCTGGCTGGAGAGATGGGGGTCCCAGGAGAAGGGGGCGTGGCCAGCGGGGACACGGGACCTGACGAGCCAAGTCCGGCAGGGTGAGGAGGGGGGCAGGGGGTGCCCTCCGGGAGGGACGAAGAGAAGGCCCCCGTTGGTGGAGTTGGCGGGGGCAGGTATTGGTGGGGAGGTCCATGAGCTGAGCACCTCGGGAGCCTGGCCCAGGGCTCCTCAGCCCCGGGTCACCATTCCTGCCCTGTTGGGGGGGGGGGGTGCATCTGGGAGATCCGCCATTCCGGCTTTGTCTCCCCGTGACTTGCCATGTGACTCTGGCCGATCAGTTCCTCCCCGGGGCTCAGCCTGTCCGGGGAAGGGGGCTGGGCAGATGCGCACTAAGGTTAGGGTCCTCTGATTGCACACGCCCGGGACACCAGACGTGTGGGATGGCGTGACCACATGAGTCCCCCGGCAGAGAGGGTGGTGAGCACCGAGGGAGCCTCACTGGCTGTGACCCTCACTGTGGGCATGCTTTCGTCGCTCAGCGCAGCCCAGGGGCACAGGCTCACCTGAGAGGAAACGGGAACCACCGAGCATTCTGCCCAAGGGCACGCCGCCAGGGGACTGCAGGGCCGTGGCCTCTGCCCTCCAGCCGGCACCACTCTGGCCTGCCGGCCTCTGCTGGAGTTCACGTTGCAGACATTGGGAGTCTTTTCCCAAAGGCCACCTGCTCAGATCAGAGGCTCTGATAATAAGGATCGCAGCTGGACCTTGAATTTTGGGGTGGGGGGAGGCCCCAGCTCTGGTTAGAGATGGTTTTCTCAGCCCTACCGAGCCTTGAACTCTCCGGGAGGCAGGTGGGAGAACAGAGAGGCCAGGTCCCAGGCATGTTCCCAGGGGGGCCAGGTGAAGAGGTGGGAAGGAAAGTTTCTTGGATTCAGGACTGAGGAGTTTGGGGACCAAGTGCAAACTCTCAGGAAGGTTTGGGGAGCATGTGGCAAGTCCAGCTGCCCCCCTGCTAGAATGTTCCATTGAACACCAAAGTGAGCAAATGCAGAGGCCCCTCCCACTCCGCACTGGGAGCACAGAAGTGACTCAGACCTGGCCCTGCCCTCGGGGGGCCTGCAGTCTATTGGGACACACAGACGGCACAACCGGGGACACAGGGCGGTCGGTGCTGTTGTAGTGGGAAGAACGGGGGGCGGGGGTGGGGTTAGGGGGAGCCCACAAGAGAAGGCGGTGACACCTGGCCTCAGCGTTGTAGGACAGAGTGAGGGGACCACGGTGGCCCAAGGGCATTCCCACTGGAGGGACCAGCACACGTGGAGCTGGAGGGGGCGCCAAGCACCTACCAGAGCGGACTGGGTGGCGTGTGTAGTGTTGGGAGGGCAGGGGGCGGGCGGCGATGTGGGGAGACCCTGCGGGCCTCAAGGGTGCAGGGTGGGCAGGGAGGGACACACAGGGAGAGCCGACAGCCGTTCCCAGGCAGCCCCTCCGCCCCCACCGCCCAAAGGAACAGAAAGGGAGGAAAGCGCTGGGCAGGCGCAGTGTGGGCGCTTCCGCGGCGGCGCCTGCGCGCTGCGGCTTCTCTGCGGCAAGTCCACCCCCTCCTCCCCCTTCCTGCGGCTGAGCTGGTACCCGGTTGCCATAGCGACCCGCGGGGGGGGGAGGGGGGCTTCCGGCGCTCGGCCGGTGGTGGCGGGTGGCAGGGTGGACAGCCCCCTACAGGCAGGTTGCACGGAAGCCGTGTGGGTGGGACGGGAGGCTGGGCTCCCCACGACCTGCTGCAGGGCCCGAGGGACCCCCCCCCCCACAGGCCCACTTCTTGACCGCCCGGGGGTCGCATCGCTGGAGTCCGCGTCCGCGTGAACACCTGCCCCCCCCCCCCCCCCCGGTAGTGGGGCGGGGGTGGGGGGGAAGAGCCCCGGAGGCCACGGCCAGGCTCATCCGTGCCCATCCTCGCAGCCGGCAGAGACCGAGCCCGAGGTGGACGTGGAGGTGTACCGGCGTGACTCCAAGAAGCTGCCGGGCCTCGGGGACCCTGACATTGACTGGGAGGAGAGCGTCTGCCTGAATCTCATCCTGCAGAAGGTACAGGGGTGTAGTGGGGGGCGGGGCTCCCGGAGGAGGGCTGTCCTAGGCCCCGAGGGACAGCAGACCCCTCCACGCATGCCGCCCTGCGCGCTCTCTTCCAGCTGGACTACATGGTGACATGCGCCGTGTGCACGCGCGCCGATGGGGGGGACAT